>NW_027517343.1:1641333-1959166 GCF_048772815.1 Callospermophilus lateralis
GCCACTCTCCAGAATAGGCTCATGATTTTGTGACCAAGATAGGTACCACCTCCAAGCTCTGTGACTTGGCCATGTACTGGATAGCTGAAGGGAATGGCGAGAATCTCAGAAAACTCAGATATCAATGTTACCAGGAAAGTCTCAGTGGAGAAACCCTGCTTTGGGACTTTTGCTTACCTATTGTTCTATAGCACTGAATATCAGGAAGGTCTTTGCCTAAGGCCACCCCGTTGTGAAGCCTGAATAAAACAGTTCTCTAATGTAAATGAATGGGCATCACCTGTCCCTCTTTGAGTAATTGATTTCGAAAGGGATGTGTCTGAATCAGCCTGTTGGCCCTGTGTGAGGCTGTGGCTTAGATTCTCAGCACCTGATGGATCTAAAGAAAGATGCCATGTGTGCATCCAAAACCAAAATGGCCAAAAGAGTACTCATTATGGATGAAGTCTCTCACCTTCCTCTGTAAGTTTCCTGACCTCCATAAGGTGAGAATAGGAATCCTTTGGGTCAAATGAGTTTTTCATAGCCCTTCAGAGTCTAGCCCATTGGTGCTTGGGTTTTCTCATGACCCCAATCCACATGAAGAATCTAAATCCCACAGTCAGTAGGCCTCAATTTGGAGAAGTGGAACAGTAATAATGGTAGGCCTATTTGATCACTCCTGGTTCAGAGGAAGGGTTTCCAGGCCACCCTGACTTTAGGCAAATGACGGGCAAGTGAGCTTATTTTGGACACTGTCTTGTCCAGCGCCCCTCATAGAAACCTCCAGCTAGAGGTTATGATGAGTGTCTATGTGGAAAAGATGAGGGCCATATGGGAGTGTTTTCGTTTAAATTTTGGTCATTTGTGTGGCGATTGGAAGAAATCACTGGGTCCACCTGGGCTTGAACTCTAGTGTGAATCCCTATAGAGACTGAATTCTGGAACTGACCTCAGAGAAGTATTGCCATGAGCTTTGTTGGGATTTTAGGAGCCCACGCATGAGAGTAGCCCTTATAAACTTAGATCAAGGCCACAGAGCACTGGGAATCTCAGCCAAGATAATCCATGATTTTCTTCTTAACGTCTTGGCAGCCATAGCTGAGAGTCAAAACACACATGTACCTCACATTGTAGACTTCAATTGGACTGGCTTCATGTGACCTTTTGACAACTCTTTGGGAAGCCTTGCCTATGAGAGTTCTCCAGACTTTCATTGAAATGAGCTTCCTCAACATTTAATGGTTTTTGAAAACCACAGTTCCTCCAACTTCATCCTCAAAAAAAATGGCTAGATAAACACCATGAATTTTTTGGAATTCCCATGAACAGGTGGCACTGGAGAATCTTTGGATGTCCTATTGCTGATCATGAGTGTATCAGACAGTGCCTTGACTGACTAGGTTTCATGAAAATTGTGTAGAACAGAGATGCCAGTAAGTTGGAGCCTGCAAATTAGTGGGCCTAGAGCAGTGGTGTGAAGGTGTGTGATAAAACGTGTGGTGGGGCCATGTGGATCTGCCACTGGCTTCCAAATGGCTTGTGAATGACATGGTACAGCCAGCAGAACCTTCCATGTAAAGGCATCTTTTTGTATAGGGAGATTTCAAGGCAATGTTCAGAATCAGGTTGCTATGGACAAAGGGGCAACCCATGTGGGATAGAATCCTGGTTGGTGCATTCACATGCAGACCGTGACCTCCACACGTGACAGAACTCCCTCCAGCACTGTGTCCCAGTTAATCTCCTTGTATTTCATGAAGAAAATACCAAAGTTTCAGTGCAGCAGCAAGAACCACCACGAAAAGTGGAGGAGGACCAAATGGCTTCACAGTTCACACGGTGAGTCACTTAGCTCCCAGTGGCCATAGTTTAACTACAAAGAGAGTATTCGCACTGCTGCCTCATGTTCATTGGAAAATTAGAAACAATGTCCTCCAGGTCACATAGATGCAGACCCAGCTTTGATGGTCTCACTAGAAAGTAAGCTAAAGCTACTGACAACAACATATATTTCAAGTGCCCAACCTCAGAGGCAGTTTATCAAGAAGTCTTTAGGCCAGCAGAACTCCATGTTTGTGGAGTGTTTACCATGTGCCTTACTTTTGGAAACTGCTCTACCACTTCCAAGTTTGTGAAATCCTGAGTATATTCCATTCCACATATGCATTTACAGATTTTCTAACTCTTCTCCTCTAATTGTGTCTTACTTGGGGCAAAGTTAATGTCAAGGCATTGTTGTGGATGAGAGTGGGAAGATTTTTGTGTAGCACATATATGCATACACATTGGATTCATTTTCCAATTTTCCATTCGAAATACTTAATCCCCGACACTAACTCATAAACTACTAGACTCTGACTGCTAATCCTAATATGATGGAGAAAACTAACCCAAACAGAATAGAAATACAAGCAGTTCAAAGGAGGCATGGTGTATATTTGGACTTGCCATTTGCATTATGAAGGGTAGGTGTTATAAATCTAGTTAATTTTTAATTGAAATAGTTCTCCTTGTGTTTTTAAAGTTAATAAATATATAAATTCCTGTCTCCCTTTCCCTGTAGCCTATTCAGAACATGTATTTTTATATGCACATATAGAATCCTACCTGGTATCACATGTACATTCTTGTGAGGTGGCTGACTTGGCGGATACAAATTATGAGAAGAGATCACTCCTCCTAAACCCTGTTGGATCTTAAAATTCAACCTATGGGTGAGCTTCCTAGTTGAACAACATTAAACATAAATCCATGTTCAGTAAAAGAAATATTTTTGCATCTGTGGATGATATATATTTCATGATAAATTTCGATTGGCATATATATTGGTAATTTAATGTCTCTGCATGTGTGTTTTTTGTATATATATATATATATTTATATATATATATATATATATATATATATATATATATATATATATATATATATATCTCCAGATTTTTCAAAATATGAAATATATGTGTCTTATATACACTCCCTAAATTCATTCATGTTCATGTGTATGGATTTATAATCAAGTATTCACAAGATTATTCTCAGAAATATTCATCCACCTGAAATACATATTTGTTACCAGTACTGAAAACTAACTTTAGTTAACGTTGCATACAAATACTAAATTTGTACAGTAACTGACCCAGTTTAACATCAATGCAAGTAGATTACTATGGGACATGATGTGTATTTTGACATTCATTTTTATTCAACACTGCTACATTACTATTTCTTCAATTTATGCACATCATAAGATATATATTTCATCCACAAGTTAGCAAACTTATAGGCATTTGTTTCACTTTCAATAACTTCCTGCTTCAGAACACATGGATTCCTCCAGGTTTCTTGTCTGGTCTTTTCATGAGACTTCTTTCCAAACACATTATTTTCAACTTCCATAATCAATTTTGAAGCAAAACTCACACACTCTTCATGATAAATCATAATCCTAATATAACGTTTAGATGTTTAACTGGTTGGAATGAATGTATGTATATCAATATAAGATTTCCTGTATATTTTCAGATATCAATTGAATCCATTATTAAATTTGGAATCCATTATATTATTTATTCACAGTATTGTCTATTCATGCATTATCTCTATATTCATATCACAGGGTACACCTATTTGTACCCCCAATAATAATTTGTACATTTCGACACAGAAGCAATGGTCACACTTATTATTTACCAATGTAAATGTCAGGCGAGCATCGGAGGAAGAGACTACCAGGGACTGTCTAATGCAACAGCCAAAAGTTAATGGGGGTCCAACATGCTGGGTATCAGAGCTCCCTTGAATAGAGCAGAGAGCCCTGAGAACAGCTTAAGCAGAGCTTATATACTTTTATTGGAGAGGGCAGGGAGGGAAGATTATTGATGGGTCAGCGCGAGTGGGCAGTTTGCGTGCAAATGGGTGAGGGAGTACATTCTGCAGTTTTGCAGTTGGTACAGAACATTCAGGGAACAAGATTAGCGAACAGTTCTCAAGATATCAACAGTGTTTTGTTAAGCATACCGTAAAACTGGAAGTGACAATTACCTATTTTATTTACCTTTCATTCCCCACTTTGTTTTGGTTACATTAAATCATAATAGTGATCATTGAGGATGTCACATTTTATGTCTGCTAGTGTGGTATATTGATTTCTGATTACCATAAGTTTAACTTGTCCAATTTGAGCTTGGAGAAAGGAAACTACACGGTTGAGCAAACAGGGTCCTACAGTTAGCAATAATGTGAGGATTATTAATGGACCGGCCAGGGCTGATAAAAGCATAGTTACCCAGGGGGACTCTGTGAACCAAGACTCAAACCACCCTTTTAGGGCCTCTCTCTCTTGTTGATGCTCTTCAATGCGTCTTCTTAATTTAATCATAGATTCTTTTACAACTCCAGTATGGTAGGCATAATAACAACATTCTTCCCTCAATGCAGGACAAAGGCCCCTTCTCTCATGAAGAGGAGGTCGAATCCTCGCCTGTTCTGTAAAACAACTTCAGAGAGAGAGGTTAAAGATTCTTGTAAAGCTGTGATGGTGGTTTTTTAATATCTTTAAGTTTTGGTCTATTGCTGCTTCTAATTGGGTCATTTGTTGTGTCCCATGGATTAGGGCAGTGGTTCCTGTGCCCTTCTCTGCAGCAACTACTATTCCTCATAGGATGGCTAAAGTGAAGGATACAGGTTGCCAGCGGAACCGGGTTGTATGCCCCCCTATTTGAAATTTAAATGATCCTGCCTCATGATAGAGCACTCGGGGAAACATCTGCACCATTACATAATTAATCACATCTGTTGATAATTTTATGAATAAACAATGTTTAAGTATATAGAATTATACTGTTGTAGGTATGGACAAGGCAAGGCACCTAAGATAGCACCAAAGACAGGGAAACAGTCCTATTTGGTTGCAACCGGATATAGAGGGCATTGCTTCTGTTGTAATCAATTAATCCCCTGAATCCCAAGTTTAGGTAGTTTCAGAATTTCGTACCCAACATGTAAGGGAAAAGACTCAGAAATTCACAGTCTGCAGAAGTTCACAAAAAGCAGTTTTTGGTTCTGTTTTTGTTTTCCTCTTCTCTGGGAAAGATAACTTATTAAGGACACCTGGGAGGGGGAGAGCTTTTTTCTTCTCTTTTATTTTCTCCCTGCCAGCTGTTACCATGGAGCCCAGTTGGTAACTTCTTTATCTTGGAAATGTAGCCATCTCTGGAAGCCTCAGCTCAAGGCCAGAGGCCTTGTTCACATATTTTGTGAAAAACTAGTAAGGGGGTGTCTAGCTTAGAAGGGCTGATTTTTCCAGCCAGTGTCCAAGTATAACAGAGCAACATGAAAAGAGGAAGTTTATCTACACTGAACTCTTTTATAGGGACTTTGTTGCTGAGTGTCCTAAAGTCAGCCACGATGAAGACTTCTGGAGAACGCCATTTAAGATTTTTCTGTGGGCCTGGTACAGAGGGGAAGATGGGGAAGGCGGGGGGTGAGAGCAGTTCTGTGGTTCTGAGAATGAGGAAAAAGAGATATAAAAGAATAATGGGAAAAGGGTTTGGGATTTTCCTGGCAACAAAACTTGAGCAGTAGAACAGGTAGAGCAGATGGGAAGACGGGAATGAGTATCTAAAAAGCCTGTGAGGGACTTTAAATTCTTAGTAACCTGTTTTTAGTGATGACAAAGCAACTTTAAAGGCCATTTTCATTACATCTTGGATAGGCGTCTGAGGGCACTCCTCAGCTGGTTTGAGCTTTGGGTTAGCTGGTAAGAGGACCTGGTGGGACCCAGTGTGGGCACTGACAGGAGAAGAGAGGAGTGAGTGGGTGGAAGGGTACCTCAGTACCTGCTGCCTCAGCATGGGGGCAATGGTCTGAGAACCAGCGGAGGTTTGGGGTTTTGATCTAGTAATTGGAGGGGAGAAATCAGGTTGTTGATGTGAGAGTGACAGCAGAGAATCTGGAGCAGAAGGATCTATTGGAGAAACATATTTCGTGATGTGAGCAAAGGAGGGAAAAGGCCTACACATAGGGGAATTTTCTTCAATCCTTTTGAGCACTTGCCGAAGTTGAAATAGTCACACAGAATTTGAGGATCTAGAGACCCCTCTGGGGGCCATCGGTTTTGGTTGTCTAATTGGTAATATGGCCAATGCTGTGAACTGAATTTGATGAGGAGTTTGGGTTCCACCAGGCAGCCCCTGTATGCTCACATCCCCATGACTTATGGAAGAAGACGGCTTTTCCCCCACACAGTCGTGGTTGTTTGTGGCTTTGATAGTCCACCGGGCAAACATAGTAATCTAGGCTAGCCAACCTGCATCAGGCTTGCGTGTCCCTACATCCATAAGGTTTGTTTCCATTATCTATGGTACGGGAGAAATTTAATGGAATTTTAGTGGGATCCTCTTCATCAGAGATATCCCAATTGGAAAGACGTATACCCAGCTGACAAATATCTGGGTGGAGAGTTGGCCACCAGGTCCCTAAGGGGGCTGTCTGTGAGACAGACCATACTTATTGTCTAATAGGATTTGTGATCAGCCATCGCTGCTGAATGGGCTGATGATGGTTAGGACTAGTGGTGGCCAAGGGGAGAGTCTATAGCCTTATCCACATGGCAAATATGCAATTTGAAAGGGTTACCAGTCTTTTCCACTTTCAAGCCAGAGTCTGGTCAGGGCACAGGCTTGAGATGAGAATTAGGATCCAGGAAGTGATTCCGTCTACCTTTACCACTGTAGGTTTTATAAGTAGCACCTGGTATGGTCCTGTCCAGCGGGGTTCCAGGGATGACACCTGATGTCATCTTATGTAGATGAAGTCTCTTTTTTGATATCGATGTGGAGTCTCCTCTTCACCAGGTTGGTAGGCAGTGGCCAGCTGTTTTGACAGGTATCCCTGAGTTCTTTCAATAGCTTTAAGATTGTCAAGCAAGGGGGTGTGGAAGGGATCGGTAGGTCTTAGAGTTGTGGTTAGGTCCTTACTGGAGGAGGGGCCCCATAGAGAATTTCATAGGAGGTGAGGTTACACAAAGAAACAGAGGGAGTATTTCTTGCATGAAACAGTGCATAAGGCAGGAGCATAGTCCAATCTTTGATGCCCTCTCTAAGCTTAATTTCGTTAAGGTCTCTTTAATGGTTCTATTAATTTTTTTAACCTGTCCTGAGCTCTGGGGTCTATAAGCACAATGTAACTTCCAATTTATCCCCAGGATCCTGGCTAACCCATTACTTACCTGGGCCATGAACGCCGGTCCATTATCAGACCCTATTACCTTAGGTAGGCCGTATCATAGAAAAATATCTTTCAGGATTTTCTACCACCATTTGTGCCTTTTTTTTGTGTGGGGAAGGCTTCAATCCATCCTGAAAATATATCTACAAACACTAGGAGATATTGAAGTCCATACCTTGCTGGCTAAATTTCAGTAAAGTCCACTTCCCAGAATTTCCTGGTCTGGTTGCTAATTGGTGCTTTCCTGCAGGAAGCTTGGAAGGGTAATTGTTCTATTGACAGAATGAACAGGGTTTTGTTTCCAATTCAGTTATGTCCTTTCGCTGTGAATCGGTTAGTGGAAAACTCTGTTCTTGATCCTTCAGGAATGCCTGCAGTTTCTTTGGACCAAGGTGTGTGAATTGATGTACATTTTTAACGTAGTGTAGGGCTTTCTGAAATTGCAGGCTTGGCTCAGTGAAGTTGAGGAGTTCAGTGCCAGTGTCGTAAGATGTTATCAAAAGCTTGCTGGTGCTCAGGGGTCCATTGGAATTGGGCATCTCCCTTTAACAGCGGGTATAAAGGAGAAGTTAAGGACGCAAACACAGGAATCCATAACCTGCAAAACCCAGTAGTCCCAAGAAACTCTTTGTGCTGTCTGCTGCTGGGGCGGGGGGGTATCTGCACAACCGTTTGTTTTCTGGGCTCAGTGAGCCAACGTTTACCACCTCTAAGGGAATAGCCCAGGAAGACTACTTCTTGCTGGCAAATTTGGGGTTTTTTGGAAGAAGCTCTATACCCGAGTTGAGCAAGCTTACATAATAGTGCTTGGTTCCCAGACTCACAGTTTTCCTTGGTGTTGGCTGCAGTAGCAGGTCATCCACGTATTGAAGCTGGGTGACTTCGGGGTGCATAGTTCTGAAGTTGTTGACATCTCTGTGGAGGGCTTCATCAAAGAGAGTGGGGGAGTTTTTGAACCCCTGTGAGAGTCTAGTCCATGTTAGCTTACCATACGTTCCGGTTTCTGGGTCTACCCACTCAAAAGCAAACAGAAACTGACTGTCTTTATGCAGAGGCATGCAAAAGATAGCATCTTTATGTCCATACCATTTCTACTCAGGGTTCAGAGTGATAAGCAGATTGTACAAATTATTTACCGTGGGGTGAATGTCCTGCACTCTGTTGTTGATCTCTCTTAGGTTTTGAACGGGGATAGTCCCCAGTTCCTGGATTTTTTACTGGTAGCAGGGGAGTGTTCCAGGCCGATTGACAGGGCCTTAGGACCCTAAAGCCAGATATTTCTGAATATGGGGCCTTAACCCATCTTTAGCATTTTTGCTCAGAGGATGTTGTTTGACATTGATTGGGGAGGCTGAGGTTTTTAACTCCACTGTTCTTGGAGGTTGTTTCATGGCTAGGCCTAACCCAACAATTTTTGCCCAGGCATCTGGGTAATCTGTTATCCATTTCTGGGGTAGCTTGCCTGTTTGATCATTCTTGGGGTGTGTGAAAAGTGGATGTTCATCTTCGACTGACATTTTTAAAGCCATGACTATAGGAGTTTTTAATGAAGGATTTAGAAATTTCATTTTGGGGCCTTCGGGGTTAAAAGTTGTTTTGGCCCGGAGCTTACTGAGCAGATCTCTGCCCATCAATGGGGCCAGGCATTCTGGGATTACTAGGAAGGAATGTTGGATTTTTCCTTTCCCCATGTCCATGGTCCTCTTAGTTGTCTAAGTCTGATATTTACTGCTGTTAGCCCTTTGAACTAGAGACCTTTTATTTGATAGAGGGCCCAGTGGGGCCTTAAGGGCTGAGTATACTGCTGCTGTATCCACTTCAAAGTTCATGGGGTCCCCTTCACTTCAAAAGTTACCCTGAGCTCGGGGAAGGGATCTGAGCCCCGACATTCTCAGTCAACCTCCAGAGTCAGAAAGGCTGTCTGGCGTGGCTGTCTCTTTCTAGGGCACTTTTTGGCTCAGTGTCCTTTTTCTTTACAGTAGGCACATTGATCTGAGGCCAAGGGTGGCCTCTGGTGGGGACCCAGGTATCGCTTCTTGTCTCCCTGTTTCTTAATTTCTGGCCTATTCATTGTTGTGACCAGGACCTTAGTTAATACCTTCATCTGTCTTTTTCATCTCTCATCCTCCCTTTGCTCCCTTTCTTTCTCTCTGTTTCTCTCTTATAGGATACTTTCTTGGCTACCCTGAGTAAATCTCTCAAAGTCATATCTTGTAATCCATCTAAATATTGTAACTTTCTTTTAATATCCAGATCAGCTTGCCCAATGAAGGCCATCATGACATATGTCTTTTGATCCTCTGCCTGAAGATCGAAAGGAGTATATCTCCTATATGCCTCCATAATTCTCTCTAGAAACATAGAGGGATATTCATCAGGCCCTTGAATAATCTCTCTTACCTTGGCCAAATTATTTGGTTGGCTAGCGGCCGGTTGGAAACCCACTATTAGGGCCCGGCAATAAGTGGACAGATGCTCCCTACCTTCAAAGGTGTCGGGGTCCCAGTTGGGTCAGTTCAAGGGTAAGCCGGCTTTGATTATGTTGGGAAGTTGTGTTGGTCACCCATCTGGTCCGAGGATATTTTTTTCTAGCTTCCAGAAAGTTTCTCTCTCGTTCCTCTGTCATGAAGAGAATCCCTAGGATTTGTTGGCAGTCATCCCAAGTAGGCAGGTGTGAAAACGCCAGGGAGTTCTTTGAGTTCTTTTAGCCAGGCCAGCTTCCTCCAGGGAAGGAGGGGCTGTGTGTGTGACAAGGGGGAGTCATCTGGTGGGCGCTGGGCCGGCCTAGCTTTCTCCAATGGCGGAGAGGCTGAGTCAGCAGCAAAGGAATCACTTAGAGGTTGTTGGGGGTTGGTGGACGACGGCAGCGGATAAGAAGGGTAGGAGAGTCCAGTAGAGTCTTGAGACTCAGGGAGAACAGAGGTTGGAGGAGGAAGAGCAGAGGGTTTGTGAGATAGAATCATGGTGGAAGGAGTAGGAGTGGGCGGAGAGACAAAGAAAGGCTTCACCCATGTAGGAGGAGATTTGCAGAGGTCCTGCAAAGTTAAGATATATGGCTGTTGATCTGGATGTCTATGTGGCCCCGGTTGAAAGACAAAATCTCTGACGTTTCAAATTAGTGGGAAGTAGATGTTTCTAGGGGCTATCCAACTCCAAAGGTGGGTCATTCTGAGGCACAGAGGGTCTGCCAGGTCCAGCAATTTACTGAAAAAGAAAGATTCTGGGCCTTGCGCAGACTTTGGTCCAGTGGTCAAGGGTCAGGAAGAGAGGTGTTGAAGTGCTCTGTCCCAAAATGAGAGATACACAAACAGTGAAAGAAATCACACACTACACTGACAAGACAAGACAATAAAGACAGGCAATGGACGTCCAATACTGAGGCCAGGACTGAGTAGCCGGCAAAACCTGATGGGCTGGCGATACTGAATCCGAAGCAAAATATCACTGAGTCAAGGAAACTATTGTTCCTCGATTTCCTGAGTCCTCTGGGGCATCCCCCAGGGACGTGGCCTGTGGCTCTGTGACACGTATGTCAGCCTCTGTCAGAGAGAGCTCACGCTCATCACCAATAGCCATTTTGCCAAGCCCTAACCTGAAACCTAAAACCAAAAAGAGTTCCCTTACTTACCCTGAAAGGAGCCCCTTGGGGATCTTTCATCTGCCGCTGCCGGATCTTGCTCTTGCCTCCAGATGTAAAGGTCGGGCAAGCATCAGAGGAAGAGACCACCAGTGGAATGTCTCATGCAACAGTAAATGGTTTATTATGGGTCCAGCATTCTGGGGCTCAGAGCTCACTTGAATAGAGCAGAGAGCAATGAGAACAGCTTAAGCAGAGCTTATATGCTTTCCTTGGAGAGGGCAGGGAGGGAAGTTTATTGATGGGTCAGGGCAAGTGGGTGGTTTGCGTGCAAACGGGTGAGGGTATACATTTGCAGTTTGGCAGTTGGGGACAGCACATTCTGGAAACAAGATTAGCAAACAGTCCTCAAGACTTCAACAGTGTTTTGTTAAGCATACAGAAAAACAGTAACAAGTACCTATTTTATTAACCTTTCACCAAAGCCTAAATGGAAAGTGAGCATGGATTACTAAACACATCCATATCCAGGTTGCCTAACGCTCTCAAATCAATCCTATTGGTGACTACATATTTGTTTCTTCTTAAGATAATATATTCAACCTCAACCCTGTTGAAAATGACTAATCCTATCACTCACTTTATATTTTGCCTGATTTCCTATTGATATCTGCTTTCCTACATATTTTCCCCAGTTCATCATTGTGACTGACTCTTCACATGTGCTGACATTTACATTCACTCTTTATCCGAAACCCTATTGCTAAAGAACTTTTGGTCCAAATCCTATACTCACTCTTTTTTCTAACATACCGACTATCTTCCTAATCCTAAAGACTATCCCTTTTTGACTGGATGATCTCTTCGACAAGCAATCATCCAAGGTACAAGGTCCTATGCCATTGTATATTGATTTATCTGAGACATCTGTGCAGAACATAATTCAAAGCCAAGTATCCCAAACAACAGCCCAATGCCCTTCCTGGATTCAAATCTCATCTAGATTTCTGTTTTCAAACTTATATTTCACCAATATATTCTTGTAAATATCGCAAGTTCCCAATGCCATTATTCATTAAGAAGAATGATTCCTAACTCAAATGAAACATGTTATTAAGCCTAACCATACATTGTTCCCTCAAACTAACTTTACAGAAGAGCCGAGACAGAGTTTATCTTACAATACAGTAATGTAGGGGATCTTCCACCTGCTGAGAACATCAAAGGACCATGCAGAAATTATACCCTGAAGAAGTTGCAGGCAGCTATGAAGGACCTAAGAGGGGAAAAGTCATATTCCATGGCAAACAACAGGGTCAGTATGAAGGGATGTGTCTGAATCAGCCTCTCCTTTCTTAATGTAGAGAACTGATGAAACCATGCCTGTGTGGAGAGTTGTTTGACAGGTGCCTATGGTTGATATACCATTCTAACTTGTGAAAGTGTCAAAGGAAGTAGGGGCAGCCTCCATTTCATGGGACCTTTCGAAGCAACTGTTAGGACAAAGTGGTGGCCAAGGTAGTGACCTCATTCAGTTCCTAAAGAAAGTGACCTCACCTCTCTTCCTTGGTGATCAAAAAATCTGAAATTGTGATGCAGGAAGCCAGGCACCCAGAGCCAGTCCCAGTCCCAGTCCCAGTGGTCTCACTTGTTTGGATTTACTAAGGACAGAGTCAGTCTTCCTTGGTACCGACTGATATGAGGATTGTCAAATGGCAGAAGAGCTCTGAAGAGGGGCCTTTCCTGAGAAAGCAGGTATTGGTTCACCGCTGGCTCCTGACAACTTCACAGTGTTGGCCAAGGAGACCAGATCTGAGAAAGGACAGGCCATTTCAGGGGAACATAGTATGGCCCACCAGTTAGAGGACACTCCAGATAGTCACAGACCTACTTGGATTAAGGAGGTGCCTTTGTGGGTGTTCAGTGAGTTTGTGCTTTTCTCTCATGTTCTGAGAATAGGTAGGAAAGGCAGTTTTTTTGGGTTGGAGTGGACTGTTTCTAGTAAGTCGTTTGACAAGGCTAGTGTTTCTAAGTCTGAGTATCCCACTGTGTCCGTGGTTGTAGACATTAGAAAAGAGAAGGCATCAAAGGATGTGTCCTGTATAGTAGAAAACTTCCCAGCATTCATCCTGCCTAATTGAAGAATGGACTTTGGTTTGCCTTATGGATGGGCAACACCTACTAAATTCCTAAGTTCCTGTTTTCTTCCTGAATTCTGGCCACTCTCCAGAATAGTCTCATGGTTTTGTTTCCAAGATATGTACCACCTCCAAGCTCTGAGACATGTCCATATACTTGATAGCTGTAGAGAATGGGAACATCTTAGAAAACTCAGATATCAGTGTGACCCGGAAATTCTCAGTGGAGAAACCCTGCTTTGGTTCATTTGCTTACCTATGGTTCTGTTGTCCTGAATGTCGGGAAGGTCTTTGCCTCAGGCCACCCCTTTGTGAAGCCTGAAGAAAACAGTTTTCAAATGGAAATGAATGGGCATCACCTGTGGCTCTTTGCTTAATTTCTTGTAAAAGGATGTGTCTAAATCAGCCTCTTGGCCCTGTATGAGGTTGTGGCTTAGATTCTCAGCACATGATGGATCTAAAGATAGATTCCATGTGTGCAATCAAAACCAAAATGGCCAAAAATCTGTCATTGTTGATGAGTCTCTTGCCTTCCTCTGTTAGGATTCTGACCTCTATCAAGTGAGAATAGGGATCCTTTAGGTCAAATGAGTTCTTTGAAGAACTGCAGAGGTGCTTGTGTTTTCTTGTGACTCCAAATCACTTAAAGAATCTATCCCTGAGAGTCAGTAGGTTTCAAATTGGAGAAGCAGGCCTATTGGATCACTCCAGGTTCACAGGAAGGGTGACCATGCCACCCTGACTTTAGGCAAATGAGGGGCAAGGAAGATTATTTTGGACACTCTCTTGGGATGCATCCCACATGAAAAACTCCAGCCAGAGGTAATGATGAGTGTCTCTCTGGAAGAAGGTGAGGACCATGTGGAAGTGTTTTGGTTTTAATTGTATTCATTCGTGTGGCAGTTGGAAGAGATGACTGGATCCACCTGGGCTTGAACTCTGGTGTCATTCCCCTTAAACACTCAGTTCTGGATCAATCATCAAAGAAGTATTGCCATGAATTGTGTTAAGAATTTAGGAGGCCATGCATGAGAGTCTCCGTTGGAAACTGAGATCTAGTCCTAGGGTGGCTTTCCACAGAGCACTGGAAATCTCAGCCAGGATATCAAATTATTTTTTTCTGAAAGACTTGGAAGCCATATTTGCTAGTCAAAACACACATGGACCTCAATTGTAGACCTCGATGGGCCTGGATTCATGTGACTTTTAGGCCACTCTTTGGGAAGCCTTGCCTGTGAGAGTTCTTCAAATTTTTCATTGAAATGAGCTTCCTCACCATTGAATGATTCCTGAATGATTTGAAAGCCATAGTGCTTCCAACTTCATAATTGAAAATTGGCTAGATAAATACCATGAAATTTTTGAAATTCCAATGACCAGGTGGCAATGAAGAACATTTGGATGTCCTGTTGCTGATCACGAGTGTACCAGACAGTGCCTTGATTGACTGGTTTTGATGAAAATGGTGTAGAACAGAGATCTCAATAATTTGGATCCTGCTGAGTAGTGGGCCTAGAGCAGTGGTGAGCAAATGTGTGATAAAACATCTGAGGTGGGGCCATGTGGATCTGCCATTGGCTTCCAAATGGCTTGTGACTGACATGGTGCAGCCAGCAGACCCTTATATGTAAAGGCAACTTGTTATATGGAGAGGTTTCAGTGCAATGTTCAGAATCAGGTTGCTATGGTCAAGGGGGCATCCTATGTGGTATACAAGCCCTGGTGGTGCATTCTCCTGCAGACCCTGATCCACCACACGTGACAGAACTCGTGGCAACACTGTGTCTCAGTTGAACTCCTTGTATTTCGTGAAGCAAATACCAAACTCTGAGTGCAGCAGGAAGAAACATTAGGAAAAGTGGAGGATGATGAAATGGCTTCGCAGTCCATATGGGGAGACACTTAGCCCCCAGTGGCCACAGTTTACATACAAGAGAGAATTCAGCACTGCTGCTTCATATTTATTGGAAAATTATAAACCATGTCCTCCAGATCACAGAGATGAAGACGCAGCTTTGATGGTCTCACTAGAAAGGAAGCTAAAGATCCTCACAAAAACATATATTTCAAGTGCCCAACCTAGAGACAGTTTCTCCAGACGTCTTTAGGCAGGCAAATCTCCATGTTTGTAGAGTTTTTACACTGTCCCTTACTTTTGGAAACTCCTCTACAATCTCCAAGGTTGTGAACCCTAAGCATTTTCAATTTCAGATATGTATTCAAAGATTTTCTAACTCTTCTCCTCTAATTGTGTCTTACTTGGGGTGAAGGTAATGTCAAGGCATTGTTCTGAATGAGAGTGGGAAAATTTTTTTGTAGTACACATTTGCATACACATTGATCCATTTTCCAATTTTCCATTCGAAATACTGAATCCCTGACACTAACTCATACCCTACTAGACTCTGACTACTAATCCTAATATGAAGGAGAAAAATAAACAAAAAAATGAAAATACAAGCAGTTCAGAGGAGGCATGGTGTATAGTTGGACTTCCCTCTTACATGATAAAGGGTCGGTTTTATAAATCTACTCAATTTTTAATTGAAATAGTCCTCCATGTGTTTTTTTTAAAGAGAGAGTTAGAGAGGAGAGAGAGAATTCTATAATATTTATTTTTTTAGTTATCGGCGGATACAACATCTTTGTTTGCACGTGGTGCTGAGAATCGAACCCATGCCGCACGCATGCAAGGCGAGCGCGCTACCACTTGAGCCACATCCCCAGCTCTCTCCATGCGTTTTTAAAGTTAACAAATATGTGAATTCCTGTCTCCCTTTCTCTGTAGCCTACTCAGCACATGTACTTTTTATATGCACATATAGATTCCTACTTGGTATCACACGTATATTTTTATGAGTTGGCTGACTTGGCAGAAACAAATTGTAAGAAGATATCAGTCCTCCTAAACGCTGTTGGAACTGAAAATCCAAACTATGGGTGAGCTTCCTATTAGAACAATATTATACATAAACCCATGTTTAGTAAAATAAATATTTTTGCATCTGAGGGTGATATATATTACATGATGAATTACGATTGGCATATATATATATATTGATACTTTTTAATGATTTTTTGTGTTTTTTTTGTATATATATATAATATATATATATATATATATATATATATACATACACTCTACAGATTTTATAAAATATGAAATATATTTGTCTTATATACACTCCGTAAATTCATTCATGTTCATGTATGTGGATTTATAATCAACTTTTCACAAGATTATTCTCAGAAATAATCATCTACCTGAAATACATATTTGTTTCCCAGTACTGAAAACTAACTTCAATCAATGGTGCTTACAAATCCTAATATTTCTACAGTAACTGACCCAGTTTAACATCAATGCAAGTATATTCCTATGGGACAAGATGTCTATTTTGACATTCATTTTAATTCAACACTGGTACATTACTATTTCTTCAGTTTTTGCACATCATAGGATATATATTTCATTCACAAGTTCAGAAATTTATAGGAATTTGTTTCACTTTTAATCACTTCCTGCTTCAGAACACATGTATTCCTCCATGTTACTTGACTGGTCTTTTCATGAGACTTCTTTCCAAACACATTATTTTCGATTTCCATAATCAATTTTGAAGCTAAACCCACACACTCTTCAAGATAAACCATAACATTAATATTACCATTAGATGTATAAGTGGTTGGAATTAATGTGTGAATATCAATATAGGATTTCCTGTACATTTTCACATTTCAATTCAATCCATTATTAAAGTTGGAACCAGGTATGCTATTTATTCACAGTATGGTCTATTAATGCATTATCTCTATATTCATAGACACAGTGTACACCTCTTTGTTCCCCCAATACTAATATATACCTCTTCAAAACATTGCTCCCAAAAATGGTAGAAGAAATATTCATGTCACCTTATCTATCTATCTATCAATATATATATATTTCTTTTTTTAATCACAGTAATATTCTGGACACAAAAAACAAAGGTCATACTCATGATTGTATCAAAGCCTAAATGGAAAGTGAGCATGGATTACTAAAAACAACCATATCCAGGTTGCCTAATGCTCTCAAATGTAAATCCTATTGGTGACTACATATTTGTTTCTTTCTAAGATTATATATTCAACTTCAAGCCTGTTGAAAATGTCTAATCCTATCACTCAGTTTATACTTTGCCTGATTTCCTTATATCTCTATTGATATCTGATTTCCTACATATATTCCCCAGTTCATCATTGTGTCTGACACTTCACATATGCTGACATTTACATTCAATGTCTACCCGAGACCCTATTGCTAAAGAAATTTTGGTCTAAATCCTATACTCACTCTTATTTCTAAACCTACTGACTATCTTCCTAATCCTACTGACTATTGCTTTTTGACTCGATGTTCTCTTCGACAATTAATCATCCAAGGTATAAGGTCCTAAACCATTGTATTTCAATTTGTCAGAGACATATATGCAGAACATAATTCAAACCTAAGAATCCCACTCAAGGACCCAATGCCCTTCTGACTTCGAATCTTACCTAGATTTCTGTTTTCATACTTACATTTCACCTATATATTCTTGTAAATATCACAGGTTCCCAATACCATTATTCATGGGGCAGAGAGATTCCTAACCCAAATCAAACATGTTATTAACCCTAAACATACACTGTTCCCTCAATCTAACTTTACAAAAGAGGAGGGACAGAGTTGGTCTTACAATACAGGAATGTAGGGGATCTTCCACCTTCTGAGAACATCAAAGGTCCATGCAGAAATGATCCCTGGAGAAGATATAGGCAGCTATGAAGGACCTGAGAGAGGAAAAGTCATCTTTTATGGTAAACAACCTGGTCAAGATGAATGGATGTGTCTGAATCAACCTCTATCTTCTAAATGTAGAGAAGATGGACCAAATCAGGCCTGTGTGGAGAGCTCTTCCCAGGTGCCTATGGTTGATATACCATTCTAACTTGTGAAAGTGTGACAGAAAGAAGGGACAGACTCCATCTCATGGGACCCTTAGAAGTTACTGTTAGGACAAAGAGGTTGCCAAGGCAGTGACCTCATTCTGTTCCTGAAGGAAGTGACCTCACTTCACTTCCTTGGTGATGGAACTCTCTGAACTTGGGATCCAGGAAGAGAGGCACCCAGAGCCAGTCGCAGTCCCAGTCCCTGTGGTCTCACTTGTTTCAATTTACCAAGCACAGAGTCAGTCTTTCTTTGTACCAACAGATGTGAGGATGGCCAAATGCCAGGAAAGCTCTGAAGAAAGACCTTTCTGAGAAAGCAGGTATTGGTTCACCGCTGGCTCCTGACAACTGCACAGAGTTGGCCAAAGAGACCAGATTTGAGATACAACAGGCCATTTTGGGGGAATATAGTATGGCCCACCATTCAGAGGACACTTCACAAAGGAGGTGCCTTTGTGGGTGTAGGTGTGTGTATGGTTTTTTCTCAAGTTCTGAGAAGATGTAAGAAAGGCTGTTTGTTTGAATTGGCGTGGACTGTTTCTAGTAAGTCCTTTGACAAGGCGAGTGCTTCTATGTCTGTGTATCCCACTCTGTCCGTGGTTGTAGACATTAGAAAAGAAAATGCATCAATGGATGTGTCCTGTCTAGGAGAAAGCTTCGCAACATTCATCCTGCCCGATTTATTAATGGACTGCAGCTTTCCTTATTGAAGGGAAACACCTGCTATCTTTCAAAGTTTCTGTTTACATCCTGAATTCTGGACACTCTCCAGAATTGCCTCATTGTTTTGTGTCCAAGATATGTACTACCTCCAAACTATGTGATATGGCTATGTACTGGATAGCTGAAGGGAAAGGCGAGCATCTCAGAAAACTCAGATATCAGTGTGACCAGGAAAGTCTTAGTGGAGAAACCCTGCTTTGTGCGTTTTGTTTACCTATTGTTCTGTTGCCCTGAATTTCAGGAAGGTTTTTGCCTCAGACCACTCCTTTGTGAATATCAATTCAATCCATTATTTAAAGTGGAACCAGCTATACTATTTATTCACAGTATGGTCTATTCATGCATTATCTGTATATTCATAGACACAGGGTACAGCTTTTTGTACAACCAATACTTATGTATATGTCTTCAAAATATTACTCGCAGAAATGGTGAAAGAAATACTCATGTCACCTAATCTACATATACATTTTATCACAGTAATATTCTGGACACAAAATGCAAAGTTCACACTTATTATTGTACTAAAGCCTAAATGGAAAGTGAACATGGATTACTTCCATGTTCAGGTTGCCTAATGCTCTCAAATATCAATCCTATTGGTGACTACATATTTGTTTCTTCCTAAGATTATATATTCAAAATCAACCCTGTTGCAAATATCCAATCCTATCACTCACTTTATACTTTGCCTGATTTTGTAATATCTCTTTTTTTTATTGTTACGATGAGCCAATTTAGTACTTTTTTAATTTTTTTTCATCTTTCATACATTTGATTCAAGTGAGTTATGCATTTCCATTTTTACCCCAAATACAGATTGCAGAATCACATCAGTTACACATTCACAATGTTTACATAATGCCATATTAGTGACTGTTGTATTCTGCTGACTTTCCTATCCCCTACTATCCCCCCTCCCCTCCCCTTTCATCTTCCCTCTCTACCTCATCTGTTGTTGTTCCGTTCTCTCCCTTCCCCCCCTTTCCCCTCACAACCTCGTATATGTGATTTCGTATAACGATGAGGGTTCTTTCCGTTTCCATGCAATTTCCCTTGTCTCTCCCTTTCCCTCCCATCACTTGTCTCAGTTTAATGTTAATATTGTCCTCATGCTCTTTCCCTCTGTTCAGTTCTTAATTGCTCTCCTTAAATCAAAGAAGACATTTGGCATTTGTTTTTTAAGGATTGGCTAGCTTCACTTAGCATAATCTGCTCTAATGCCATCCATTTCCCTGCAAATTCCATGAATTTGTCATTTTTTAGTGCTGCATAATACTCCATTGTGTATAGATGCCACATTATTTTTTATCCATTCATCTATTGAAGGGCATCTAGGTTGGTTCCACAGTCTGCCTATTGTGAATTGTGCTGCTATGATCATTGATGTGGCGGTATCCCTATAGCATGCTCTTTTATGGTCCTCAGGGAATAGTCCGAGGAGGGCGATAGCTGGGTCAAATGGTGGTTCCATTCCCAGCTTTCCCAGGAATCTCCATACTGCTTTCCATAATGGCCACACCATTTTGCAGTCCCACCAGCAATGTACAAGTGTACCCTTTTCCCCACATCCTCGCTAGCACTTATTATTGTTTGACATCCTAATGGCTGCCAATCTTACTGGAGTGAGATGGTATCTTAGGGTGGTTTTGATTTGCATTTCTCTGACTGCTAGAGAAGGTGAGAATTTTTTCATGTACTTATTAATTGATTGTATGTCTTCTTCTGAGAAGTGTCTGTTCAGGTCCTTGGCCCATTTGTTGATTTTGTAATATCTCTATTGATATCTGCTTTCCTACATATTTTCCACTGTTCATCATTGTGACTGACCCTTCAAGTGTGCTGATATTTACTTTCACACTTTAACCCAAACCCTATTGCTAAAGAACTTTTGTTCCAAATCCTATACTCACTCTTCTTTGTTAACCTACTGAATATCTGTCTAATCCTACTTACTATCCCATTTTGACTGGATGTTCTCTTCGAATTTTAATCATAAAAGGTACAAGGTCCTATGCCATTGTATATCGATTTATCTGAGATATCTGTGCACAACGTAAATCAAAGCAAAGTATCCCAGTGAAGGTCCCATTGCCCCTCTGGGCTTCAAAATTACCTAGACTTTCTTTTTTTATTTATATATTTCACCTCTATATTTTTAAAAATATTGCAGGTTCCCAATACCATTATTCATCCAGCAGAATGATTTCTAACCCAAATCAAACATTTTATTAACCCTAACAATACACTGTTCCCTCAATGTAAATTTAAAGAAGAGCAGGGACAGAGTTGGTCTTACAATACAGGAATGTAGGGGATCTTTCACCTGTTGAGAACCACAAGTTCAATGCAGAAATGATCCCTGGATAATATGTAGTCAGCTATGGAGGACCTGAGAAAGCAAAAGTAATCTTCCATGGCAAAATACCTGGTCAGGATGACGGGATGTGTCTGAATCAGAACCTCTCTTCTCAATGTAGAGGAGATGGACCAAACCAGGCCTGTGTGGAGAGCTATTACCGGGTTCCTATGGTTGATATACCATTCTAACTTGTGAATGTTTCACAGGAAGTAGGGGAAGCCTCCATCTAATGAGACACTTGGAAGCAACTGTTAGGATAAAGTGGTTGCCAAGGCAGTGACCTCATTCAGTTCCTGAAGGAAGTGACCTCACCTTACTCCCTTGGTGATGGAACTCTCTGAACTTAGGATCCTGGAAGCCAGGCACACAGAGCCAGTCCCAGTACCAGTCCCAGTGGGTTCACTTGTTTGGAATTACCAAGGACAGAGTCAGTCTTTCTTTGTACCTACTGATGTTAGAATGGCCAAAAGCCAAGAGAGCTCTGAAGAGGGGCCTTTCCTGAAAAAGCAGATAGTGGCCCACCGCTGGCTCCTGACAACTTCATAGAGATGGCCAAGGAGACCATATCTGAGACAGGACAGGACATTTCGGGGGAACATTGTGTGGCCCACCAGTCAGAGGACACTCCATAGAGTCACAGACCTACTTAGGGTAAGGAGGTGCCTTTGTGGGTGTGGTTGTGAGTTTGTGATTTTGTCTCATGTTGTGAGAATAGGAAAAAAAGGTGGTTTGTTTGGTTTGGAGTGAACTGTTTCTCGTAAGTCGTTTGAAAAGGAGAGTGTTTCTATGTCTGTGTATCCCATGGTGTCCGTGGTTGTAGACATTAGAAAAGAGAGTGCATCAATGGATGTGTCCTGTCTAGCAGAAAGCTTCCCATTTCATCCTGCCCAATTAATGAATGGTTTGCGGCTTTACTTAAAGATGGGCATAACCTAATACATTCCTAATTTCCAGGTTTATTCATGAACTCTGTTCACTCTCCAGAATAGGATCATGGTTTTGTGTCCAACATATATACCACCTCCAAGCTCTGTGACATGGCCATGTACTGGATAGCTGAAGGGAATGGCGAGCATCTCAAAAAACTCAGATATCAGTGTGACCAGGAAAATCTCAGTGGAAAAACCCTGCTTTGGGCATTTTGCTTATATATTGTTCTGATGAACTGAATGTCAGGAAGTTCTTGCTCTGGCCACCCCTTTGTGAAGCCTGAAGTAAACAGTTTTCAAATGGAAATGATTGGGCATCACCTGTGGCTCTTTGCTTAATTGCTTTGGAAAGGGATGTGTCTGAATTAGCATCTTGGCCCTGTGTGAGGTTGTGGCTTAGATTCTCAGCACCAGATGGATCTAAAGAAAGATCCCATGTGTGCATCCAAAACCAAAATGGCAAATACACCAGTCATTGTGGATAAAGTCTCGCTTTCCTCTGTGAGGTTCCTGACCTCTATCAAGTGAGAATAGGGATCCTTTTTGTCAATTGAGTTCTTCAAAGCCCTGCAAAGGTTCTTGGGTTTTCTCATGACTCTAATTTACATAAAGAATCTATACCTCTAACTCAGTAGACCTCAAATTGAAGAAGCGGTGCAGTATTAACGGCATGCCTATTTGATCACTCCGGGTTCACAGGAAGTATGTCCAGGCCACCCTGACTTTAGGCAAATGAGGGGCAAGGGAGCTTATTTTGGACACTGTCTTGGAATGTGCCCCTCATGGAAACCTCCAGCCAGAGGTTATGATGAGTATCTATATGGAAAAAGATGAGGGCCATGTGGGAGTGTTTTGGTTTAATTGTGGTCATTGTGTGGCTGTTAAAGGAGATGCCTGGGTCCACATGGACTTGAACTCTGGTGTGATTACACTTAGAGAGTGCATTCTGGATCTGATCTCAGAGAACTTGTGCCATGAATTGTGTTGGGATTCTAGGAGGGCACGCATGAGAGTCTCCCTTGGAAACTGAGATCTAGGCCCAGGGTGGCTTTCCACAGAGCACTGGGAATCTCAGCCAGGATACCACATGATTTTTTTTTCTGAAAGACTTGGTAGGCATAGGTGACAGTCAAAACACACATGGACCTCACATTGTAGACCTCAATGGGTCTGATTTCATGTGACTTTTTGGCCACTCCCTGGGAAGCCTTGTCTTTAACAGTTCTACAGAGCTTTCATTGAAATGAGGTTTCCCATCATTTAATGGTTCCTGTACAAATTGAAATCCACAGTGCCTCCATCTTCATCCATGAAAAATGGCTAGATAAATACAATAAAATTATTGAAATTTCCATGACCAGGTGGCACTGGAGAAAATTTGGAAAACCGGTTGCTGATCATGAGTATACCAGACAGTTCCTTGATTGACTAGGTTTCATCAAAATGGTGTATAACAGAGATGCCAGTAAATTGGAGCCTGCTGAGTAGTGGGCCTAGACCAGAGGAGGGGAGGTGTGTGATAAAACATCTGTGGTGGGGCCATGTTGATCTTCCATTGGCTTCCAAATGCCTTGTGACTGACATGGTGCAGCCAGCAGACCCTTATATGTAATGGTATCTTGTTATATAGAGAGGTTTCAGGGCAATGTTGAGAATTATGTTGCTGTGGTCAAGGGGAAAAGCTATGTGGAATAGAAGCATTGTTGGTATATTCTCTTGCAGACCCTGACCCACCACACGTGACAGAACTCCCTGAAGCACTGTGTCCCAGGTGATCTTTTTTTTTACTTCATAAGCAAATACCAAACTCCCAGTGCAGCAGCAAGAAACACCAGGAAAAGTGAAGGATGACCAAATGGCTTCACAGTCCACACGCGGAGACCCTTAGGCCCCAGTGGACACAGTTTACCTACATAGAGAGAATTCAGCACTGCTGCCTCATGTTCATTGGAAAATATGAAACCATGTCCTCCAGGTCGCATAGATGCACACCCAGCTTTGATGGTCTCAGTACAAAGAAAGCTCCTTACGAAAACATATATATCAAGTGCCCAACCTCAGAGGCAGTTTCTCAACAAGTCTTTAGGGCAGCAGAGCTCCATGTTTGTGGAGTGCTTACCCTGTCCCATACTTTTGGAAACTCCTTTACGACATCCAAGGTTGTGAACTCATGAGAATATTCATTTCCAGATATGTATTCACAGAATTTTTAACTCTTATCCTCTAATTGTGTCTTACTTGGGACGAGGGTAATGTCTAGGCATTGTTCTGAATGAGAGTGGAAAGATTTTTGTGAATCCCTGACACTAACCCATTCCCTACTAGACTCTGACTACTAATCCTAATATGATGGAGAAACATAACCCAAACAGAATAGAAATACAAGCATTTCAGAGGAGGCATGGTGTATAGTTGGACATGCCTTTTGAAATATATAGGGTAGGAGTTATAAATCTAGTCAATTTTTAATTGAAATAGTTCTACATGTGTTTTTAAAGTTAACAAATATATGAATTACTGTCTTCCTTTCACAGTAGCCTATTCAGCACATGTGTTTTAATATGCACATATAGAATCCTACCTGGTGTCACACGTACATTCTCGTGAGGTGGCTGACATGGCACATACAAATTGTGAGAAGTGATCACTCGTCCTAAACACTGTTGGAACTGAAAATTCAACCATGGGTGAGCTTCCTATTTGAACAAACTTATATAAAAATCCATATTCATTAAAATGAATATTTTTGGATATGATGATGATATATATTTCATGATGAATTTCAATTGGCATATATATTGCTATTTTTAATGTCTGTGATATATATATATATATAAAACACGTGTCTTATTATACACTCCCTAAATTCATTCATATTGATGTATTTGGATTTTTAATCAACTTTTCACAAGATTATTCTCAGTAATATTCATCCACCTGAAATACATATTTGTTTCCTAGTACTGAAAACTAACTTCTTTGAATGATGCAAACATATCCTAACATTTCTACACTAACTGACCCTGTATAAAATCAATTCAAGTAGATTACTATGGGACATGATGTGTATTTTGATGTTCAATTTTATTCAACACTTCTACATTACTATTTATTCACTTTATGCACATCATAGAATATGTATTTCATCCACAATTTAGCAAATTTATAGGAATTTGTCTCACTTTCAATCACTTCGTGCTTCAGAACACATGTATTCATCCATGTTTCTTGACTGACCTTTTCATGAGACTTCTTTCCAAACACATTATTTTCGATTTCCATAATCACTTTTGAAACACTTCAAAAGTTACCTTGAGCTTGGGGAGGGAAACTGAGCCCCGACTTTCTTAGTCATCCTCCAGAGTCAGTATGGCTGGCTGGTGTGGCTGTCGCTTTTTAGGGCAATTTTGGCCCAGTGTCCTTTTTTCTTTAGGGTATGCACATTGATCTGAGGGCAGGGTGCCCTCTGGCATGGGCCAATGTTATCCCTTCTTGTCTACCTGTTTCTTAATTTCTGGCCTATTTGTTGTTGTGACCAGGACCTTAGTCAACACCTTAGTCTGCCTTTTGTTTCTTTTATCCTCCCTTTGCTCCCTTCTCTTCCTCAGTTTCTCTCTTATAGTATACGTTCTTGACTTCTCTGACTAAATCTCTCAAAGTCATATCTTGTAATCAATCTAGCTTTGTAACTTTGTTTTAATATCCAGGCCAGTTTGCCCAATAAAGTCCATCGTGACAGATGCCTTTTGATTCTCTGCCTGAGGATCAAAAGGAGTATATCTCCTATATGCCTCTATAATTCTCTCTAGAAACATAGTGGGAGATTCATCAGGCCCTTGAATAATCTCTCTTACCTTGTCCAAATTAGTTTGTCGCTAGCGGCTGCTTGGAGACACACTATTAGAGCCCGGTGATAAGTGGACAGATGCTCCCTACCTTCAAAGATTTTGGGGTCTCAGTTGGGTGGGTTCAAGGGAAAGCTGCCTTTGATTATGTTGGGAAGTTGTGTCGGACGCACAACTTGTTTGAGGATATTTTTTTCTAGCTTCCTGGAGGATTCACTGTTGTTCCTCTGTCATGAAGAGAATCCCTAGGAGATTTTGGCAGTCTTCTGAAGTAGGCTGGTGTGAAAACATCAATGACTCAACCAGACCTGAGAGCCAAGTGGGGTCCTCAGAAAAAGGGGGATTATAATTTTTTTAAGTTATTTAGGTCTGACGAGGAGAAAGGCTAATACTGGTAGGCTTGCATTTTTTCCCCGTGGCCATCGTCAATCATTGGCCCATAGGGATGGAGGGGGAGCATCCCGAGAGTTCCAGGGTTTTCAATCATTCACCGCCAGTGAGTTCCTTTAGACGGGTCAGCTTCCTCCAAGGGAAGAGGTGCTGTGTGTGCCGCAAGGGAATTATCTGGAGGGCGCTGGGCCGGCATAGCTTCCTCCAATGGAGGAGAGGCTGAGTCAGCAGCAGGGGAATCACTTAGAGGGTGTTGGAGGTTGGGGGACAAGGGCAGGGGATAAGGAGGGGAAGGAGAGTCCAGTAGAGTGAAATCTGGTGACTCAAGGAGAACAGAGGGTGTAGGAGGAGGAGGAGCAGAGGATTTGAGAGTTCCTGGGGGAAGGAGTCAGAGTGGGGGCAGGGGCAAGAAAGGCTTCACCCATGGAAAAGGAGATATGCAGAGTTTCCACCGAGTTAAGATATATGGCTGTTGATCCAGATGGCTATGTGGCCCCGGCTGAAAGACAATATCTCTGACTTTTTTAAATTAGTGGGAAGTAGAAAGATCCTTCTAGGGGTAATCCAAATCCAAAGGTGGGCCATTCTGAAGCACAGAGAGTCTGCCACATCCGGGGCTTTACTGAAAAAGAAAGATTCTGAGCCCTTAAGCGGACTTTGGTCCAGTGATCAAGGATCAGGGACAGAGGCATTGAAGTGCTCTGTCCCATAATGAAAGATACACAAACAGTTAAAGCAATGAAACATGACACAGACAAGACAAGGCAATGAAGACAGGCAATGGACGTCCAACACTGAGACCAGGACTGAGGAGCCGGCAAAACCCGATTGACTGGCAATACTGAATCCGAAAAAAAATATCACTGAGTCCAGAAGACTATCTCGTCCCCATAAATTTACGGGAAGATGATCCAATACATATGGCTGTAGAGTTCCTTCACATCCTTCAGGATCCTTCCAATCTAATACCATTGCACTTCTATGGGGATTAGACGCCACTCCTAGGCCTCGAAGCGTTTGAGTGGCTTGTTGTAACGGCCAATGTTTTGGCCATTCTTGACGACAGATGATGCTAAGGTCTGCATCTGTATCCAGTAGACCATTAAATTTATGCCCTTGAATATTTAGTTTTAGCATGGGGCCAGAATCTAAATTTAAAGAAAGCATAGCCCAATCTACACCTGTGGAGCCTAATCACTTGGAACCTCTTTCTACAGTACAACTGGAAAATTTTTCATGTAGGCTGGGTATTATTAGTAACTGTGCTATTCTATCTCCTGGTGAAATTACTGATATACCCTTTGGAGAAATGGCTATAATTTTTATTTCACCTTCATAGTCGAGATCAATTACCCCAGGACTTATCATAAGTCCTTTTAGAGTAGAAGAGCTGCGTCCCAATAATAAGCCTACTGTTCCTTTGGGAAGAAGTCCTTTTACCCATGTGGAAATGAATTGAACTCCCATCTCTGCAGTTAGTACTGCTCTGGCGGAGGCACAGATGTCCAACCCTGAGCTCCCTCTGGTTTGTCTGATGAGGGATCTGATGGACAATGTGTCCTGGGCACTACCCTGATGGGGTTGCTGGGTTTCTCCAGTGCTGCGTATATTTGTGGTTTTGGGCCCCGGAGCATTGAGCCCCCTTGTCCATTTCTGGCAATGGAGCTCCATGTCTTTGTCCACAATATTGTGGATAAACACCTGGTCCTTTTTTGTTTTTTGATAATGGTGTACCCTCTATGGTGGTTTGAGAACAGCATTCATTAGCCCAAAGTCTCCCTCTACGGCATCGTGGACAAATACCTGGTATTCTACTCCTTTGATACCTAGTTTTGTTAAACCCTCCTCCTATGGGACAATTCCTTTTAAAATGTCCTGTTTCTTCACAATTGTAGCATGTTCTTGGCCTGGCATCTAAAGCCTGTTTTACTGCAGCTGCCACAATTTGCCCTTGTTCATTAATGTCTCTGGCATCTAAAGCCTGTTTTACTGCAGCTTCCACGACTTGCTCTTGTTCTTTAATGTCTCTACATAATTTAATATATGTGTTTAAATCTTCATGTTTCCATGGTCTAATGATATCATTGCACCAAAGATTCGCTTGCTCATAAGCCAGTTGTTTTAGTAATGGCATTGCTTGTTGTGTATTTCCAAAAACTCTGGTAGCTGTTTGAATAAGCCTATTTACAAATTCAGCATAAGGTTCATTAGCTCCTTGTATTACCTTAGATAATTAACCTTGTAAACCTCCATGTCCTTGTAAAGTCTTCCATGCCTTAATTGCATCTAACAATTTACTGAACATTCTTTCAGTTTTTTTTTTTTTTTAATAATTTCTGATTCCGCATTTCTACTATAATACAACCCAACAAGATGACACCAAACAAAACAGCTCCTCAGGAATAGCCGTCAGAGCCCAACTGCCACCACAGGCTTCCCACAAGCCTCTCCCTCAAACACAAGTCTCCTCCTCTTGAGGCCGATTGGCTGGGTCGCATGGGCGGAGCCAAAAAGTCCCCCAATGAGCAGTTCCGTGGTCTGAAAGGGCAGGGAACCAGCCCAATGTGCATAACCACAGAGGAGCCAATCAGCTAGATGTTGCTGGGGCTGCTGTGAGCCAATCATCCGCTGGCAGTCTGAAAGGTCGGGGAAACCGCTCATTGAGCATCTCCAATGAGCATCACCACAGAGAAGCAAATCAGCTAGATGATGCTGGGGCCGCTGTGAGCCAATCATCAGCCGGCAGACGGAAGTTTGCTGGCAGCTGCAAGTTTACTGGGGCTCCTTTGGCTGTGGCTCTCAACAGATTATTCTCAGAAATATTTAACCACCTAAAATACATATTTGTTTCCTAGTACTGAAAACTAACTTCAGTGAATGGTCCTTATATATCCTAATATTTCTATTGTAACTGACCAAGTTTAACATCAATGCAGTTAGATTCCTATGGGACATGAAATGTATTTTGAAGTTCATTTTTATTCCACACTGGTACATTACTATTTCTTAAGTTTATGGACATCATAGGGTATAACCTTTCATCCACAAATTCACAAATTAATAGGCATGTGGTTCACTTTCAATCACTTCCTCTTTCAGAAAACATGTATTCCTCTATGATTCTTTAGTGGTCTTTTCACTAGACTTCTTTCTAAAAACATTATTTTCGATTCTATACTCATTTTTGAAGCAAAACTCACACACTCTTCATGATAAACCGTAACCCTAATATTACCATTAGATGTATAACTGGTTGGAATGAATGTATATATATCAATATAAGATTTCCTATATATTTTCAAATATAATTTCAATGCATTATTTAAAGTTGGAACCAGTTATATAATTAATTCACAATATGGTCTATTCATGCATCATCTCTTATTCATCAACACAGGGTACGCCTATTTTATCCGCAATACTAATTAATAAGTTTTCAAAATATTGCTCCTCATATTGGTGGAAGAAATACTCATGTAATCTGATCTAAATATATATTTTACCACAATAATATTCTTGACCCAAAATGCAAAGGTCACACTTATGATTGTACTAAAGCCTAAATTTAAAGTGAGCATGGATTACTAAAAACCTCCATGTCTAGGTTCCCTAATGCGCTCAAATGTCAATCCTATTGGTGACTAAATAATTGTTTCTTCCTAAGATTATATATTCAACCTCAACCCTGTTGAAAATGTCTAATCCTATCACTCACTTTAGACGTTGCCTGATTTCCTAATGTGTCTATTGATACATATTTACTCTCTTTCCTACATATTTTCCCCAGTTCATCATTGTGACTGACTCTTCACATGTGCTGACATTTACATTCACTCTCTAACTAAAACCCTATTGCTAAAGAACTTTTGGTCCAACTCCTAGACTCACTCTTCTTCCTAATCCTACTGACAATCTTCCTAATCCTTTGGACTATCCCTTTTGGACTGGATGATCTCTTCTAAATTCAGTCATCTGAGGTACAGCATCCTATGCCATTGTAAATGAATTTATCTGAGACCTCGGTACAGAACATAATTCAAGCTTAGTATGCCAATCAATTGCCAAATGCCCTTCTGGGATTCAAATCTTACCTAGATTTCTGTTTTTGTACTTATATTTCAAGTCTATATTCTTATAAGTATCACAGGTTCCCAAACCATTATTCATCCAGCAGAATGATTCCTAACCAAAATCGAACACGCTATTAACCCTAACCATACAATGTTCCGTCAATCTAACTTTACAGAAGAGCAGGGACCGAGTTGGTCTTACAATACAGGAATGTAGGGGATCTTCCATCTGCTGAAAACCTCAAAGGTCCATGCAGAAATGATCCATGGAGAAGATTTAGGCAGCTATTTAGGACCTGAGAGAGCAAAAGTCATCTTCCATGGCAAACAACCTAATCAGGATGAAGGGATGTTTCTCAATCAGCCTCTCTCTTCTTAATGTAGAGAAGTCGGACCAAACCAGGCCTTTGTGGAGAGCTGTTCCCAGGTGCCTGTGGTTTCTATACCATTCTAATTTGTGAATGTGTCACAGGAAATAGGGGCAGCCTCCATCTTATGAGAACCTAGGAAGCAACTGTTAGGACATATTGGTGGCCAAGTCAGTGACCTCATTCAGTTCCTGAAGGAAGTGACCTCACATACTTCCTTGGTGATGGAATTCTCTGAATTTGGGATCCAGGAAGCCAGGCACCCAGAGCCATTACCCGTCCAAGTCCCAGTGGTCTCACTTGTTTGGATTTACCAAGGATAGAATCAGTCTTTCTAGGTACCTATTCATGTGAAGGTGGCCAAATTCCAAGAAAGCTCTGAAGAGGGGCCTTTACTGACAAGACTGGAATTGGCTCACCACTGCCTCCTGACAACTTCACAGAGTTGGTGAATAACACCAGATCTGAGACAGGAAAGGCCATTTCGGAGGAACATCGTATGGCCTACCAGTCAGAGGACACTCAGAAGAGTCACAGACCTACTTGGGGGAAGGAGGTGCCTGGGTGTGTGGATGTCAGTTTGTGGTTTTGTCTCATGTTCTGAGAAAAGGTAAAAAAACGTGATTTGTTTCTTTTGGAATGGACTGTTTCTAATAAGTCATTTGACATATTGAGTGTTTCTATTTCTGTGTATCCCACTGTGTCCGTGGTTGTACACATTAGAAAAGAGAATGCATCAATGAATATGTCCTGTGTAGTAGAATGCCTCCCACCAATCAACCTGTCCAATTTATGAAAGGACTGCGGCTTGCCTTACCAATGGGAAACACCTACAACCTTCCTAAGTTCCTGTTTTCTTCCAGAATTCTGGCCTCTAGCCAGAATAGGCTCATCGTTTTTTATCCATGATATGTACCACCTCCAATCACTGTGACATGACCATGTACTGAATAGCTGAAGGGAATGGCATGGAAAGCATCTCAGAAAACTCAGATATCAGTGTGGCCAGAAAACTCTCAGTGGAGAAACCCTGCTTTGGGCCTTTTGCTTACATTTTGTTCTGTTGCCCTGAATGTCAGGTAGGTATTTGCCTCTGGCCACCCCTTTGTGAAGACTGAAAAAAACAGTTATCAAATGGAAATGAATGAGGATCACCTGTGGCTCTTGGCATAATTGCTTTGGAAAGGGAGGTGTCTGAATCAGCCACTTGGCCCTGTGTGAGGCTCCAGCTTAGCACATGATGGATCTAAAGAAAGATCCCGTGTGTGCATCCAAAACCAAAATGGCAAAAAGATCAGTCATTGTGGATGAAGTCTCTAGCCTTTTTCTGTGATGTTCCTGACTCCATCAAGTGAGAATAGGGATCCTTTGGGTCAAATGAGTTCTTCAAAGCCCTGCAGAAATGCTTGGGTTTTCTCATGACTCCAAACCACATAAAGAATCTATACCTGACATTCAGTAGGCCTCAAAATGGAGAAGCAGAGGAGTATTAATGGCAGGTCTATTTAATCCCTCCTGGTTTACAGGAATGGTGTCCAGGCCACCCTGACTTTAGGCAAATGAGGGCCAAGGGTGCTCATTTTGGTCACTGTCTTGGGCTGCGCCCCTCATGGAAACCTTCAGCCAGAGGTTATGATGAGTGTCTATATGGAGAAGATGAGGGCCTTGTGGGAGTGTTTAGGTTTTAATTTTGGTCATTTGTGTGGCGATTGGAAGAAATGACTGGGTCCAACTGGGCTTGAACTCTGGTGTGAGTTCAAGGGGACTTAGAGACTGAGTTCTGGAACTGAACTCAGAGAAGTATTGCCATGAATTGTGTTGGGATTTTAGCAGGCCACACATGAGAGTCGCCCTTATAAACTGAGATATAGGTCCAGGGTGGCTTTCCACAGAGCACTGAGAATCTCAGCCTGGATATCACATGATTTTTTCTGAAACACTTGGCAGGCATACTTGAGCGTGAAAACACACATGGACCTCACATTGTAGACCTCAATAGTCCTGGATTTCGGTGACCTTTTGGCCACTCCTTGGGAAGACTTGCCTGTGAGAGTTTTCCAGAGGTTTCATTGAAATGAGCTTCCTCACCATTTAATGTTTTCTGAAAAAAGTGAAACCAACAGTGCCTCCAACCTCATGCTTGAATAATGGCTCGATAAATACCATGAAATTTTTTAAATTCCTTTGACCAGGTTGCACAGGAGAACCTTTGGATGTACTGTTGCTGACGATGAGTGTACCAGACAGTTCCTTGATTGACTAAGTTTCATGAAAATGGTGTAGAACAGAGATGCCAGTAAGTTCAAGCCTGCTGATTAGTGGACCTAGAGCAGAGATGTGCAGTTTTGTGATAAAACTTCTGTCGTGGGGCCTTGTGGATCTGCCTTTGACTTCCAAATGGCATGTGGCTGACATGGTGCATCCAGCAGACCCTTATATGTAAAGGCATCTTTTTATAACAAGAGGTTTAAGGGAAATGTTCACAATCAGGTTATTATGGTCAAGGGGGCAAACTATGTGGGCTAGAAACCTGGTTGGTGCATTCTCCTGCTGACCCTGACCCACCACACATGACAGAACTCCCTCCAGCACTGTGTTCCAGTTGAGCTCCTTGTATTCCATGAAGCAAATACCAAATTCCCAGTGCAGCACCAAGAATCACCACGAAATGTGGAGGATGACCAAATGGTTTCACAGTCAACATGTGGATACACTTAGCTCCCCGTGGCCACAGTTTACCTACAAAGAGAGAATTCAGCACTGCTGCCTCATGTTCATTGGAAAATAAGAAACCATATCCACAAGGTCAAAGAGATGAAGACCCAGCTTTGATGGTCTCCCTAGAAAGGAAGCTAAAGCTCCTGACAACAACATATGTTTTAAGTGCCCAACCTCAGAGACAGTTTCTCAAGAAGTCTTTAGGCAGGCAGAGGTCCATGTTTGTGGAGTTTTTACCCTGTCCCTTACTTTTGGAAACTCCTCTACCACTTCCAAGGTTGTAAACTCCTGATCGTATTCCATTCCAGATATGTAGTCACGGATTTTCTAACTCTTCTCCTCTAATTGTGTCTTACTTGGGGTGAAGGTGATATCTAGGTGTTGTTCTTGATGAGAGTGGGAAGATTTTTGTTTACTACATATTTGCATACACATTGGATTCATTTTCCTATTTTCCATTCCATATACTGAATCCCTGACACTAACTCACACCCTACTAGACTCTGATTACTAATCCTAATATGATGGAGGAAAGTAACCCAAACATTATAGAAACATAAGCAGTTCAGAGGAGGCATGGTGTATAGTTGGACTTGCTTTTTGCATGATAAATGGTAGGTGTTATAAATATAGTCAATTGTTAATTGAAATAGTTCTCCATTGTTTTTAATGTTAACTTATTTCTGAATTCCTGTCTCCATTTCTCTGGAGCCTATTCAGCACATGTATTTTTATATGCACATATAGAATCCTACCTGGTATCACACGTACATTTTTGTGAGGTGGCTGACTTTGCAGATACAAATTGTGAGAAGAGATCACTCCTCCTAAACGCTTTTGGATCTTAAAATTCCACCTATGGGTGAGGTTCCTAGTTGAACAACATTATACATAAATCCATGTTCACTAAAATGAATAGTTTTTAATCTGTGGATGATATATATTTCATGATAAATTTTGATACGCATATATATTTATATATTGCTACTTTTTAATGTATCTGTGATATATATATATATATATATATATATATATATATATATATTATACACCCTCCGATTTTTCAAAATATGAAATATATGTGTCTTATATACACTCCCTAAATTTATTCATGTCATGAATGTTGATTTATAATAAAATGTTCACAAGATTATGCTCAGATATATTCATCCACCTGAAATATATATTTGATTCCTAGTACTGAAAACTAACTTTAGTAAATGGTCCTTTCAAATCCTAATGTTTCTACAGTAACTGACACAGTTTAACATCAATGCAAGTAGATTCCTATGGGACATGATATGTATTTTGACATTCATTTTCATTCAACACTGGTACATTACTATTTTTTTCAGTTTTTGCACATCATAGGATATATATTTCATCCACAAGTTAGGAAATTTATACGTTTATTTATACTTACAATCACTTCCTGCTTCAGAACACATGTATTCCTCTATGTTTCTTGACTCGTCTTTTCATGAGACTTCTTTCCAAACACATAATTTTTCATTTTCATAATCATTTTTGAAACTAAACTCACACACCCTTCATGATAAAACATAACCCTAATATGACCATTAGATGCATTACTCGTTGGAATGAATGATTGTATATCAATATAAGATTTCTTATATATTTTCAGATATCAATTCAATCCATGATTTAAAGTGGAAACAGCTATATTATTTATTCACAGTATTGTCAATTCATGCATTACTTCTATATTCATAGACACAGGGAACAACTCTGTGTACCCCCAACACTAATTTATACCTCTTCAAAACATTGCTCCCAGAAATGTTAGAAAAAATATGCATGTCACCTGATCTACATATACATTTTATCACTGTAATATTCTGATCACAAAATGCAAAGGTCAAACTTATGATTGTAGCACATCCTAAATGGAAAGTGATCCTGGATTATTAAAAACATCCATGTCCAGGTTGCCTAATGCTCTCCAATGTCAATCATATTTGTGACTACATATTTGTTTCTTTCTAAGATTATATATTGAAACTCAACCTGATTGATCATGTCTAATCCTATCATTCACTTTATACATTGCCTGATTTCATAATGTGTGTATTGATATCTGATTTCCTACATATTTTCTCCAGTTCATCATTGTGACTGACTCTTCACATGTGCTGACATTTACATTCACTCTCTAACCGAAACCCTATTGCTAAGGAACTTTTGTTCCAAAACCTATACACAGTCTTCTTCCTAAACCTACCAACTATATTCCTAATCCTACCGACTATCCCTTTTTGAATGCATGTTCTCTTCTACATTTAATTATCCAAGTAAAGGTCGGGTGAGGTCGAAGGAAGAGACCACCAAGAGACTATCTCATGCAACAGCAAAGGGTTTATTGGGGGTCCAGCATGCTGATGCTCAGAGCTCACTTGAATAGAGTAGAGAGCCCTTAGAACAGCTTAAGCAGAGCTTATACACTTTCCTTGGTGACGGCAGGGAGGGAAGTTTATTGATGGGTCAGGGCATGTGGTCAGTTTGCATGCAACCCAGTGAGGGAGCACATTCTGCAGTTAGTCAGTTGGGGACAGCATATTCTGGGAACAAGATTAGCAAACATTTCTCAAGATTTCAACAGTGTTTTGTTAAGCATACAGGAAAAAAGGAAGTGAAAAGTGCCTATTTTATTAATCTTTCATTCCCCACTTTTTCTTCTGGCTACTTTTAATCATAAAAGTGATCATTGCGGGGTGTCACATTCTATGTTTGCTAGTGGGGTATTACCATAAGTTTAACTCGTCCAATTTGAGCTTGGAGTTAGGTCCCTTACTGAAGGAGGGGCACCATGGACAATTTCATAGGGGGTGAGGTTACACGAAGAAACAGAGGGAGTGTTTCTTCCATGAAATAGTGCATAAGGCAGGAGCATAGTACAATCTATTATGCAGGTTTCTAAGCTTAATTTCGTTATGGTCTCTTTAATGGTTCTATTCATTCTTTCTACCTGTCCTGAACTCGGTGGTCTATAAGCACAATATAACTTTTAATTAATCCCCAGGGTTTTGCCTAACCCCTGACTTACCTGGGCTACAAACGCCAGCCCATTATCAGACCTTATTACTTAAGGCAGGCCGTATCTTGTAAAAATATCTTTCAGGATCTTCTTGACGACCATTTGCGCTGTTTCGTTTTTTTTTTCTTTTTTTTTTTTCCTGGAAAAGGCTTCAATCCATCCTCAAAATATATCTACAAAGACTAGGCGATATTTAATTTCAAACCTTGCTGGCTTAATTTTAGTAAATTCCACTTCCCAGAATTGTCCTGGTCTGGTTCCTCGTAGGTGCTTTTTTGCAGGAAGCTTGGAATGGTAAGCATTATCCATGACAGACCTGACAGGCTTTTGTTACCCATTCAGTTATTTCCTTTTGCTTTGAGTCGGTTAGTAAAAAACTCTGTTCTTGATCCTTCAGGAATGAATGCAATTTCTTTGAACCAAGTTGAGTGAGTTGATGTACATTTTCTACTGACATATATAGTGCCGTGACTATAGGAGTTTTTACTGAAGGATTTAGAAATTCCACTTGTGGTCCTTCAGGGTTAAAAGTTATTTTGGCCCGGAGCTTGGTGAGCAGATCTCTGCCCATCAATGGGGCCGGACATTCTGGGATTACTAAGAACGAGTGATGGATTTTTCCTTTCCCCTGGTCCATGGTCCTCTTAGTTGTCCAAGCCCGATATTTTCTGCCATTAGCCCCTTGAATTAGAGACCTTTTATTTGATAGAGAGACCAATGGGGCCTTAAGGGCAGAGTATATTGCCCCTGTATCCACTTCAAACTTTGCTGGGGTCCCCTCCACTTCAAAATTTACCCTGAACTCTCGGAGGGGATCTGAGCCCCAACGTTCTTAGTCATCCTCCAGAGTCAGAATGGCTGGCTAGAGTGGCTGTCTCTTTCAATGGCACTCTTTGAAGCAGTGTCCTTTTTCTTTACAGTAGGCACATTAAATTGAGGCCAGGGGTGGCCTCTAGTATGGGCCCCGATATCCATTCCTGTCTCCATGTTTCTTATTTCTGGCCTATTTGTTGTTGTGACCAGGACCTTAGTCAATGCCTTAGTCTGTCTTTTGTTTCTTTTATCCTCCCTTTGCTCCCTACTCTTCCTCAGTTTCTCTCTTATAGTATACCTTCTCGGCTACTCTGACTAAATCTCTCAAAGTCATATCTTGTAATCCATCTAAGCATTGTAACTTTCTTTTAATATCCAGGGCAGCTTGCCCATAAAGGCCATCTTGACAGATGCCTTTTGATCCTCTGCCTTAGGATCGAAAGGAGTATATCTCCTATATGCCTCCATAATTCTCTCTAAAAACATAGAGGGAGATTCATCAGGCCCTTGAATAATCTCTCTTAACTTGGCAAAATTTGTTAGTCGCCTAGTGGCCACTAAGATACCCACAATTAGAGACCAGCGATAAGTGGACAGATGCTCCCTACCTTCAAAGGTGTTGGGGTCCCAGTTTCGTCGATTCAAGGGAAAGCCGGGTTGAATATGTTGGGAAGTTTTGTCGGTCACCCACTGGTCAGAGGATATTTTCTCCAGCATCCAAGAGGATTCTCTTTTGTTTCTCTATCATGAAGAGACAACCCTAGGTGTTGTTGACAGTCATCCCAAGTAGGCTGGTGTGAAAACATCAATGACTCAACCACACCTAGGAGCCGGGTGGGGTCCTCGGTAAAAGGGGGATATTTATTTTTCCAGTTATATTGGTCTGAAGAGGAGAAAGGTTAATACTGGTAGGCTTGCATTTTTCCCCCAAGGCCGTTGTCAATCATCGGCCCCTAGGGATGAGGGGGAGCATCATTCGAGTTCCAGGTTTTTCAATCATTCACTGCTGGTGAGTACCTTTAGCTGGGCTAAAGGTAGGGGAAGAGGAGGGGCTGTGTGTGCTTCGGGGAAATTATCTGGAGGGCGCTGGGCTGGCTTATCTTCCTCCAATGGTGGAGAGGTTGAGTCAGCAGCAAGGGAATCACTTAGAGGGTGTTGGTCTTTGGGGGACGTGGGCAGGAGATAAGGAGGGGGACGAGAGTCCAGTAGAGTCAAATCTTGTGACTCAGGGAGAACAGAGGGTGGAGGAGGAGGAGGAGCAGAGGGTTTGAGAGATCATGGGGGAAGGAGTAGGAGCGGGGGTAGGGGCAAGGAAATGCTTCACCCATGGAGGAGATTTGCAGAGGTCCTGCCAAGTTAAGATATATGGCTGTTGATCCGGATGGATATGTGGCCCTGGCTGAAAGACAATATCCTCTGACTTTTTAAATTAGTGGGAAGTAGAAAGATCCTTCTAGGGGCCATCCGAATCCAAAGGTGGGCCATTCTGAGGCACAGAGAGTCTGCCAGGTCCAGAATTTTACTGAAAAAGAAAGATTCTGAGCCCTTAAGGGTACTTTGGTCCAGTGATCAAGGGTCAGGGACAGAGGCATTGAAGTGCTCTGTCCCATAATGAAAGATACACAAACAGTAAAAGCGATGACACACGACACAGACAAGACAAGAAAATAAAGACAGACAATGGAACTTCCAACACTGAGACCAGGACTAAGTATCTGGCCAAACCCGATGGGCTGGCGATACCGAATCTGAAACAAAATATCACTGAGTTGAGGAGACTATTGCTCCTCGATTTCCCGAGTACTCTGGTGCATCCCCCAGGGATGTGGCCTGTGGCTCTGTGACACGTATGTCAGCCACCATCGGAGAGAGGTCACACTCTTCATTGACAGCCATTTTGCGAAGCCCTAACCTGAAACCTGAAACCAGAAAGAGGCACCATACATACCCCAAGAGGAGCCTGTTGGGGTCTCTCGTTCGCCGCTGCCGGATCTCACTGGAACCTCCATATGTAAAGGTCAGACGAGCATCGGGTGAAGAGACCACCAAAAGACTGTCTCAAGCAAAAGCAAAGGGTTTATTGGGGGTCCAGCATGCTGGGGCTCAGAGCTCACTTGAATAGAGCAGAGAGCCCTGAGAACAGCTTAAGCAGAGCTTATATACTTTGCTTGGAGAGGGCAGAGAGGGAACTTTATTGTTTGGTCTGGGGGAGTGAGCAGTTTGCGTGCAACCGGGTGAATGAGTACATTCTGCAGGTTGGCAGTTGGGGACAGCACATTCTGGGAACAAGATTAGCAAACAGTTCTCAAGATTTCAAAAGTGTTTTGCTAAGCATACAGAAAAACGGGAAGTGACATTTACCTATTTTACTAAATTTTCATTACCGAATATACTTTGCCAGATTTCCTAATGTCTCTATTGAAATCTGCTTTCCTACATATTTTCCCCATTTCATCATTGTGACTGACTCTTCACATGTGCTGACATTTACATTCACTCTATACCCGAAACCCCATAGCTAAAGAACTTTTGGTGCAAATCCTATACTCACTCTCCGTTCTAAACTTACCGACTATCGTCCTAATCCTACCGACTATTCTTTTTTTTAAATTTTTTTGTTCTTAAAGAAAGACTTAGAGAGAGAGGGAGAGAGAGAGAGAATTTTTTAACATTTTTTTTTTAGTACTTGGCAGACACAACATCTTTGTTTGTACGTGGTGCTGAGGATCGAACTCGGGCCGCACGCATGCCAGGCGAGCGCGCTACCACTTGAGCCACATCCCCAGCCCCCCGACTATCCCTTTATGACTGGAAGTTCTCTTTGACAATAAATAATCCAAAGTAAAAGGTCCTATGCATTTGTATATTGATTTATCTGAGACATCTGTGCAGAAAATAAATCAATGCTAAATATTGCAATCAAGGGCCCAACACCCTTCAGGGCTTCAAATATTACCTTTATTTCTGTTTTCGTGCTTATATTTCACCTATATATTCTTGAAAATATCGAAGGTTCGCCATACCATTATTCATCCAGCAGAATGATTCCTAACCCCAATCGAAACTGTTATTAACCCTAACCATACACTCTTCCCTCAATCTAACTTTACAGAAGAGCAGGGACAGAGTTGGTCTTACAATACAGGAATTTACGGTTTCTTCCAACTGCTGAGAAACTCAAAGGTCCACGCAAAAATGATCCCTGGAGAAGTTGTAGGCACATATGTACGAACTGAGAGAGCAAAAGTCATCTTCCATTGAAAACAACCTGGTCAGGATGAAGGGATGTGTCTGAATCAGCCTCTCTCTTCTTAATATGGAGAAGAAGGACCAAACTAGGCCAGTGTGGAGAGCACTTCCCGGGTGCCTATGGTTGATATACCATTCTAACTTGTGAAAGTGTCACAGGATGTAGGGGCAGCCTCCATTTTATGGGACACTTTGAAGCAACTGTTAGGACAAAGTGGTTGCCAAGGCAGTGACCTCATTCAGATCTTAAAGGAAGTGACCTCACCTAACATCCTTTGTGATGGAACTCTCTGAACTTGGGATCCAGGAAGCCAGGCACCCAAATTTAGTCTCAGTCCCAGTCCCAGTCGCAGTGGTTTCAATTGTTCAGATTTACCAAGGACAGAGTCAGTCTTTGTTGGTACCTACGGAGGTGAGGATGCCCAAATGCCAGGAAAGCTCTGAAGAGTGGCCTTTCCTGAGAAAGCAGTTAGTGGATCACCGCTGGCTCCTGAGAACTTCACAGTGTTGACCAAGGAGACCAGATCTGAGACAGGACAGGCCATTTCGGGGTAACATAGTATGGCCCACCAATCAGAGGACACTATGGATAGTCACAGACTGACTTGGGGGAAGAAGGTGTCTTTGTGGATGTGGGTGTTGGTTTGTGGTTTTGTCTCATGTTCTGAGAATAGGTAATAAAGGCGGTTTTTTGGTTTGAAGTGAATTGTTTCTAATAAGTCTTTTGAAAAGGCGAGTGTTTCTAAGTCTGTGTATCCCACTGTGTCCGTGGTTCTAGACATTAGAAAAGAGAATGCATCAATGGATGTCTCCTGTCTAGTAGAAATCTTCCCAACATTCATCCTGCCAATTTATGAATGGACTGTGGCTTGCCTTATGAATGGGCAACACCTACTATCTTCCTAAGATTATATTTTGTTCCTGAATCCACTCCACTCTCCAGAATAGGCTCATGGTTATGTGTCCAATATATATACCACCTCCAAGCTCTGTGACATGGCCATGTACTGGATAGCTAAAGGGAATGGCGAGCATCTCAGAAAACTCAGATATCAGTGTGACCAGGAAAGTCTCAGTGGAGAAGTCCTGCTTTGGGCCATTTGCTTACCTATTGTTCTGTTGCCCTGAATTTCAGGAAGCTTTTTGCCTCAGACCACCCCTTTGTGAAGCCTGAAGAAATGAGTTGTCAAATGCAAATGAATGGGCATCACCTGTGGCTCTTTGCTTGATTGCTTTGGAAAGGGATGTGTCTGAATCAGCCTCATGACCCTATGTGAGGCTGTGGCTTAGATTCTTAGCACCTGATGGATCTAAAGAAAGATACCATGTGTGCATCCAAAACCAAAATGGCCAAATGAGCAGTCATTGTGGATTAAGTCTTTTGCTTTCCTCTGTTAGGTTCCTGAAATCCATCAAGTGAGAATAGGGATAATTTGGGTCAAATGAGTTCTTCAAACCCTGCAGAGACTAGCCCAGAGGTGCTTGGCTTTTCTCATGACTCCAAATCACATAAAGAATCTATACCTGAAAGTAAGTAGGCCCCAAATTGGAGATGCAGAGCAGTATTAAGTGCAGGCCTATTTAATCACTCTTGGTTCTCAGGAAGGGTGTCCAGGCCACCCTGACTTTAGGCAAATGAGGGGCAAGGGAACTTATTTGGATACTTTCTTTGTCTGCACCCCTCATGGAAATTTCCAGCCAGAGGTTATTATAAGTGTCTATATGGAGGATGTTGAGGGCCATGTGGGAGTGTTTTGGTTTTAATTCTGGTCATTTGTGTGGCGGTTGAAAGAGATGACTTAGTTCACCTGGGCTTGAACTCTGGTGTTATTCCCCTTAGAGACTGAATTCTGGAACTGTCCTCAGAGAAGTATTGCCATGAATTGTGTTGGGATTTTAGGAGGCAACACATGAGAGTCACCCTGAAATCTGAGATCTAGGCCAAGGTGGCTTCCACAGAGCACTGGGAATCTCAGCCAGGATTTCACGTGATTTTATTCTGAAAGTCTTGGCAGCCATAATTGAGAGTCAAAACACACATGGACCTCACATTTTAGACCTCAATGGGCCTGGATTCATGTGAAATATTGGCCACTCTTTGGGAAGCCTTGCCTGTGAGAGTTCTCCAGAGATTTCTTTAAAATGAGCTTCCTCACCATTTAATGTTTCCTAAATAAATTGAAACCCACAGTGCCTCCAACTTCATCTTTGAAAAATAGCTATGTACATACCATGGATTTTTTGAAATTTCCATGACCAGGTGGCAATGGAGAAACTTTGGATGACTTGTTGCTGATCATGAGTGTACCAGACTGTGCTTGGATTTACTTGGTTTCATGAAAACAGTGTAGAAAAGAGATCCCTGTAAGTTGGAGACTGCTGAGTAGTGGGCCTAGAGCAGTGGTGTGCAGGTATGTGATAAAACATCTGTGGTGGTACCATGTGGATCTGCCCTTGGATTCCAAATGGCTTGAGACTGACATGGTGATGTCAGCAGACCCTTATATATAAAAGCATCTTGTTATATGGAGAGGTTTCAGGGCAATGTTGAGAATCAGATTGCTATGGACAAGCGGGCAAGCTATGTGGGGTAGAAGCCTGGTTGGTGCATTTTCCTGCAGACCTTGACCCACCACACGTGACAGAACTCCCTCCATAACTGGTACCTGTTGAACTCCTTGTATTTCCTGAAGCAAATACCAAATTCACCATGCAGAAGCAAGAAACACCTCGAAAAGTGGAAGATGATCAAATGGCTTCACAGTCCACATGGGGAGACACTTAGACGCCAGTGGCCACAGTTTACCTACAAAGAGAGAATTCAGCACTGCTTCCTCATGTTCATTGGAAAATAAAAAAAAAAAAAAAAAACATATCCTCCAGGTCACAGAGATCAGACCCAGCTTTGTTGGTCTCACTAGAAAGGATGCTAAAATTCCTGACAACAACATATATTTCAAGTGCCCAACCTCAGAGGCAGTTTCTCAAGAGTCTTTAGGCCCAATGAGCTCCATGTTTGTGAAGTGTTTACCCTGTCCCTTACTTTTGGAAACTCCTCTACCACATCCAATATTGTGAACTCCTGAATATTTTCCATTTCAGATATGTATTCACAGATTTCCTAACTCTTCTTCTCTAATCGTGTCTTATTTCCGGCAAAGGTAATGTAAAGGCAATGTTCTGGATGAGAGTGGGAATATTTTTTGTAGCACATATTTGCATACACATTGGATTCATTTTCCTATTTTCCATTCGAATTACTGAATTCCTGACACTAACCCATACCCTAATAGACTCTGACTACTAATCCTAAAATGATGGACAAAAATAACCAAACAGAATGGAAATGAAAGTAGTTCAGAGAAGGCATGGTGTATAGTTGGACTTTCCTTTTGCATGATAAAGTGTAGGTGTTATAAATCTAGTCAATTTTTAATTGAAATAGATCTCCATGTGTTTTTAAAGTTAACAAATATGTGAATTCCTGTCTCCCTTTCTCTGTAGCCTGTTCAGCACATGTATTTTTATATGCAAATATAGAAACATAACTGGTATCACACGTACATCCTTGTGAGTTTGGCTGTCTTGGGAGATACAAATCATGGGAAGAGATCACTCCTCCTAAACGCTGTTGGAACTTAAAATTCAACCTATGGGTGAACTTCCTAGTTGAACAATATTATACATAAATCCATGTTCAGTAAAATGATTATTTTTGGATCTGTGGATGATATATGTTTCATAGTGAATTTCGATTGGCATGCATATTGATACATTTTAGTGTCTGTGTGTGTGTGTGTGTGTGTGTGTGTGTGTGTGTGTATATATATATATATATATATATATATATACACAAATGCACACACACACATATCTATATATATATATACACTCTCAAGATTTTTCAAAATATGAAATATATGTTTCTTATTATACACTCCCTAAATTCATTCGTGTTCATATATGTAAATTTATAGTCAACATTTCACAAGATTATTCTCATAAAAATTCATCCACTTGAAATACGTATTTGTTTCCTACTACTGAAAACTAACTTCAGGGAATAGTGCATACAAATCATAATATTTCTACAGTAACTGACCCAGTTTAGCATCAATGCAAGTAGATTCCTATGGGATATGATGTGTATTTTGACGTTCATTTTCATTCAACACTGGTGCATTACTATTTTTTCAGTTTTTGCACATCATAGGGTATATATTTCATCCACAAGTTAGGAAATTTATAGGCTTTTTTTATACTTACCATCAAATCCTGCTTCAGAACATATGAATTCCTCTATATTTCTTGACTCATCTTTTTATGAGATTTCTTTCCAAACACATTATTTTCCATTTCCATAATAACTTTTGAAGCTAAACTCACACACCCTTCATGATAAAACATAACCCTAATATTACCATTAGATGTATAACTCGTTGGAATGAATGATTGTATATCAATATAAGATTTCTTACGTATTTTCAGATATCAATTCAATCCATGATTTAAAGTGGAAACAGTATATTATTTATTCACAGTATTGTCAATTCATGCATTTCTTCTACATTCATAGACACAGGGTACAACTCTGTGTACCCCCAATACTAAGTTTTATCTCTTCAAAATATTGCTCCAAGAAATGTTAGAAGAAATACTCATGTCACCTGATCTACATATATATTTTATCACAGTAATATTCTGATCACAAAATGCAAAGGTCACACTTCTGATTGTAGCAAATCCTAGATGGAAAATGATCCTGGATTACTAAAAACATCCATGTCCAGGTTGCCTAATGCTCTCCAATGTCAATCATATTGGTGACTACATATTTTTTCTTCCTAAGATTATATATTGAAACTCAACCTTATTGATAATGTCTAATCCTATCATTCACTTTATACTTTGCCTGGTTTCATAATGTGTGTATTGATATCTGATTTCCTACATAATTTTCCCAGTTCATCATTGTGACTGACTCTCCACATGTGCTGAAATTTACATTCACTCTCTAACCGAAAACCTAGGGCTATTGAACTTTTGGTCCAAATCCTATACTCACTCTTCTTCCGAAACAGACCGACTATCTTCCTAATCCTAACAACTATCCCTTTTTGACTGGATGAACTCTTCTACATTCAATCATCCAGGGTACAAGGTGATATGCCATTGTATATTGATTTATCTGAGACATCTGTGCGAACGAAATTCAATGCTAAGTATTCCAATCAAGGACCCAATGCCCTTCTGGGCTTAAAATCTTACCTAGATTTCTGTTTTCATACTTATATTTCACATCTATATTCTTATAAATATCCCAGGTTCCCAATACCATTATTCATCCAGCAGAATGATTCCTAACTCAAATTGAACATGTTATTAACCCTAATCATACATTGTTCCCTCAATCTAACTTTATAGAAGAACAGGGACAGAGTTGGTCTTAATATAGAGGAATATAGGGGATCTTCCACCCGCTGAGAACCTCAAAGGTCCATGCAGAAATTATCCCTGGGGAAGATGAAGGCAGCTATAAAGGACCTGAGAGGGCAAAAGTCATCTTGTAAGGCAAACAACCTGGTTAGGATGAAGGGATGTGTGTGAATCAGCCTCTCTCTTCTTAATGTAGAGAAGATGGACCAAACCAGTTCTGTGTGAGAGCTGTTCCTGGGTGCCTATGGTTGATATACCATTCTAAGTTGTGAAAGTGTCACAGAAAGTAGGGGCAGCCTCCATCTCATGGGACCCTTTGAAGGAACTGTTAGGACAAAGTGGTTGCCAAACCAGTGACCTCATTCAGTTCCGAACGGAAGTGACCTATCTCACTTCCTTGGTCTTGGAACACTCTGAACTTGGAATCCCGGAAGCCAGGCACACAGAACCAGTCCCAGACCCAGTCCCACTGGGCTCACTTGTTTGGTTTTACCAAGGACAGAATCAGTCTTTCTTGGTACCTACTCATTTGAGAATGGCCAAATGCCAGGAGAGCTTTGGAGAGTGGCCTTCCCTGAGAAAGAAGGTAGTGGCTCAAAGCTGGCTCCTGACAACTTCAAAGAGTTGGCCAAAAATTCCAGCTCTGAGACAGTACAGGGCATTTTGGGGGAACATAGTATGGTACAACAGTCAGAGGAAATTCCGGAGAGTCAAAGACCTACTTGGGGGAAGAAAGTCCTATGTTGTTGTGGGTGTGAGTTTGTTGTTTTGTCTCATGTTCTGAGAATTGGTAGGAAAGGCAGTTTGTTTGATTTGAAGTGGCCTGTTTCTAGTAAGTCGTTTGACAAGGCAAGTGTTTCTATGTCTATGTATCCCACTGTGTTTGTAGTTGTAGACATTAGAAAACATAATGCATCAATGAATGTGTCCTGTCTAGTATAATGCTTCCCAAAATTCATACTGCCCGATTCATGATTGGACTGCAGCTTTCCTTATGGATGGGTAGCAATGACTAACTTCCTAATTTCCTGTTTTATTCCTGAATTCTGGCCACTCTCCAGAATAGGCTCATGGTTTTCTGTCCAAGATATGTACCACCTCCAAGCTCTGTGACATGGCCATGTACTGGAGAGCTGAAGGAAATGGGAGCATCTCAGGAAACTCAGATATCAGTGTGAACAGTAAAGTCTATGTGGAGAAACCCTGCTTTGGGAATTTTGCTTACCTATGGTTCTGGTGCTGTGAATATCTAGAAGGTCTTTGCCTTAGGCCACCCCTTTGTGAATCCTGAAGAAAAGAGTTTTCAAATGGAAATGAATAGGCATCACCTGTGGCTCTTTGTTTTATTGCTTTGTAAAGAGATGTGTCTTAATCAGCATATTTTCCCAGTGTGATTATTTGGAGAAGTAGATCAGTATTAATGGCAGGCCTATTTGATCATTCCTGGTTAACAGGAAGGGTTTCCAGGCCACCCTGACTTTAGGCAAATTAGAGGCAAGGGAGATTATTTTGGGCACTGTCTTGGTATGCACCCCTCATGGAAACCTCAACCCAGGGGTTATGATGAGTGTCTATATAAAAGAATATGAGGGTCATGTGGGAGTGTTTTGGTATTAATTGTGGTCAGTTGTGTGGCAGTAGGAAGAGATTCCTGGGTCAACCTGGGCTTGAACTCTGGTGTGATTCCCCTTAGAGACTGAGTTTTGGAACTGAACTCAGAGAAGTATTACCATGAATTCTGTTGGGATATTAGAAGGCCACGCATGAGAATTGCCCTTGGAGACTGAGATTTAGGCCCAGGATGGCTTTCCACAGAGCACTGGGAATCTCAGCTAGGATATCACATGATTTCATTCTGAAAAACTTGGCAGCCATACTTGAGAGTCAAATCACACATGGAACTCACATTGTAGACCTCAATGGGCCAGGCTTCATTTGACCTTTTGGCCACTCTTTGGGAAGACTTGCCTGTGAGAGTTCTCCTGAGCTTTCATTGAAATGAGCTTCCTCACCATTTAATGGTTCCTGAATGAATTGAAACCCACAGTGACACCAACTTCATCCTTGAAAAATGGCTAGATGAATACCATGGAATATTTGAAATTCCCAAGAGCAGGTGGCACTGGAGAATCTTTGGATGTTCTGTTGCTGATCATGAGTGTACCAGACAGTGCCTTGATTTACTGGGTTTCATGAAAATGGTGTAGAACAAAGGTGCCAGTACGTTGGAACCTGCTTAGTAGTGGGCCTAGAGCAGTGGTTTGCAGGTGTATGATAAAACATCTGTGATGGGGCCACATGGATCTGCCATTGGCTTCCAAATGCTTTGTGACTGACATGGTGCAGCCAGCAGACCCTTATATGTTAAGGCATCTTGTTACATTGAGAGGTTTTAGGGCAATGTTCAGAATTGGGTTGCTGCAGACAAGGAGGCAAGCTTTGTTGAATAGAAGCCAGGTTGGGGCATTCTCCTGCACACCCTGACCCACCACACGTGAGAGTACTCCCTCCAGCACTGTGTCCCCGTTGAACTCATGGTATTTACTGATGCCAATACCAAACTCCCAGTGCAGCAGTAAGAATCACCAGGAAAAGTGGAGGATGACCAAATGGCTTCTCAGTCCACACGAGGAGACACTTAGCTCCCAGTGGCCACAGTTTACCTACAATGAGGGAATTCAGAGCTGCTGCCTCATGTTCACTAGAAAATAAGAAACCATGTCCTTCAGGTCACATATATGCAGATCCAGCTTTGATTGTCTCACTACAAAGGAAGCTGAAGCTCCTGACAACAACATATATTACAAGGTCCCAACTTCAAAGGCAGTTTCTCAAAGAGTAATTAGGCCAGCAGAACTCCATATTTGTGGAGTATTTACCCTATCCCATACTTTTGGAAATTTCTCTACCGCCTCCAAGGCTGTGAACTCCTGAGCATTTTCATTTCCACATACGTATTCACAGATTTTCTAACTCTTCTCCACTAATTGTGTCTTAATTGGGGCGAAGGTTATGTCAAGGCATTGTTCTGGATGAGAGTGGGATGATTTTTGTGTAGCACATATTTGCATACACATTAGATTCATTTTCATATTTTCCATTTGAAATACTGAATCCCTGACATTAACCCATAACCTACTAGACTCTGACTACTAATCCTAATATGATGGAGAACAAGAAACCTAACAGAATAGAAATACAGGCCGTTCATAGGAGGCATGGTGTATACTTGGACTTCCCTTCTGCTTTATCAAGGGTATGTGTTATAAATCTAGTAAACTTTTCATTGTAATAGTTCTCCTTGAGTTTTTAAAGTTAACACATATGTAAATTTCTGTCTCCCATTCTCTGTAGCCTATTCATCACATGTTTTTTTTATGCATATTTAGAATCCTACCTGGTATCACAAGTACATTTTTGTAAGCTCGCTGATTTTGAAAGATACATATTGTGATAAGATATCACTCCCCCTAAATAATGATGGAACTGAAAATTAAACCTATTGGTGAATTTCCTAGATGAACAACATTATATATAAATCGATGTTCAGTAAAATGAATATTTTTGGATATGTGGATGATATGTATTACACGGTGAATTTCGATTAGAATTTATATTGCTACATTATAATGTCTGTGTGTGTCTATCTATCTATCTATCTATATATATATATATATACTGTCCAGATTTTTCAAAATATGAAATATATATGTCTTATTATACACTCCCTAAATTCACTCATGTTTCTATATGTGGTTTATAATCAACTTTTCACAAGATAATTCTCAGAAATATTCATCCGCCTGAAATACATATTTATTTCCTAGTACTGAAAACTAACTTCAGTGAATGGAGCTTACAAATCCTAATATTTCTACAGTAACTGAATCAGTTTAACATGAATGCAAGTAGAATCCTACGGGACATGATGTGTATTTTGAAGTTTATTTTTATTCAATATTGGTACATTATTACTTTTTCAGTTTATGGACATCATAGGATATATCATTTCATCCACAAGTTCAAAAATTTATAGGCATTTGTTTCACTTTCAATCACTTCCTGCTTCAGAACACATGTATTCCTCTAAGTTTCTTGACTGGTCTTTTCATGAGATTTTATACCAAACACATTAATTTTGATTTTCATAATCACTTTTGAAGCAAAACTCACATACCATTCATATTAATTATCACTCTGATATTACCATTAGATGTATAACTGGTTTGAATGAATGATTGTATGTCAATATAAGATTTCTTATATCTTTTCAGATATCAATTCTATCCAATATTTAAAGTGGAACCAGTTATATTATTTATTCACACTATGGTCTATTCATGCATTATCTCTATATTCATAGACACAGTGTACACCTCTTTGTACCCCCAATACTAATTTATACGTCTTCAAAATATTGCTCCCTGAAATGGTGGATGTGGACTCATGTCACCTGATCTTTATATACATTTAATCACAGAAATATTCTGGACACAAAATGCAAAGGTCACACTTACGATTGTATAAAAGCCCAAATGGAAAGAAAACATGGATTACTAAAAACATCCATGTCCAGGTTCCCTAATGCTCTCAAATGTCAATCCTATTGGTGACTACATATGTGTTTCTTCTTAAAATTATATATTCACACTCAACCCAATTGAAAATGTCTAATCCTATCCCTCACTTTATACTTTGCCGGATTTCATTATGTCTCTATTGCTATCTGCTTTCCTACATATATTCCCCAGTTCATCATTGTGACTGACTCTTCACATGTGCTGACATTTACATTCACACCCTAATAAATAACCTATTGCTAAAGAACTTTTGTTCCAAATCCTATACTCACTCTTCTTCCTAAACATACTAACTATCTTCTTAATCCTACCGAGTATCCCTTTTTGACTGGATGTTCTCATCTACATTCAATCATTCAAGGTACAAGGTCTTATGCTATTGTATATTGATTTATCTGAGACATCGGTGCAGAATGTAATTCAACGCTAAGTATCACAATTAAGGGCCCAATGCCCTTCTGGGCTTCAAATCTTACTTAGATTTCTTTTTTCATACATATATTTCATCTCTATATTCTTAAAATAATCACAAGTTTCCAATACCATTATTCATGCAGCAGAATAATTCCTAACCCAAATGGAACATGTTATTAACACTAACCATACACTGTTTGTGTTAATAACATGTTTACAGAAGAGCAGGGACAGTGTTGATCTTACAATACAGGAATGTAGTGGATCTTCCATCTGCTGAGAACCTCAAAGCTCCATGCAGAAATGATCACTGGAGAAGATGTAGGCAGGTATAAAGGACCTGAGAGAGCAAAAGTTATCTTCCATTGCAAACAACCTGGTCAGGATGAAGGGATGTTTCTGAATCAGCCTCTCTCATCTTAATGTAGAGAAGATGGACAAACCAAGACTGTGTGGAGAGCTGTTCCTGGTTCCCTATGGTTGATATACCATTCTAACTTGTGAAAGTGTCACAGGAAGTAGGAGCAGCCTCCATCTCATGGGACCGTTGGAAGAAACTCTTAGGACAAAGTTGTTGCCGAGGCAGTGATCTCATTCAGTTCCTGAAGGAAATGACCTCAATGCACTTCCTTATTGATGGAACTCTCTGAACATGGGATCCAGGATGCCAGGCACCCAGATCCAGTCCCAGTCCCAGTCCCAGTATCTCACTTGTTTGGATTTACCAAGGACAGAATCAGTCTTTCTTGGTACCTACTAAGGTGAGGAAGCCAAATGCCTGGAAAGCTTGGAAGAGGGGTTTTTCCTGGAAAAGCAGGTAGTGGCTCACTCCTGGCTCCTGACAACTTCACAGAGTTGGCCAAGGAGACCAGATCTGAGACAGGACAGGACATTTCGGGGGAACATAGTATGGCCCACCAGTCAGAGGATACTCCGGATAGTCTCATACCGTTTTGGGGGAAGAAGGTGTCATTGTCGGTGTGGGTGTGGGTTTGTGGTTTTGTCTCATGTTCTGAGAATAGGAAGAAAAGTCAGTTTGTTTGGTTTGGAGTGAACTGTTTTTAGTAAGTCGTTTAACAAGGCAAGTGTTTCTGGGTCTGTGTATCACACTGTGTCCGTGGTTGTAGACATTAGAAAAGAGAATGCATCAATGGATATGTCCTGTCTAGTAGAAAGCTTCCCAGCATTCATCCTGCCCATTTTATGAATGGACTGTGGATTGCCTTATTAATGGGCAATACCTGCTACCTTCTTAAGTTGCTGTTTTCCTCCAGAATTCTGGACACTCTCCAGAATAGGCTCATGGTTTTGTGTCTATGTTATGTACCACACCCAAGCTCTGTGACAAGGCAATGTTCTGGATAGCTGAAGGAAATGACGAGCATCTGAGAAAACTCAGATATCAGTTGACCAGGAAAGTCTCAGTGGAGAAACCCTGCTTTGGGCCATTTGCTTACCTATTGTTCTGTTGCCCTGAGAGTCAGGAAGTCTTTGTCTCACACCACCCCTTTGTGAATCCTGAAGAAAATAGTTTTCAAATGGAAATAAATAGGCTTCACCTTTGGCTCTTTACTTAATTGATTTGGAAAGAGTTGTGTCTGAATCAGCTTCTTGGCCCAGTGTGATTCTTTGACTTAGATTCTCAGCACCTGATGGATCTAAAGAAAGATCCCATGTGTGCATCCAAATCAAAAATGGCAAAAAGAGCTGTAATTGTGGATGAAGTCTTCTGCCTTCCTCTGTAAGGTTCCTGAATTCCATCAAGTGAGAATAGGGATCATTTGGGTCAGATGAGTTCGTCAAAGCCCTTCTGAGGCTATCCCGTAGGTGCTTAGGTTTTCTCATCACTCCAATTCACATAAAGTATCTTTAAGTGACACTCAATAGGCCTCAAATGGGAAAAGTGGAGCAGTATGACAGGCAGGCCTTTTTGATCACTCCTGGTACAAAGGAAGCGTGTCCAGGCCACCCTGAATTTAGGCAAATGAGGAGCAACGGAGCTTATTTTGGACACTGTCTTGGGCTGCGTCCCTCATGGACACCTCCAGCCAGAGGTTATGATGAGTGTCAATATGGAAGAAGATGAGGACCATGTGGGAGAATTTCGGTTTTATTGTGGTCATTTGTGTGGCAGTTGGAAGAGATGACTGGGTCCACCTGGGCTTGAACTCTGGTGTGATTCCCCTTAGAGACTGAGTTCTGGAACTCACCTCAGAGAAGTATTGCTATGAATTGTGTTGGGATTTGAGGAAGCCACGCATGAGAGTCATCCTTGGAAACTGAGATGAAGGCCCAGGTTAGCTTTCCACAGGGCACTCTGATCTCAACCAGGATATCACATGATTTTATTCTGAAAGACTTGGAAGCCATTGTTGAGAGTCAAAACAGACAATGACATCACATTTTAGACCTCAATGGCCCTGGCTTCATGTGACCTTTTGGCCACTCTTTGGGAAGCCTTGCCTGTGAGAATTCTCCAGAACTTACATTGAAATGAGTTTCCTCAACATTTAATGGTTCCTGAATGAATTGAAACCCACAGTGCATCCAACTTCATCCGTGAAAAATGGCTAGATAAATACCATGAAAATTTTCAATTTCCCATGACCAGGTGGCACTGGAGAACCATTGGATATTCTGTTGCTGATCATGAGTGTACCAGACAGTGCCTTGATTGATTGGGTTTCATGAAAATAAGTTGGAGCCTGCTGAGTAGTTGTCCTAGAGTAGTGGTTGGCAGGTGTGTGAAAAACATCTGTGGTGGGGCCATGTGGATCTGCCATTGGCTTCCAAATGGCTTGTGACTGACATGGTGCAGTCAGCAGACCCTCCTATGCAAAGGCATCTTGTTATATGGTGACGTTTCAGGGCAATGTTTACAATCAGGTTGCTATGTTTAAGGGGGCAAGTTATGTTGGATAGAAGCCTGGTTGGTGCATTCTCCTGCATACCCTAATGCACCACGCCTGAGAGAACTCGCTCCAGCACTGTGTCCCAGTTGCACTCCTTGGATTCCATGAAGCAATTACTAAACTCCCAATGCAACAGCAATAAACACATATAGAATCCTACCTGGTACCACACCTACATCCTTGTGAGGTGAACGACTTGGCAGATACAAATTGTGAGAGAAGATCACTCCTCCTAAACGCTGTTGGAACTGAAAATATAACCAATGGGTGAGCTTCCTAGTTTTACAACATTATATATAAATCCATGTTCAGTAAAATGAATATTTTTAGATCTGTGAATGATATATATTTCATGATGAATTTCGAATAGCATATATATTGCTAGTTTTTAATGTGTGTGTGTGTATGTATATATATGTGTGTTTGTATGTATATATATGTGTGTGTGTGTGTGTGTGTGTGTATATATATATATATATATATACACATACACACATTCTCCAGATTTTTCAAAATATGAAATATTTGTATCTTAATATACACTCCCTTAATTCATTCATATTCATGTATGTGGATTTATGATCATCTTTTCTAAATATTATTCTCAGAAATATTCATCCACCTGAAATACTTTTTTGTTTTTACTACTGAAAACTAACTTCAGTGAATGTCCTAATATATCTAGAGTAACTGACCCAGTTTAACCTCAATGCAAGAAGATTCATATGGAACATGATGTGTATTTTGATGTTCATTTTAATTCAACACTGGTACATTACTATTTCTTCAGTTTATGCACATCATAGGATATATATTTCATCAAAAAGATCACAAAATTATAGGCATTTTTTCACTTTCAATCACTTCCTACTTTAGAACACATGTATTCTTCCATATTTCTTGACTGGTCTTCTCAAGATTCTTTTTTACAAACACATTATTTTCGATTTTTATAATCACATTGAAGCAAAACTCACACACCCTTCATGATATACCATAATCATAATATTAACATTGATGTATAACTTGTTGGAATGAATGATTGTATATCAATATACGATTTTTTATATTTTCAGATATCAATTCAATCCACCATTTAAAGTGGAACCAGTTATATTACTTATTCACAGTTGGTCTATTCATGCATTATCTCTATATTCATAGACACCAGGTACACCTGTTTGTACCCCAAATACTAATTTATAAGTCTTCAAAATATTGCTCCCAAAAATGGTGGAAGAAATACTTATGTCACCCGATCTATATATACATGTTATCACAGTAATATTCTGGACACAAAATTCAAAGGTCAAACTTATATTTGTACCAAAGCCTAAATGGAAAGTGAACATGGAATACTAAAAACATCAATGTCCAATTTGCCTATTGCTCTCAAATATCAATCCTATTGATGACTACATATTCGTTTCTTCCTAAGATTATATATTCAAACTGAACCCTGTTGAAAATGTCTAATCCTATCACTGACTTTATACTTTTCCTGATTTTGTAATGTCTGTATTGATATCTGCATTCCAACATATTTTCTCCAATTCATCATTGTGACTGACTCTTCACTTGTGTTGACCTTTACATTCACTCTGTAACTGAAACCCTATTGCTAAAGAACTTTTGTTCCAAATTTTATACTCACTCTTCTTCCTAAACCTACCGACTATCTTCCTAATTTTACCGACTATCACTTTTGAATGGATGTTCTCATCTACATTCAATCATCCAAGTAAATGTAGGGCGAGTGTCAGAGGATGAGACCACCAAGAGACTATCTCATGCAACAGAAAGGGTTTATTTGGGGTCCAGAATGCTGGGGCTTAGAGCTCACTTGAATAGAGCAGAGAGCCCTGAGAACATCTTAAGCAGAACTTATATAATTTTCTTGGAGAGGGCAGGGAGGGAAGTTTATTGATGGGTCAGGGGGAGTTAGCGGTTTGTGTGTAAACGCGTGAGGGAGTACATTCTGCAGTTTGGCAGTTGGGGACAGCACATTCTGGGAACAAGATTAGGAAACATTTCTCAACATTTCAACAGTGTTTTGTTAAGCATACAGAAAAACAGGAAGTCACAAGTACATATTTTATTAACATTTCATTCCGCACTTCTTCTTCTGGCTACTTTTAATCATAAAAGTGATTGTTGGGGGTTGTCACATTTTATGTATGCTAGTGGGGTATTAACATAAGTTTAACTTGTCCAATTTGAGCTTGGAGAAAAGAAATTACATGGTTGAGAAACAGGGTTTTATAGTAAGCAATAAAATGAGGATTATTATTGGACCGGCCAGGGTTGATTAAAACATAGTTAACCAGGGGGACTGTGTAAACCAAGACTCAAACCACCAATTTTGGGTCTCTATCTCTCTTTGATGCTCTTCAAGGCATCTTTTTAATTTACTCATAGGGTTTGTTACAACTCCAGTATGGTCGACATAAAAAAAAAAAAAAAAAAAAAACAAAAAAAAAAACATTCTTTCCTCAATGCAGCACAAAGGCTCCCTTCTCTCATGAAATGGAGGTCCAAACCTCGACTTTTCTGTAAAACAACTTTAAAGAGAGAGTTAAAAGATTCCTGCAAAGTTGTGATGGAATTTTCTAATATCTTTAAGTTTTGATCTATTGCTTCTTCTAATTGGGTCATTTGTTGTGTCCCATGGACCAGGGCAGTGGTTCCTGTGCGAACCCAGGCAGCAGCTCCTATTCATAATAGAATGGCTAAGGTGAGAGATATATGTTCCCAACTGAACTGGGTTGTATGCCCCTCTATTTGATCTTCCAATGAACCTGCATCATAATAGAGCACTCTGGGAAACATCTGCACCATTACACAATTAATCACTTCTGTTGACCATTTCATAAAAACATAAACAACGTTTAAGTATATAGAATTATATTGTTGTAGGGACGGACAAGGCAAGGCACCTAAGATAGCACCAAAGACAAGGAAACAGTCATATTTGGTTGCAACCAGATTCAGAGGGCATTGGTCCTGTTGTAATCAATTAATCCCCTGAAACCCAAGTTTAGGTAGTTTCAGAATTTTGTACCAAACATGTAAGGGAAGGGGCTCTGAAGTTCACAGTCTGCAGAAGTTCACAAAGAGCAGTTTTTGTTTCTGATTTTTCCTCAGTTCTGGGCAAGTTAAATTTTCAAGGACACCTGGGTGGGGGAGAGCTTTTTTTTCCCTTTTTTTCCCCCTGCCAGCTGTTTCCATGGAGCCCAGTTTGTAACTTATTCATCTTAGCAATGTAGCCATCTCTATGAAGCCCCAGCTAAAGGACAGAAGCCTTGATCACATATGTTGTGAAAAACTAGTAAGGGTGTGTATAGCTCAGGAGTGCTGATTTTTTTCAGCCAGTTGCCAGGTAGACCAGGGCAACACAAAAAGAGGAAGTTTATCTACACTGAACTCTTTTATAGGGACTCTTTTGCTGAAAGTCCTAAAGTTAGCCATGGTGAAAACTTCTGGATAAGGTCAGTTAAGACTTTCCTGTGGGCCTGGTACAGAGGGGGAAGACAGGGAATGCAGGGCTGAGAGCAGCTCTTTGGATCTGAGAATGAGGAAGGAGAGATGTAAAAAAATAATGGAAAAGGGTTTTGAGATCTTCCTAGCAACAAAAACATGAGTAGTAGAACGGGTAGAACAGAGCGGGAGATGGGAGTGAGTATCCCAAAAAGCCTGTAAGGGACTTTAAATTCTTAGTAACCTGTTTTCAGTGATGGCAAAGCAACTTTAAAGGCCATTTTCATTACATCTTGGATAGGGGTCTGAGGGCTCTTCTCAGCTGGTTTGAGCTTTGGGTTAGCTGGTAAGAGGACCTGGTGGGACCCAGTGTGGGCACTGACAGGAGAAGAGAGGAGTGAGTGAGTGGAGGGTTACCTCAGTACCTGCTACCTCAGCAAGGGGGCAATGGTCTGAGAAACGGTGGAGGTTTGGGTTTTTAATATAGTAATTGGAGGGGAGAAATCAAGTTGATGAGGTGGGAGTGACAACAGAGAGTCTAGAGCAGAAGGCTGAGGGTGAGCATGTATTGGAGAAGCATAGTTCACGATGTGAGCAAAGGAGAGAAAAGGCCTCCACATAGAGGACTCTCCTTTCACCCTTTTGAGCACTTGCAGAAGTAAAAAAGGTCACACAGAATTTGAGGATCTAGAGACCCCTTCTGGGGGCCATCGGTTTTGGTTGTCTAATTGGTAATATGGCCAATGCTGTGTAGAGAATTTCATGAGTAGTTTGGGTTCCATGTGGCAGTCCCTGTATGCTCACATCCCCATGACTTACAGAAGATGTTGGCGTTCCCCGCACACAGCCTTGACTGTTTGTGGCTTTGATAGTACACTGGGCAAACATAGTAATCTAGGCTAGCCAACCAGCATCTGGCTCGCGTGTCCCTACATCAATAATATTTGTTTCCATTATCTATGGTATGGAAGGAATTTAATGGAATTTTAGTGGGATCCTCTTCATTAGGGATATCCCAATCGGGAAGACCTATACGCAGCTGACAAATGTCTGGCTGGAGAGATGGCCACCAGGTCCCTAAACGGGCTGTATGCAAGATAGACCATACTTCCGTTCCAGTAGGATTTGTGATCAGCCATCGCTGCTGAACAGGCTTATGAGGGTTAGGACTACTGGTGGTCAAGGGGAGAGTCTATAGCCTTATCCACACAGCGAATCCACAATTTGAAAGGGTTTCCAGTCTTTTCCAGTTTCCAGCCAGAGTCTGGACAGGGCACAGGCTTGAGATGAGAGGTAGGGATCCAGGAAGTGATTTTGACTACCTTTACCCTGTAGGTGTTATAAGTAGCACCTGGTATGGTCCTTTTCAGCGGAGTTCCAGGGATGACACCAGATGTCGTCTTACATAGACGAAGTCTCTACTTGATATCGCTGTAGAGTCTCCTCATCCCCAGGTTGGTAGGCAGTGGCCATCTGTTTTCACAGGTATCCCTGAGTTCTTTCAAGAGCTTTAAGTCTGTTAAGCAAGGGGGTGTGGAAGGAATCGTTAGGTCTTAGAGTTGGGGTAGGTCCCTTACTGGTGGAGGGACACCATAGAGAATTTCACAGGGTGTGAGGTTACACAAAGAAATAGATTGAGTATTTCTTGCATGAAACAGTACATAAAGCAGGAGCATAGTCCAATCTTTTATGCCGGTCTCTAAGTTTAATTTCGTTATGGTCTGTTTAATGGTTCTATTCATTCTTTCTACCTGTCCTGAACTCGGGGGTCTGTAAACACAATGTAACTTCCAATTAATCCCCAGGGTCCTTGCTAACCTCTGAGTTACCTGGGCCACGAACGCCGGTCCATTATCAGACCCTATTACTTTAGGCAGGCCATACCTTGGAAAAATATCTTCCAGGATCTTCTTGACCACCATTTGCGCTGTTTCATTTTTTTTCTTTTCTTTTCTTTTTTTTTTGGGAGGAGGCTTCAGTCCATCCTGAAAATGTATCTACAAAGACTAGGAGATATTTAAGTCCATTCCTTGCTGGCTTAATTTCAGTAAAGTCCACTTCCCAGAATTGTCCTGGTCTGGTTCCTCGTAGGTGCTTTCCTGCAGGAAGCTTGGAAGGGTAAGAATTAACCAATTGATGGACGCAACAGGCTTTTGTTATCCATTCAGTTGTTTCCTTTCACTGTGAGTTGGTTAATGGAAAACTCTGTTCTTGATCCTTCAGAAATGAATGCAGTTTCTTTGAACCAAGGTGAGTGATTTGATGTACATTTTCTACTGACATAGTTAGAGCCGTGATTATAGGAGTTTTTACTGAAGGATTTAGAAATTCCACTTGGGGGCCTTCAGGGTAAAAAGTTATTTTGGCCCAGAGCTTTGTGAGCAGATCTCTGCCAATCAATGGGGCCGTGCATTCTGGGATTACTAGGAATGAGTGATGGATTTTTCCTTTCCCCTGGTCCATGGTCCTCTTAGTTTTCCAAGCCCGATATTTACTGCCATTAGCCCCTTGAATTAGAGACCTTTTATTTGATAGAGGTTCCAATGGGGCCTTAAAGGCAGAATATCTTGCCCGTGTATCCACTTCAAAGTATACTGGGGTCCCCTCCACTTCAAAAGTTACCCTGACCTCGGGGAGAGGATCTGAGCCCCGACTTTCTTAGTAATCCTACAGAGTCAGAATGTCCAGCTGGCCTGGCTGTCTCTTTCTAGCGCACTCTTTAGCCCAGTGTCCTTTTTTTTAGAGTAGGCACATTGAATTGAGGCCAGGGGTGGCCTCTTGTGTGGGCCCCGGTGTCCCTTCCTGTCTCCATGTTTCTTAATTTCTGGTCTATTTGTTGTTGTGACCAGGATCTTAGTCAATGCCTTAGTCTGTCTTTTGTTTCTTTTATCCTCCCTTTGCTCCCTAGTCTTCCTCAGTTTCTCTCTTATAGTATACCTTCTTGGCTTCTCTGACTAAACCTCTCAAAGTCATATCTTGTAATCCATCTAAGCATTGTAACTGTCTTTTAATATCCAGAACAGCTTGCCCAATAAAGGCCACCATGACAGATGCCTTTTGATTCTCTCCCTGAGGATCGAAAGGATTAAATATGCTATATGCCTCCATAATTCTCTGTAGGAACATGCAGGGACATTCATCAGTCCCTTGAATAATCTCTCTTACCTTGGCCAAAATAGTTGGTCGCCTAGCGGCCACTAAGACACCCACTATTAGAGCCCGGCAATAAGAGGAAGGATGCTCATTACCTTCACACGTTTTGGGGTCCCAGTTGGGTCGGTGCAAGGGAAAGGCGGCTTTGCATATGTTGGGAAGTTTTGTCGGTCACCCATCTGGTCCGAGAATATTTTTTTCTAGAATCCAGGAAGATTCTCTTTTGTTCCTCTGTCATGAAGAGAGTCCCTAGGAGTTGTTGGCAGTCATCCATCCCAAGTAGGCTGGTGTGAAAACATCAATGACTCAACCACACCTGAGACCCAGGTAGGGTCCTCGGTAAAAGGGGGATTGTTATTTTTCCAGTTATTTAGGTCTGAAGAGGAGAAAGGTAAATACCGGTAGGCTTGCATTTTTCCCCCATGGTTGTCATCAATCATTGTTCCTTAGAAATGGAGAGGGAGCATCACGTGAGTTCCAGGGATTTCAATCATTCAACGCCGGCAAATTCCTTTAGGCGGGCCAGCAACCTCCAGGAAAGGAGGGGCTGTGTTTTCCGCAGGGGAGTTATCTGGAGTGTGCTGGGCTCGCTTAGCTTCCTCCAATGGCGGAGAGGCTGAGACAGCAGCAGGGGAATTACTTAGAGGGTGTTGGGGGTTGGGGGACGAGGGCAGGGAATAAGTAGTAGGACGAGAGTCCAGTAGAGTAAAATCTTGTGACTCAGGGAGAACAGAGGTTGAAGGAGGAGGAGAAGCAGAAGGTTTGAGAGAGCATGACGGAAAGAGTAGGAGCGGGGGCAGGGGCAAGGAAAAGCTTCACACATGGAGGAGGAGAATTGCAGAGGTCCTGCAAAGTTAAGATATATGTCTCTTGATCCTGATGTCTATGTGGCGGTGGCTGAAAGTCAATATCTCTGACTTTTTACATTAGTGGGAAGTAGAAAGATCCTTCTAGGGGCCATCTGAATCCAAAGGTGGGCCATTCTGAGGCACAGAGAGTCTGCCAGGTCCAGCGTTTAACTGAAAAAGAAAGATTCTGAGCCCTTAAGCGGACTTTGGTGCAATGATCAAGGGTCAGCAAAAGAAGCATTGAAGTGCTCTATCCCATAATGAAAGATAAACAATCAGTAAAAGCAACGACACACGACACAGACAAGACAATACAATAAAGACAGGCAATGGACGTCCAACACTGAGACCAGGACTGAGTAGCCGGCAAAACCCGATGGGCTGGCAATCCCGAATCTGAAACAAAATATCACTGAGTCGAGGAGACTATTGTTCCTCGATTTCCCGAGTCCTCTGGGGAGTCCCCCAGTGACGTGGCCTGTGGCTCTATGACATGTCTCTCAGCCACCGTCAGAGAGAGCTCACACTCTTCATCAACAGCCATTTGCCAAGCCCTAACCTGAAACCTGAAACTAGAAAGAGGCACCTTACATACCCCGAGAGGAGCCCGTTGGGGTCTCTCATCTGCCGCTGCTGGATCTCAGTGGAACCTCCATATGTAAAGGTCGGGCGAGCGTCCGGGGAAGAAACCACCAAGAGAATGTCTCATGCAAAAGCAAAGGGTTTATTATGGGTCCAGCATGCTGGGGCTCAGAGTTCACTTGAATAGAGCAGAGAGCCCTGAGAACAGCTTAAGCAGAGCTTACATACTTTCCTTGGAGAGGGCAGGGCAGGATGTTTATTGATGGGTCCGGGCGAGTGAGCTGTTTGTGGGCAACCGGGTGAGGAATTACTTTCTGCAGTTTGGCAGCTGAGGACAGCACATTCTGGGAACAAGACTAGCAAACATTTCTCAAGATTTCAACAGTGTTTTATTAAGCATACAGAAAACAGGAAGTGATAAGTACCTATTTTATTAACCTTTCACTACGGACTACACTTTGCCAGATTTCCTAATGTCTCTATTGATATCTGCTTTCCTACATATTTTCCCCAGTTCATCATTGTGACTGACTCTTCACATGTGGTGACATTTACATTCACTCTATACCCGAAACCCTATAGCTAAAGAACTTTTGGTCCAAATCCTATGCTCACTCTCCTTTCTAAACCTACCGACTATCTTCCTAATCCTACTGATTATCCCTTTTTGACTGGAAGTTCTCTTTGACAATCAATCATCCAAAATACGCGGACCTTTGCCATTGTATATTGATGTATCTGAGACATCTGTGCAGAAAATAAATCAAAGCTCAGTATCACAATCAAGGTCCCAATGCTCTTCTGGGCTTCAAATCTTACCTAGATTTCTGTTTTCATACTTAATTTTCACCTATATATTCTTGTAAATATCGCAGGTTTTCAATACCATTATTCATCCAGCAGAATGATTCCTAATGCAAATTGAACCTGTTATTAACCCTAACCATACACTGTTCCCTCAATCTAACTTTACAGAAGAGCAGGGACAGAGTAGGTCTTACAATACAGGAATGTAGGGGAACTTCCTATTGCTAAGAAACTCAAAGGTACATGCAAAAATGATCCCTGGAGAAGTTGTAGGCAGCTATGAAGGAACTGAGTGAGCAAAAGTCATCTTCTCTTGCAAACAACCTGGTCAGGATGAAGGGATATGTCTGAATCATCCTCTCTCTTCTTAATGTAGAGAAGAAGGACCAAACCAGGCTGTGTGGAGAGCTGTTCCCGGTTGCCTATGGTTAATATACCATTCTAACTTGTGAAACTGTCACAGAAAGTAGGGGCAGCCTTCATTTCAGGGGACCCTTGTAAGCAACTGTTAGGACAAAGTGGTTGCCAAGGGTGTGAGCTCATTCAGTTCCTGAAGGAAGTGACCTCAGACCTCACCTCACATCCTTGGTGATAGAACTCTCTGAACTTGGGATCAAGGAAGCCAGGCACCCAAATCCCATTCCAGTCCCAGTAGCAGTGGTCTCACTTCTTTGGATTTACCAAGGACAGAATCAGTCTTTGTTGGTACCTACTGATATGAGGATGGCCAAAAGCCAGGAAAGCTCTGAAGAGTGGCCTTTCCTGAGAAAGCAGGTAGTGGATCACCGCTGCCTCCTGACAACTTTACAGAGTTGGCCAAGGAAACCAGATCTGAAACAGGGCAGGCAATTTCAGGGGAACATAGTATGGCCCAATAGTCAGAGGACACTCCGGATAGTCAGAGACCTACTTGGGGGAAGAAGGTGCTTTGTGGGTGTGGGTGTGTGTTTGTGCTTTTGTCTCATGTTCTCAGAATAGGTAGGAATGGCGGTTTGTTTGGTTTGGAGTGAACTGTTTCTAATAAGTGATTTGATAAGGCAAGTGTTTCTATGTCTGTGTATCCCATTGGGTCCGTGGTTGTAAACATTAGAAAAGAGAATGCATGAATGGATGTGTCCTGTCTGGTAGAAAGCTTCCCAGCATTCATCCAGCCGAATATATGAATGCACTGTGACTTCCCTTATCGATGGGCAACACCTGCTATTTTCCTAAGGTCTGGTTTTATTTTTGAATTCTGGCTACTCTCCAGAATAGGCTCATGGTTTTGTGTCCAAGCGAAGTACCACCTTCAAGCTCTGTGACATGGCCATGTACTGGATAGCTGAAGGGAATGGCAAGCAACTAAGAAAACTCAGATATCAGTGTGACCAGTAAAGTCTCAGTGGAAAAACCGTGCTTTGGGCCTTTTGCTTACCTTTTGTTCTATTTCCCTGTATTTCAGGAATTTCTTTGCCTCAGGCCACCCCTTTGTGAAGCTGGAAGAAAACATTTTTCAAATGGAAATGAATGTGCCTCACCTGTGGCTCTTTGCCTAATTGCTTTAGAAAGGGGTGTGTCTGAATCAGCCTCTTGGCCCTGTGTGAGGCTTTGGCTTAGATTCTTAGCACCTGATCGATATAAAGAAAGATCCCATGTGTGAATTCAAAACCGAAATGCCCAAAAGAGGAGTCATTGAGCATAAAGTCTCTTGCCTTCCACTGTAAGGTTCCTGACCTCCATCAAGTGAGAATAGGGATCCTTTGGGTCAAATGATTTCTTCAAAGCCCTGCACATGCTAGCCCAGAGGTGCTTGTGTTTTCTCATGACTCCAATTAACATAAAGATTCTAAACCCCACTGTCAGTAGGCCTCAAATTGGAGAAGCAGAGCAGTATTACGGCAGGCCTATTTGATCACTCCTGGGTCACAGGAAGGGTGTCCAGGCCACCCTGACATTAGGAAAATAAGGGGCAAGGAAGCCTATTTTGGACACTGTCTTGGGCTGTGTCCTTCATGGAAACTTCCAGGCAGAGGTTAAGATGAGTGTCTATATGCAATAAGATGAGGGTCATGTGGGAATGTTTTGGTTTAATTTTGGTCATTTGTGTTGGGGTTGGAAGAGATGAGTAGGTCAACCAGGACTTGAAATCTGGTCTGATTCCCCTTAGAGACTGAGTTATGGAACTGAACTCAGAGAAGTATTGGCATGAATTGTGTTGAGTTTTTAGGAGGCCACACATGAGACTCGCCCTTGGAAACTGAGACCTAGGCCGAGGGTGGCTTTCCACAGAGCACTGGGAATCTCACCCAGGATATCACAAGATTTTATTCTGAAAGACTTGGCAGCCAGTCAAAACACACATAGACCTCACACTGTAGACCTCAATGGGCCTGGCTTCATGTGACCTTTTGGCTACTCTTTGGGAAGACTTGCCTGTGAGTGTCCTCCAGAGATTTCATTGAAATGAGCTTCCTCACAATTTAATGGTTCCTAAATGAATTGAAACCTACAGTGCCTCCAACTTCCACCTTGAAAAATGGCTAGATAAATACCATGAAATTTTTGAAATTCCTATGACCAGGTGGCACTGGAGAACCTTTGTATGCCCTGTTGCTGATCATGAGTGTACCAGAAACTGCCCTAATTGACTGAGTTTCATTAAATTGGTGTAGAACAGAGATGCCAGTAAGTTGAATACTCCTCAATTGTAGGCGCAAGCTGTGGTGTGCAGGTTTGTGATAAAACATCCGTGGTGGGGCCATGTGGATCTGCCATTGCTTCCAAATGGCATGTGTCTGACGTGGTGCAGCCAGGAAATTCTTATATGTAAATGCATATTGGTATATGGAGAATTTTTAGGGCAATGTTCAGAATCAGGTTGCAATGGACAAGGGGACAATCTATGTGGGCTAGAAGCCTGGTTGGTGCATTCTCCTGCTGACCATGACCCACTACACATGACAGTACTCCCTCCAGCACTGTGTCCCAGTTCAACTCCTTGTATTTCGTGAAGAAAATACCAAACTCCCAGTGCAGCAGCAAGAAACACCACGAAAAGTGGAGAATGACCAAATGCCCTCACAGTCCACACGGGGAGACTCTTAGACCCCAGTGGTCACAGTTTACCTACAAAGAGATAATTCAGTACTGTAGCCTAGTGTTCATTGGAAAATAAGAAACCACGTCCTCCAGGTCACATAGATGTAGACCCAGCTCTGATGGTCTCACTAGAAAGAAAGCTAAAGCTCCTGACAACAACATATATTTTGAGTTCCCAACCTCAGAGGCAGTTTCTCAAGAAGTCTTTAGGCCAGCAGAGCTCCAAGTTTGTGGAGTGTTTACCTTGTCCCTTACATTTGGAAACTCCTCTACCACATCCAAGGTTGTGAACTCCTTTGCATTTTCCATTCCAGATATATATTCACAGATTTTCTAACTCTTCTCCTCTAATTGTGTCTTATTTGGGGCGAAGGTAATGTGAAGCCATTGTTCTGGATGAGAGTGGGTAATTTATTGTGTAGCCCATATTTGCATACACATTGGATTCATTTTCCTTTTTTCCATTCAAAATACTGAATCCCTGACACTAACCCATACCCTACTAGACTCTGACTACTAATCCTACTATGATGGAGAATAATAACACAAACAGAATAGAAATACAAGCCGTTCAGAGGAGGCATGGTGTATAGTTGGACTTGCCTTTTGCATGATAAAGCGTAGGTGTTATATGTCTAGTCCATTTTTCATTGAAATAGTTCTCTATGTGTTTTTTTCCTTTAATTTTTATTGTTGGTTGTTCAAAATTTACCTATTTCTTGACATATCATATTTCACACTTTGATTCAAGTGGGTTATGAACTCCCATTTTTACTCCGTATACAGGTTTCAGCATCACATCTGTTACACATCCACTGTTTTACATATTGCAATACTAGTGTCTGTTGTAGTCTGCTGTCTTTCCTATCCTCTACTATCCCCCATCCCCTCTTCTCCCATCTTCTCTCTCTACCCCATCTACTGTAATTCATTTCTCCCCCTTGGTTTTTTCCCCCCTTTTCCCTCACTTCCTCTTGTATGTAATTTTGTATAACCATGAGGGTCTCCTTCCATTTCCATGCAATTTCCCTTCTCTTTCCTTTTCTCTTCTACCTGTCACCCCTGTTTAATCTTAATCTTCTCATGCTCTTCCTCCCAAATCTGTTCTTAGTTACTCTCCTTATATCAAAGAAAACTATTGGCATTTGTTTTTTTAGGGATTGGCTAGCTTCACTTAGCATAATCTGTTCTAATGCCATCTATTTCCCTGCAAATTCTATGATTTTGACATTTTTTAATGCAGAGTATTACTCCATTGTGTATAAATGCCACATTTTTTTTCCATTCATCTATTGAAGGGCATCTAGGTTGGTTCCACACTCTTGCTATTTTGAATTGTGCTGTTATGAACATCAATGTAGCAGTGTCCCTGCAGCATGCACATTTTAGGTCTTAGGGAATAGACCGAGAAGGGGAATAGCTGGGTCAAATGGTGGTTCCATTCCTAGCTTCCAAGAAATCTCCATACTTCTTTCCAAATTGGCTGCACCAATTTGCAGTCCCACCAGCAATGTACAGGTGTACCCTTTTCCCCACATCCTCGCCAGCACTTGTTGTTTGACTTCATAATGGCTGCCAATCATACTGGAGTGAGATGGTATCTTAGGGAGGGTTTGTTTTCCATTTTTCTGACTGCAAGAGATGGTGAGCATTTTCTCATGTACTTATTGATTGATTGTATGTCCTCATCTGAGAAGTGTCTGTTCAGGTCCTTGGACCATTTGTTGATTGGGTTATTCGTCTTCTTATTGTTTAATTTTTTGTGTTCTTTGTATACTCTGGATATTAGGGCTCTATCTGAAGTGTGAGGAGTAAAGATTTGTTCCCAGGATGTAGACTACTTATTTACCTCTCTTATTGTTTCTTTTGATGAGAAAAAACTTTTTAGTTTGAGTAAGTCCCATTTGTTGATTCTAGGTATTAACTTGTGTGCTAATGGTGTCCTATTGAGGAATTTGGAGCCCAACCCCACAGTATGTAGATCATAGCCAACTTTTTCTTGTATCAGATGCCGTGTCTCTGATTTGATATCAAGCTCCTTGATCCATTTTGAGTTAACTTTTGTGCATGGCGAGAGAAATGGATTCAGTTTCATTTTGTTGCATATGAATTTCCAGTTTTCCCAGAACCATTTGTTGAGGATGCTATCCTTCCTCCATTGCATGCTTTTAGACCCGATTGGCATTGCATTTAACATATAGAGAACTTTTGGTTATATTGCCATTTTGATGATGTTAGTTCTGCCTATCCATGAACATAGTATATTTTTCCATCTTCTAAGATCTTCTTCTATTTCTCTCTTTAGGGTTCTGTAGTTTTCATTTTATAAGTCTTTCACCCTTTTTGTTAGGTTGATTCCCAAGTATTTTTTTTTTGTGTGTGGATATTTTGAATGGAGTTGTTGTCCTCATTTCTATTTCAGAGGATTTGTTGCTGATATACAGGAATGCCTTTGATTTATGCATATTGATTTTATATCCTGCCACTTTGGTGAATTCATTTATTACCTCTAATAGTTTCTTTGTATACCTTGCTGGGTCTGCTAAGTATAGAATCATGTCATCTGCAAATAGTGATAATTTACGTTCTTCTTTTCCTATTTTTATGCCTTTGATTTCTTTAATCTCTCTAATTGCTCTGGCCAGTGTTTCGAGAACTATGTTGAACAGAAGTAGTGAGAGAGGGCATCCCTATCTTCTTCCAGATTTTAGAGGGAATACCTTCAATTTTTCTCCATTCAGAATGATGCTAGCCTGAGACTTAGCATAGATTGCTTTTACATTATTGAGGTATGTTCCTGTTATCCCTAGTTTTTCCAGAGTTTTGAACATAAAGGGATGCTGAATATTGTCAAATGCTTTTTCTGCATCTATCGAGATGATCAAATGGTTCTTATTTTTAAGTCTATTTATGTGATGAATAACATTTATTGATTTCTGTATAATGAAGCAGCCTTGCATCCCAGGGATGAATCCTACTTGATCATGGTGCACAATTTTTTTAATATGTTTTTGTATCCAATTCGCCACAATTTTATTGAGGATTTTTGCATTTTTCCTGAAATAGCTTGAAAAGTATTGGTATTAGTTCCTCTTTAAAGGTTTTGTAAAACTCTGCTGTATACCCATCCGGTCCTGGGCTTTTCTTAGTTGGTAGTCTTTTGATGGTTTATTCTATTTCCTCAATTGTTATGGGTCTGTTTAGGTTGCCTATATCCTCCTGACTAAATCTGGGCAGATTATATGACTGAGAAATTTATCGATGCCTTCACTATCTTCTATTTTATTGAAAAATAAGAATTCAAAATAATTTCGTATTATCTTCTGTATTTCTGAACTATCTGTTGTGATACTGAGTTCTCCCTCTTCTTTTCTTTGTTAGCTTGGCTAAGGGTCTGTCGTTTTGATTTATTTTTTCAAAGAACCATCTTTTAGTTTTGTCAATTTTTTCAATTGTTTCTTTTGTTTCAATTTCATTAATTTCAGCTCTAATTTTAATTATTTCTTGCCTTCTACTTATTTTGCTGTTGTTTTGCTCTTCTTTTTCTAGGATTCTGAGATGAAGTATGAGATCATTTATTTGTCGTTTTTTTTTTTCCTTTTTTTAAGGAATGAAATCTAAGCAATGAATTTTGTTCTTAGAACTGCTTTCAATGTGTCCCATAGATTCCGATATGTTATGTCTGTGTTTTCATTTATCTCTAAGAATTTTTTAATTTCCTCCTTGGTGTCTTCTATAACCCATTGATCATTCAGTAACTTATTTTTCATTCTCCAAGTGATACATGATTTTTCCTTCTTTCTTTTATCGTTGATTTTCAGTTTCATTTCATTAAGATCAGATAAGATGCCTGGTATTATATCTACTCCTTTATATTGTCTAAGAGTTGCTCTGTGACATAATATATGATTTATTTTTTGAGTAGTATCCATGTGCTGCTGAGAAAAAAGTGTAGCTGCTTGATGTTGGGTGGTATATTCTATATATATCATAAGTCTGGGTTATTAATTGTGTTATTGAGTTCTATAGTTTCATTATTCAACTTTTGTTTGGAAGATCAGTCCAGTAGTGAGAGAGGTGTGTTTGAGTCTCTCATGAGTATTGTATGGTGGTCTATTAGACTCTTGAACTTGAGAAGAATTTGTTTAATGAACATAGCTGCACCAATGTTTGGGGCATATATATTTATGATTGTTATGTCTTGTTGGTGTATGGTTTCCTTGAGAAGTATGTAGTGTTGCTCTTTATCCCTTTTGATTAATTTTAGCTTGAAATCTATTTTATTTGATATGAGTATGGACACTTCTGCTTGTTTCCGAAGTCCATATGGGTGATATGATTTTTCCCAACTTTTCACCTTCAGTCTATGTATATCTTTTCCTAACAAATGTGTCTCCAGTAGGCAGCATACTGTTGGGTCTTGTTTTGTGATCCATTCTACTAGCCTGTGTCTCTTAATTGGTGAGTTTAAGCCATTAACATTTAGGGTTATTATTGAGATATGGGTTGTTCTTCCAGCCATATTTGTATATTTATGTTACTAAACATGGTTTTTTTCCTCCTTGATTATTTTCCCCCCTTTACTGTCCTACCTCCCACTGTTGGTTTTCATTGTTATTTTCCATTTCCTCTTCCTGTAGTGTTTTGCCAAGGATGTTTTGAAGAAATCGTTTTCTAGCTGCAAATTCTTTTAACTTTTGTTATCGTGGAAAGTTTTAATTTCATCTTCTATCCTGAAGCTTAATTTCGCTAGATACACAATTCTTGGATGGAACCCATTTACTTTCAGTGTTTGAAAAATGTTATTGCAGGATCTTCTAGCTTTCAGAGTCTGTGTTGAAAGATCAGCTGTTATCCTGATTGGTTTACCACTAAATATAATCTGCTTCCTTTATCTTGTAGCTTTTAAAATTCTCTCCTTTTTTCTGTATGTTGGGCATCTTCGTTATAATATGTCTAGGTGTGGATCTCTTATAATTTTGCACATTTGGCATCCTGTAAGCTTCTAGGATTTGCGATTCTGTCTCATTCTACAAGTCTGGGAAGTTTTCTCTTTTATTTCATTGAATATATTGCTCATTCCTTTTGTTTGGACCTCTATACCTTCCTGTATCCCAATGACTCTTAAGTTTGGTCTTTTTATGTTATCCCATATTTCTTGGATGTTCTGCTCATGGTTTCTTAAAAGTCTTCCTGAGCTGTCTGTGTTCTTTTCAAGTTGAAATAATTTGTCTTCATTGTCTGATGTTCTATCTTCTAAGTGTTCTACACTGCTGTTAGTATTCTCAATTGAGTTTTTAAGTTGGTTTATTGATTCCTGCATTCCTAGGATATCTGTTTGTTTGATTTTATAATCTTTATCTCCCTGCATAGTTGATATTATGCTTCTTGGATTTTTTTATGTAATTCATTATCAAGGTGATCTTTCATTGTCTGATTTTGCTCTCTAATGTCTTCCTTGAGACTCCAGATCATCTGAAGCATGTATATCCTGAGTTCTTTATCTGACATTCCATCTGCTGCAGATATTACCTCTTCTAAAGTTGACTTTACCTGCATTGCTTATGGTCCTTTCTTTCCTTGTCTTTTCATTCTGTTCATGTTTCTTTCTGCTTGGTGAAACTGTTGTGTTTTTGAATTTTTCCCCTATATATTTTTATTGCTTGTATAGTTTCAAAGTCTCTCTCGCAGGCACGGGTGGTGGCTCTGCCCCTCCTAAACTTGGGACAATGTGCCTACCACACCAGCAGGCTGCTGGGCCTGTTCTGTCAGTCGGCAGCTGGTCCGCCTACCTTGAAGGTGCGAGCAGCAGCTCTGCCCCTCTGCGGGCACTGGGCCTGTTCTGCCAGTGGGTCGCAAGTCGGGCTACTTTGCAGGCGTGGGCGGCAGCTTTGACCATCTGCGGGCCACTGGGTCTGTTTTGTCTGTCCCTTGCAGGTCTGTCTACCTTGCAGGCGCGTGTGCCTGCTCTGCCCCTCCCCCAACCGGGACGATGTGTCTACCATGCTGGCGGGCCATAGGCCTGGTCTGTCGGTGGTCACAGGTCCACCTACCTTGCAGGCGCGGAGGGCGTCTCTGCCCCTCCGCAGATTGCTGGTCCTGTCCTGCTGTGGGTCACAGGTCTGCCTACCTTGCAGGCCCGGCGGCATTGCCCCTCCCCCAACCAGGGCGATGTGTCTTCCACGGTGGCGGGCCACTGGTCCTGTTCAGCCGGTGGGTCGCAGGTCCGCCTACCTTGAAGGAGCGATTGGCAGATCTGCCCCTCCCTCTCTCAATGTGTTTTTAAAGTTGACAAATATGTGAATTCCTGTCTCCCTTTCTCTGTAGCATATTCAGCACATAAATTTTTATATGCACATATAGAATCCTACCTGGTATCACACGTACATTTTTGTGAGGCTGCTGACTTGGCAGATACAAATTATGAGAAGAGATCACTCCTCCTAAACGCTGTTGGAACTGAAAATTTAAGCTATTGGTGAGCTTCCTAGTTGAAAAATATTACACATAAATCCACGCTCAGTAAAATGAAGATTTTTGGATCTGTGGATGATATATATTTCATGAAGAATTTCAATTGGCATATGTATTGCTACTTTTTAATGTCTGTTGTGTGTGTGTGTGTGTGTGTGTGTGTGTGTGTGTGTATATATATATATATATATATATATATATATATATATATATATTTATATATATATATATATATACACACACACACTCTCCATATATTTCAAAATATGAAATAGATGTGTCTTATGTACAGTCCCAAAATTCATTCATGTTCATGTATGTGGAGTTATAATCAAATTTTCACTAGATTATTCTCAGAAATATTCATCTACCTGAAATACATATTTGTTTCTTAGGTCTGAAAACTAACTTCAGTGAATGGTGCCTTCAAATCCTAATATTTCTAAATTAACTGACTCAGTTTAACATCAATGCAAGAAGATTCCTATGGGACATGATGTTTATTTTGACGTTCATTTTTACTCAACACTGGCACATTACTACTCCTTCAGTTAATGCACATCATAGGATATATATTTCATCTACAAGTTCGCAAATTTATAGGCATTTGTTTCACTTTCAGTCACTTCCTGCTTCAGAACACATGTATTTCTCCAGGTTTCTTGACTGGTCTTTTTATGAGACTTTTTTCCAAACAAATTATTTTCAATTTCCATAATCAATTTGAAGCAAAACTCACACACTCTTCATGATAAACCATAATCCTCATATTACCATTAGATGTAAAACGGGTTGGAATGAATGGTTGTATATCAATATAAGATTTCCTGTATATTTTTATATTTCAATTCAATCCATAATTTAACGTTGGAACCAGTTATATTATTTATTCACAGTATGGTCTATACATGCATATTCTCCATATTCAAAGACAAAGAGTACAACCGTTTGTACCCCGAATACTAATTTATACTTCTTCAAAATATTGCTCCCAGAAATGGTGGAAGAAATACTCAGGTCACCTTATCTACATATACATTGTATCACAGTAATATTCTGGACACAAAAAGCAAAAGTCACACTTATGATTGTACCAAAGCCTAAATGGAAACTGAACATGGATTACTAAAAACATCCAGGTCCAGGTTGCCTAATATTCTCAAATATCAATCCTATTGGTGACTACGTATTTGTTTCTTCCTAAGATTATATATTCAACCTAAATGCAGTTAATAATGTCTAATCCTATCACTCACTTTATACTTTGCCTGATTTCCTAATGTCTCCATTGATGTCTGCTTTCCTAAATATTTTCCCCAGTTCACAATGTGAGTGACTCTTCACATGTGATGATATTTACTTTCACTCTCTAACCGAAACCCTATTGATAAAGAATTTTTGGTCCAAATCCTGTACTCACTCTTCTTCTGAAAGCTACTGACTATCTTCCTAATCTTACTGAGTTTCCCTGTTTGAGTGGAAGTTCTCTTTTCCATTCAATCATCCAAGGTACAAGGTCCTATGCCATTGATTATCGATTTATCTGAGACATATATGCGGAACATAATTCAAAGCTAAGTATCACAATCAACAGCTCAATGTCCTTCTGAGCTTCAAATCTTACCTAGATTTCTGTTTTCATACTTATATTTTATCTCTATGTTTTAATAAATGTCACAGGTTCCCAATACCATTATTCATCTAGCAGAATGATTCCTAACCCAAATCAAACATGTTATTAAACCCTAAACATACACTGTTCCCACAATCTCACTTAACAAAAGACCAGGGACAGTGTTGGTCTTACAATACAGGAATGTAGGGGATCTTCCATATGCTGAAAACCTAAAAGGTTCATGCAGATGTGATTCCTGGAGAAGATATAAACAGCTATAAAGGACCTTAAAGAGAAAAACTCATCTTCCATTGCAAACAACCTGGTCAGGATGAAGGGTTGTATCTTAATGAGCCTCTCTGTTCTCAATGTAGAGAAAATGGACCATACCAGGCCTGTGTGAAGAGCTGTTCCTGGGTGCCTATGGTTGATTCACCATTCTAAGAATTTGTGAAAGTGTCACAGGAAGTAGGGGCAGCCTCTATCTCATGAGACCCTTGGAAGCAACTGTTAGGACAAAGTGATTGCCAAGGCAGTGTCCTCATTCACTACCTGAAGTAAGTGATCTCACCTCTCTTCCTTGGTGATGGAACTCTCTGCTTGTGATGCAGAAGCCAGGCAACCAGAGCCAGTCCCAGTCCCAGTCCAAGTCCCAGTGAGGTCACTTGTTTGGATTTAACAAGGACAGAGTCAGTGTTTCCTGGAACCTACTGATGTGAGGATGGCCAAATGGCAGGAGAGCTTTGTAGAGGGGCCTTTCTTGAGAAAAAGGTACTTGCCCACTTCTGGCTCCTGACAACGTCACATATTTGGCCAAGGAGACCATATCTGAGACGGGACAGTCCATTTGGGGGAACATAGTATGGCCTACCAGTCAAACGACACTCAGGATAGTCACAGAATTACTTGGGGGAAGGAGGTGTCTTTGTGGGTGTGGGAGTGAGTTTGTGGTTTTTCTCATGTTCTGAGAATAAGTAGGAAAGGCAGTTTGTTGGGTTTGGAGTGGACTGTGTCTAGTAATTCCTTTGACAATGCGAGTTTCTATGTCTGTGTAACTCTCCGTGTCCGTGGTTGTATTCATTAGAAAAGAGAATTCATCTATGGATGTGTCCTGTCTAGTAGAAAGAATTCCAGCATTTATCCTTCCTAATTTATGAATGGACTGTGACTTCCCTTATCAATGGGCAACACGTACTATCTTCCTAAGTTCCTGTTTTCTTTCTGAATCTGGCCACTCTCCAGAGTAGGCTCATGGTTTTTTGTCCAAGTTATGTACCACCTCCAACCTCTGTGACATGGCCATGTATTCTATAGCTGAAAGGAAAGGGAGCATCTCAGAAAACTCAGATATCAGTGTGACAAGGAAAGTCTCAGTCGAGAAAACCTGCTTTGGGCCTTCTGCATCCCTATTCCTCTGTTGCCCTGAATGTCAGGAAGGTCTTTGCCTCAGGCCACCCCTTTGTGAATCCTGAAGAAAACAGTTTTCAAATGGAAATGAATGGGCATCACCTGTGGCTGTTTGCTAAAATGCTTTGAGAGATATGTGTGTGAATCAGCCTCTTGGCCGTGTGTGAGGCTGTGTCTTAGATATTCAGTGACTAATGGATCTTAAGAAAGATCCCATGTGTGCATCCAAAACCAAAATTTCTAAAAAATCAGTCATTTTAGATGAAGTTTATTGCCTTTCTCTGTTAGGTTCCTGACCTCCATCAAGTGAATTTGGGGATCCTTTGAATTAATCGAGTTTTTCAAAGCCCTGCAGAGGCTAGCCCATAGGTGCTTGGGTTTTCTAATGAATCCAAATCACATAAAGAATCTATACCTGACAGTCAGTAGGCCTCAAATTGGAGAAGCAGAGCAGTATTAGTGGCAGGCCTATTAAATCACTCCTTGTTTACAGGAAGGGTGTCCAGGTCACACTGACTTTAGGCAAATGAGGGCAAGGGAGATTATTTCAGACTCTGTCTTGTGCTTTACCCCTCATGGAAACCTCCAGCCAGAGGTAATGATGAGTATCTATATGGAAGAAGATGAGGGCAATGTGGGAGTGTTTTGGATTTAATTGTGGTCATTTCTTTGGCTGTTGGAAGAGAAGACTGGGTCCACCTGGGCTTTAACTCGGGTTTGATTCATCTTAGAGACTGAGTTCTGGAACTGACTTCAGAGAAGTATTGACATGAATTGTGTTGGGATTTCAGGAGGCCACGCATTAGAGTTGCCCTTGGAAACTGAGATCTAGGCCCAGGGTGGCTTTCCACAAAGCACTGAGAATGTCAGCCAGCATATAACCTGATTTTATTCTGAAAGACTTGGCAGGCATATTTGAGAGTCAAAACACCCATGGACCTAACATTGTAGACCTCAATGGGCCTGGCCTCATGTGACCTTTAGGCCACTCTTTGGGAAGCCTTGCCTGTGAGAGTTCTCCAGATCTTTCATTGAAATGAGCTTCCACAACATTTAATGGTTCATGAATGAATTGAAACCCACTGTGGCTCCAAATTCATCTTTGAAAAATGGCTAGATAAATACCATGAAATTTTTAAAATTCCCATGACCAGGTGGCACTGGAAAACAGTTAGATCTCCTGATGCTCATCATAAGTGTACCAGACTGGGCCTTGATTTACTGGGTTTCATGAAAATGGCATAGAACAGAGATGCCAGTAAGTTGGAACCTTCTGAGTAGTGCGCCTTGAACAGGTGTGGGCAGGTGTGTGACAAAACATCTGTGGTGGGGCCATGTGGATCTGCCATTGTCTTCCAAATAGCATGTGATTGACTTGCAGCAGCCAGCAGACCCATTTATGAAAAGGCACTTTGTTATATAGAGAGGTTTCAGGGCAATGTTCAGAATTAGGTTGCAATGGAAAAGGGGGCATTGTAGCAAGCAATGAGTGATAGAAGCCTGGATGGTGCATTCTCCTGCAGACTCTAACCCACCACAAGTGACAGAACTCCCTGCAGCACTGTGTCCCAGTTGAACTCCTTGTTTTTTGTGAAGCAAATATCAAACTCACTGTGCAGCAGCAAGAAACACCACGAAAATTGGAGGATGACCAAATGGCTTCACAGCGACACGGGGAGACACTAAGCCCCCAGTGGCCACAGTTTACCTACAAAGAGAGAATTCAGCACTGCTGCCTCATGTTCATTGGAAAATAAGAAAACATGTCGTCCAGGTCACATAGATGCAGACCCATCTTTGATGGTCTCACTAAAAATAAAGTTAAAACTTCTGACAACACCTTATATTTCAAGTGCCCAATCTCACATGCAGTTTCTCAAACAGTCTTTAGGCCAGAAGAGCTCCATGTTGGTGTTGTGTTTACCATATCCCTTGCTTTTGGAAACTCCTCTACCATCTCGAAGTTTGTGAACTCCTGAGCATTTTCCATTCCAGACATGTATTCACAAATTTTCTAACTCTTCTCCTCTAATTGTGTCTTACTTGGAGCGAAGGTAATGTCAAGGCATTGTTCTGGATCAGAGTGGGAAGTTTTGGGTTGCACATATTTGCACACACATTGGATACAATTTCCAATTTTCCATTCAAAATACAGAATCCCTGACACTATCCCATACCCTACTAGACTCTGACTACTAATCCTAATATGATGGAGAAAAATAACACAAACAGAATATAAATACAAGCAGTTCAAAAGAGGCATGATATATATTTGGACTTGCCTTTTGCATGATAAAGTTTATGTGTTATTAATCTAGTCAATTTTTAATTAAATAGTTCTCCATGTGTTTTTAAAGTTCAAAATATGTGTATTACTGTCTCCCTTTCTCTGTAGCCTATTCAACATATGTATTTTTATATGCACATACCGAAAGCTACCTGGTATCACACCTACATTTTTGTGAGGTGGCTTCCTCACCAAATACAAATTGTGAGAAGAGATCACTCCTCCTAAACGCTTTTGGAACTGAATATTCAACCTATGGGTGAACTTCCTAGTTGAACAAAATTATAAGTCTATTCTTTGGTTGGCAGCTAAAATCCCTGACAAAATATGTTGATTAATTGTATTTTGGGATTCAAGTATGGTGGAAGTTTGTTGGACAACTTGATTAATGGTGATTAATGGTGGCAGCAGTTTGTACTTGATTGGCCATAGCCACTCCAGTCGTAACTGCTGCAGCAGCAGATACCGCCACGGCTGTCACTATAGCCGCTGTGATTCCAAAATCTCTGCGGACTCTAAGTAGCTCAACAATAGGGAATTTATCAGGATCCACAGTGACCGGGATTGGGACAAAAGTTGGAATTTTCATAATCACTGCTACAGTCCAGGAACCATTCCAAAACTCAGATAAGAGACAGGTAGTATGAGAACAATCCAGCATCCCCGACGAGGTGGCCTCAGCCAAAAGGAATAAGAAGGGGGATTGGACACAGACCGTTGCAGGAGGCAATGTGGCATTATACAACAGAGAGTTGAATGAAACAGATGTAAGTCTATTACCTTGTTCACTTTCCCTAACAGTACCAGAAATATTAGCCAGCCAACTTTTGGCTCCTAGCAACTGAGCCAGTGCAGAAATATTGGCTGAAGCCCCCTTTTCATTGGAAATCAGCCATTGAAACCAGGACCAACCTACTCCTGTAGAGGAGCTGGCACTATTGTTAAAGTTATAAACATACCTATTAAGAGAGGGGGAAAGGGAGAAACCTTTAGCAACTTGATGTTTCTCCCAAGAATGATCCTGACAAGGCGTAAATGTTGGGGGGAAACCAAGATTAGGGGAACAGTAAGGAGAGGCCTTGAAATGAGTGGCATTATAAATACTACTAGAAAAAAAGGCACTGGGATTAGTACCTCGGAGATAATAGCCAAGGTAGTTATGTTAAGAGCAGAGCTGCTGTTTGCGGGGGTCTCTGAGCCTGATTGCTTCCCCGAAGCTACCTTGCTCAATACAGCACTGATAATGCTTCCTGAGACCTGATTGGACCGCAATGGGTCCTCCCAGTTAGTCAAATTTTTGGTCTTAAGGCTAATGCAATTAGCGTTTCTAAGGCTGAAACAAAAAACTCCTGTGAGATTAACTTGAGATTGATTAAAAATTCTCTCCATGTCCCCTCTAGGAGAGGCACAGGGAGCAGACATCTCACATGAGGTTGAAAAAAGAGTGGGGAGGACACTAGAATTACCATGAACTGGCATCGGCATTGGCCAGGCCCGTGCCACTGCCCACCACCGCATTGGTGTCGCCTGTGCCATCGGCACCAGCACCAGAGCCAGAGCACTTAGCAGAATGAAGATCTTCATCACAGGATTGTTGTGGTATCTCTTGTTGCTGGTCAGTTGATGTCGAGACTCTTCTTGTCAAGCATTCAGGGACCCACAACGGTTCCGTACGATCCTGGGGAAAAACACATACAGATCCTCGTGCCCATGTCAGCACGGGGTCAGGGCCGTTTCATTGGCCCGTAAGAACATCCTTCCACTTAACATAGCCAATCACAGAGGGCTGAGGGGACACATGTCTATCGGCCGCAGAGCGACCATGAATATCCAAATTCAAAAAATTAATGGTAAATAGAGCTAAGGACAGGCGTTCTTTAGGAGTGTGTTCAGCTCCTATTCCCCCTTTTTGTTTTTGTAAAGTTTCCTTTAAGGTGCGATGAGCACGCTCAACAATGCCTTGTCCTTGAGGATTATAAGGCAAACCATGAGTAAGTTGCACTCCCATAGTAGAACAAAAAGCTGTAAATTGTCTGCCAGTATAAGCAGTTCCATTATCAGTCTTAAGGGATGCAGGTGCACCCCATGCTGCCCATGCCTCTAAACAGTGAGTAATGACATTACGTGCCTTTTCTCCCGATAAAGCAGAAGCATGGATAATTCCAGAGCACATATCAACGGAAACATGCACATACTTAAGGTTACCAAAGTCAGGTATATGTGTCACATCCATTTGCCAAACAATCAATGGCTTTAATCCCCGTGGGTTTACTCCATAATTAGGGGGATGAAGAAATGTGACACAATGGGGACATTGCAATACTATCTGCCGAGCATCCGCTCTTGAAATGGAAAAACGCCTGCGCAGCATTAATGCATTAACATGGAAGTTTTGGTGAAACAACTTAGCCCCCTCTAAGGAGGAAGCCAAGCATATCAATTGACCTCTAGTGGCTAAGTCCGCACAGCCATTACCTTGGGATAACGGACCAGGAAGAGAGGTGTGAGCCCTGATATGCATTGGATAAAAAGAAGCAGTGCGGTTAGAGATAAGCTGTTGAAGCTGAGTAAAGTAAACAGACACATTGTGGGCATCACTAATAGTTCCCACGGCCTCCAGGACTTTTAGTGCTTGTACCACATAGCTGGAGTCCGAAATAAGATTAAAAGGAAAAGAACACTGTTTAAAAACTTCAATAACAATTTGTAGTTCTACCCATTGTGGATTTCCAGGAGCAAATTGATGCTGGATAGGGGGAGAGTCATTAATTATGTAGGCTCCCATTCCAGACTTGGAACCATCAGTAAAAATGTTAACAGCCCCCGTGTTTGGGCATGGAAAGCACTCCTCGAAACACCCCCACCGTACGGCGGCGGGTCCGGAGGGTCATTTTTTTTTTTCTTCTGAGCTCCTGTTTATTTTTGTTCCCTTCTCCCATAGTTAGACTTCCTAGCTGCCGAGACAGTCTCCCGAGCTCCTCCTCCTCATCGTCCTCCTCTTCTGACCCACTTTTGCATGGGAGTGTGCGCAGTGTACTGAGATCTGGATACATGCACATTCCCTTCCTCCTGATATATTTCACTCCGTGCCAGAGACAATCGCCTCCTCCCCTGTTTCTCGCTCCGCACACTGCCATCCTCCTGAAATACGTCACTGCCTGCCGGAGATAATTGTTTCCTCCCCTGTTTCTCGCTCCGCACACTCCCACCCTCCTGAAATACCTCACTGCCTGCCATTTCTGATCTTTCTTCATGTAATTGCTCTAAAACTTCTTGTCCTTTAGTAAGTGCTTCCTGACATCTGCCATCTGCGAGGCAACTATGGATCATCTTCCAAAGGGGTATCACCCCACCATCTAATATGCCCTGCTCAGAAGCAAAGTCAAGATCTGTGCCTAACTTATCCCAGCTAGGTAGAGTGAGGCTACCCGAGAACGCGAACCACGCAGCAACAATATCTGTCTTCTGTAAAAATCTCTGTAAAGTACTACGTTTCACTTCTAGGCCCTTGGAACGTAACAGGTTATCTAGGGCCAGGAGAAGCGGACTTGAAGATACGGCACCAATGACACAACAAAAGACACACAAAAAACAAAAGTGAAAGTAAGAGCGAAAGTACACAGTGCAGCTGCAATAAGATGTAATGCTCTCTCTGGCTTTACAGAGGAGCTGCCGCTTTGATAGCGGGTCCCAATTACCTAGGACTAACCTCCGCTTTGATAGCGGGTCCCAATTACCTAGGATTAATCTCCGCTTTGATAGCGGGTCCCAATTACCTAGGACTAATCTCCGCCTTGATAGGGGTTCCCAATTATCTGGGACTGATCTCCGCTTTGATAGCGGGTCCCACTTATCTAGGACTGATCTCCGCTTTGACCGTGGGTCCTACTTACCTGGGACTAACTGGTTCACCACCCCTGACTGCTGAAAGTTCTGGTTCCCGGGTTTTTAGCACCACTTGTCGCGACCCCTTGCCCGCAAGGAAGACGCAACTCAGGAATCTTCTTTCAGCAGTTTATTCAGGCCTTGATTAAAGTATCTTTTTGTGACCCCCCTCTCTACTGGCGAGCGCCCAAGCACAGCCTAATAAAGTCTCCCACGTACCAATCTTAAGCCGCTGCATGGATCTTTCTTATAGGGTGGCAAGGGATAGCGTGCCAACTCTCCACAAAAAAATTTGTTTATCACAGGCCACAGTGGAAGCCGGCGCCATCTTCTAATGGCGGCCACAATCTACAACAATGGCTTACCACAATAGGACATATATTTCATCAACAATTTCGCAATTTTATAGGCATTTGTTTCACTTTCAATCGCTTCCTGCTTCAGAACACATGTATTCCTCAAGGTTTCTTGACTGGTCTTTTCATGAGACTTCTTTCCAAACAAATTATTTTCGATTTCCATAATCAATTTGAAGCAAAACTCACACACTTTTCATGATAAACCAAAATCCTCATATTTCCATTAAATGTATAATGGGTTGGAATGAATGATTGTATATTAATATAAGATTTCTTATATATTTTCACATTTATTTCAATCTATTATTTCAAGTTGAAACCAGTTTTATTATTTATTCACAGTATGGTCTATTCATGCATTTCCACTGTATTCATAGACACAGGGTGCACCTTTTTGTAGCCCCAAAACAAATTTATACGTCTTCAAAATATTGCTTCCAGAAATAGTGGAAGAAATACTCATGTCACCTGATCTACATATACATTTCATCACAGTAATATTCTGGACACAAAATTCAAAGGTCACACTTATGATTCTACCAAATCCTAAATAGAAAGTGAACATGGATTACTAAAATCATCCATGTCCAGGGTGCCTTATGCTCTCAAATGTCAATCCTATTGGTGACTGCATATTTGTTTCTTTCTAAGATTATATGCTCAACCTCAACCCTGTTGAAAATATCTAATCCTATCACTCACTTTATACTTTGCCTGATTTCCTAATGTCTCTATTGATATCTGCATTCCTACATATTTTCCCCACTTCATCATTGTTGGAGACCCTCCACATGTGCTGTTATTGAAATTCACTCTCTAACCGAAACCCTATTGCTAAATAACTTTTGGTCCAAATCCTATACTCATTGTTCCTCTGATACTTACCGACTATCTTCCTGATCCTACTGACTATCTCTCTTTGAGGGGATGTTCTCTTCTACAATCAATCATCCAAGGTACAAGTTCCTATGCCATTGTATATCAATTTATCTGACATATCTGTGCAGAACGTAATTCAAGCTAAGTAATCCAATCAAGGACCCAATGACTTTCTGGACTTCAAATCTTACCTGGATTTCTGTTTTCATACTTATATTTCACCTATATATTCTTGTAAGTATCGCAGTTACACAATACCATTATACATCCCGTAGAATGATTCCTAACCCAAATCGAACTGGTTATTAAGCCTAACCATACACTGTTCCCTCAATCTAACATCACAGAAGAGCTGGAACAGAGTTGGTCTTACAATGCAGGGATGGAGGGTATCTTCCACCTACTTAGAACCTCAATGGTCCATGCAGAAATTATCCCTGGAAAACATGTAGGCAGGTATGAAGAACCTGAGAGAGCAAAGGTCATCTTCCATGGCAAACAGCCTGGTCAGGATGAAGGGTTGTGTCTGAATCAGCCTCTCTCTTCTTAATGTAGAGAAGATGGACCAAACCAAGCCTGTGTGGAGAGCTGTTCCTGGGTGGCTATGTTTGATATACCATTCTAACTTGTGAAAATGTCACAGGAATTGGGGCAGCATCCATCTCATGGGACCCTTGTAAGCAACTGTTAGAGCAAAGTGGTTGCCAAGGCAGTGAACTCATTCAGTTCCTGAAAAAAGTGACCTCCCCTCACTTCCTTTGTAATGGAACTCTCTGAACTTTGGAACCAGGAAGCTAGGCCCCCAGAGCCAGTCCCAGTCACAGTTGGCACACTTGATTGTATTTACCAAGGACAGAGTCAGTCTTTATTGGTACCAACTGATGTGAGGATGGCCAAATGCCAGGAAAGCTATGAAGATGGCTGTTTCCTGAGAAAGCAGGTAGTTGTTCTGGCAAAGACACCAGATCTGAGAAAGTACAGGCCATTTCGGGGGAACATAGTATGGCCCACCAGTCAGAGGAAACTCCGGATAATCAAAGACCTACTTCTGGGAAGGAGGTGCTTTGTGGGTGTGGGTGTGAGTTTGTGGTTTTGTCACATGTTCTGAGAATAGGTAGGAATAGTGGATTGTTTGTTTTTGAGTGGATTGTTTCTAGAAGGTCGTTTGACACTGCGAGGGTTTCAAAAAGTGTATCCCACAGTGTCCGTGGTTGTTGACATTTGAAAAGAGAATGCATCAATGGAAGTGTCCTGTCTAGTAGAAAGCTTCCCAGCATTCATCCTGTGCAATTGATGAATGGACTGCAGCTTGCCTTATGAATGGACAACACCTACTATCTTCCTAAGCTCCAGTTTTCTTCCTGAATTCTGGCCACTCTCCAGAATAGTCTCATGATTTGGTGTCCAAGATATGTACCGCCTCCAAGATTTGTTACATGGCCATGTACTGGATAGCTGATGGCAATGGGAGCATCTCAGAAAACTCAGATATCAGTGTGACCAGTAAAGTCTCAGTGGAGAAACCCTGCTTTGGGCCTTTTGCTAACCTATTGTTCTGTTGCCCTGAATGTCAGGAATTTCTTTGCCTCAGGCAACCCCTTTGTAAATCCTGAAGAAAACAGTTTTCAAATGAAAATGAATGGGCATCACCTGTGGCTGTTTGCTTAATTGCTTAAAAAGGGATGTGTCTGAATCAGCCCCTTGGCCCTATGTGAGGCTGGGGCTTAGATTCTCGGCACCTGATGGATCTACAGAAAGATCCCATCTGTGAATCCAAAACCAAAATGGCCAAAAGAGCAGTCAATGTGGATGAAGTCTCTTGCCTTCCTCTGTAAGTCCTGACCTCTATCAAGTGAGAATAGATATCATTTGGGTCAAATGAGTTCTTCAAAGCCCTGCAGAGGCTAATGCATAGGTGCTTGGATTTTCTCATGACTCCAATTCACACAAAGGAATTTATACTCAACAATCAGTAAGAGTCAAAATGGAGAAGCAGAGCAGTATTAAGGGCAGGCCTATTTGATCACTCCTGGTTCACAGGAAGGGTGTCCAGGCCAACCTGACTTTAGGCAATTGAGGGGTAAGTGAGCTTATTTTGGACACTGTCTTGGGCTGCACCCCTCATGGAAACCTGCAGCAAGAGGTTATGATGAGTTTCTCTATGGCAGAAGATGAGGGTCATGTGGGAGTGTTTTGGTTTCAATTGTGGTCATTTGTGTGGCAGTGGAATAGGCCACTAATGAGATTCGCCCTTGTAAACTGAGATCTAGCCAACTCCTTGGGAAAAATTGCCTGTGAGAGTTCTCCAGAGCTTTTATTGAAATGAGCTTCCTCACCATTTAATGGTTCCTGAATGAATTGAAACCCACAGTGCTTCCAACTTCATCATTGAAAAGTGGCTACATAAATACCATGAAATTTTTGCCATTCCAATGACCAGGTGGCACTGGAGAACCTTTCATGTCCTTTTGCTCATCATGAGTGTACCAGACAGTGCCTTGATTGTCTGGGTTTCATGAAAATTATGTAGAATAGAAATGCCAGTAACTTGTAGCCTACTGAATAGTGGGCCTAGAGCGGTGGTGTGCAGGTGTGTGATAAAACATCTCTTGTGGGGCCATGTGGATCTGCCATTGCTTCGAAAGGGCTTGAGACTGACATGGTGCATCCAGCAGAAACTTATATGTCTGAAACCTCTCCATGTAAAGACATCTTTTTATATGCAGATTTTCAGGGCAATGTTCAGAATCAGGTTGCTATGGTCAAGGGGGCAATCTATGTGGGATAGAATCCTGGTTGGTGAATTCTCCTGCAGACTCTGACCCACCACACATGACAGAACTCCCTTCAGCACTGGGTCTCAGTTGAACTCGTTTTATTTAGTGAAACAAATACCAAACTCCCAGTGCAGCGGCAAGAAACACCATGAAATGTGGAGGATGATCAAATGGCTTCACAGTCCACACAGGAGACACTTAGCCTTAAGTGGCCACAGTTTACCTACAAAGAGTGAATTCAGCACTGCCTCCTTATGTCTTTTGGAAAATAAGAAACCATGTCCTCCAGGTTACATAGATGCAGACACAGCTTTGATGCTTTCACTAGAAATGATGCTAAAGCTCCTGACAAAAACATATATTTCAAGGATCTTCTAGCTTTCAGAGTCTGTGTTGAAATATCAGCTGTTATCCTGATTGGTTTACCCCTAAATGTAATCTGCTTCCTTTCTCTTGTAGCTTTTAAAATTCTCTCTTTATTCTGTATGTTGGGTATCTTCATTATAATGTGTCTAGGTGTGGATCTCTTATGATTTTGCACATTCGGCGTCCTGTTGGCTTCTAGGACTTGGGAGTCTGTCTCATTCTTCAAGTCTGGTAAGTTTTCTCATATTATTTCATTGATTACATTGCTCATTCTTTTGGTTTGGACCTCTATACCTTCCTGTATCCCAATGACTCAAAAGTTTGGTCTCTTTATGTTATCCCATATTTCTCGGATGTTCTGTTCATGGTTTCTTAACAGTCTTGCTGAGCTGTCTATGTTCTTTTCAAGTTGAAATACTTTGTCTTCATTGTCTGATGTTCTATCTTCTAAGTGTTCTACTCTGATGGTAGTATTCTCAATTGAGTTTTTAAGTTGGTTTATTGCTTCCTGCATTTCTAGGATTTCTGTTTGTTATTTTTTACAACTTCTATATCCCTGTATAATTGATCTTTTGCTTCTTGGATTTGTTTGTGTAATTCATTGTCGAAGTGATCTTTCATTGTCTGATTTTGCTGTCTAATGTCTTCCTGGAGACTTCAGATCATCTGAAGCATGTATATCCTGAGTTCTTTATCTGACATTCCATCTGCTGCAGCTATTAACTCTTCTAAATTTGTGTTGACCTGCATTGCTTGTGGTCCTTTTTTCTTTGTCTTTTCATACGGCTCGCGTTTCTTTCTGCTTGGTGAAACTGTTGTGATTTTGAAATTTTCCCCCTATTTATTTATATTGCTCTTGTATATTTGAAAAATCTTCCTTGCAGGGCCGGGGGGTGGCTGTGCTGCTCCTCCAATTGGGGTGATCTATCTACCACGCTGATGGGCCGCTGGGCCTGTTCTCCTGATCGGTCGCAGGTCTGCCTACCATGCAGGTGTGGGAGGCGGCTCTGCTCTGCCCCTCCTCCAATTGGTGTGACGTGTCTACCACACCCGTGGACCCCTGGGGTGTTCTGCCGATCGGTCGCAGGTCTGCCTACCTTGGAGGCGCGGGCGGCGGCTCTGCTCTGCCCCTACTCCAATTGGGGTGACGTGACTACCACGCCGGCGGGTGGGTGGGCCTGTTCTGTGGTCGGTCACAGGTCTGCCTACCTTGAGGGCATGGGCGATGGATCTGCTCTGCCCCTACTCCAAATGGGTGAAGTGTCTGCCATGCTGGCAGGCCGCTGGGCCTCTTCTGCTGGTCAGGTGCAAATTTGTCTACCTTGAGGGCGAGGGTGGTGGCTCTGCTCTGCCGCTAATCCAATTGGGGTGTCGTGACTACCAAGCCGGTAGGTTGCTGGGCCTGTTCCGGGCACGTGCAAAGATTCTGCTCTGCCCCTACTCCTATTGGGATGACGTGACTACCATGCTGGTGGGCCACTTGGATTGTACTAGGCGCGGGAGAAGGCTCTGCTCTGCAACTACTCCAATTGAGGTGACGTTACTACCACGTCTGCTGGTCACTGGGCCTGTTCTGGGCACCTGCGGCGGCTCTGCTCTTCCTCTATTCCAACTGGGGTGAAGTGATTATCATGCAGGTGTGTCGCTGGGCCTGTTCCGAGCATGGGCAGCGGCTCTGCTCTGCCCCTCTGGCTTGATGAAAAAGTGAGAGAGACTCGGGTGTTTGTGACTCACTTTCTTTACCAGGAGACTAACTGTTTCTGTCACCGCTGGTATCAATGAAGTTATCTCCTCCGCTGCTTTCTGATGACATCAGATCTCTGCCATGTTGGTATCCCATGCAAAAGACAGCATTTCGTTCCCTTTGCTGGGTGACCAATGCAATGGGTGAGTCCTGACTTGCCCTCACAAGCCCCGTCTCAATCCTGTTGCCACTGCCTATGAAGGCTCAGTTGATATTTACCTCCACATTATTCAGCAAGACCCGGACCGGGAAGCAGTTTCCACGGGTTCTTTAGCCCTGAGCAAGATCAGTTCGGGGAGGCCAAATTTGGCCGTTCTGGGCTCAGTGTATGTTCTAATAGGAGCAGGCTCCAAGACGCAGTTTCTGCGGGTTCTTTAGCACTGAGCCTGAGTAATTTGTCTGCGAGACAAAGGTGAATGGCATCCTGAAATTACCTGTTCTATAGCTGAATGAGCTGCGATCAGTCGAAAACAGGGATGGTGACGTCAGCTCTTCAAGATGGTGGACGCTGGCTTCCTCTGTGGTCTGACCGGTATGGAGAACGGAATTGGACTGCATCCATCCCCGTCTCCATCCCAGAATTCAGCACTGAGCACAGTAATTGCATAGCTGGCAGGAGCCCATAGAATCCGCACCACTGTATATTTGCGATGCTATCTCGTCGTTTCCCAGTGCGCGCCACAGACTCTAGCTGCAGGGCAATTTGCTGAATAAGCAGCAAGACCCTCTGTGCGGACAAATCACTCGCGTTTGAGCCCCCGTAGCTGATCCTCGTGAGATGGATATATGTCCACTAGGTTGTGGAGCACCCCAAATTTGCTGGAAATTCCTAACAAGATAGGTTTTAGCCGTTCTAACTCGTCATTCTCCCGCACAGTGACGCGGTACATGGGGGTAATGCACTCCATTCGCTGCCATCATGTGATCCCCCAAAGTTAGTTTTCAGTACTAGGAAAAAAATATGTATTTCAGGTGGAGGAATATTTCTGAGAATAATCTTGTGAAAAGTTGATTATAAATCCACATACATGAATATGAATGAATTTAGGGAGGGTATAAAAAAAAATACTAAATATTTTTAAAAATCTGGAGAGTGAATATATATATATATATATATATATATATATATATATATATATATACACACACAGACACACACACACACACACAGACATTAAAAAGTAGCATTATGTATGTGAATTGAAATTCACCATGAAATATATATCATCCACAGATCCAAAAATATTAATTTTAATGTACATGGATTTATGTTGTTCAACTAAGAAGCTCACACATATGTTGAATTTTCAGTTCCAACAGCATTAAATAGGAGTGATCTCTTCTCACAATTTGTATCTGCCAAGCCAGCCACCTCACCAAATGTACGACTGATACCAGGTAGAATTCTATATGTGCTTATAAAAATACATGTGATGAATAGGCTACAGAGAAAGGGAGACAGTTATTCACATATTTGTTAACTTTTAAAACACATGGAGAACTATTTCAATTAAAATTCGCTAGATTTATAACACCTACCATTTATCATATGAAAGGCAAGTCCAATTATACACCATGCCTCCTGTGAACCTCTTGTATTTGTATTCTCTTTGGGTTATTATTCTCCATCAAATTAGGATAAGAAGTCAAAGTCTAGTAGGGTATGTGTTAGTGTCAGGGATTCAGTCTTTCGAATGGAAAATTGGAAAATGTATCCAATGTGTATGCAAATATGTGCTACACAAATATCTTCCCACTCTCATTCAGAACAATGCCTTGACATTACCTTCGCCCTACATAAGACACAATTAGAGGAGAAGATTTAGAAAATCTGTGAATACATATGTGGAATGGAAAATGCTCAGAAGTTCACAAATTTGGAAGTGGTAGAGGAGTTCCCAAAAGGGACAGGGTAATCACTCCAAAAACATGAAGTTCTGCCAGCTTAACATCTGAAGAAACTGCCTCTGAGGTTGGGCAATGAAATATATGCTGTTGTCAGAAGCATTTGCTTCATATGTAGTGAGACCATCAAATCTGGTTCTGCATCTATGTGACCTGGAGGTCACGGTTTCTTATTTTCCAATGAACATGAGGCAGCAGTGCTGAATTTTCTATTTGTAGGTACACTGTGGCCACTGGTGTCTCCCCGTGTGGACTGTAAATTCATTTGGTCATCCTCCACTTTCGTCGTGTTTCTTGCTGCTGCACTGGGAGTTTGGTATTTGCTTCATTAAATATAAGGGTTCAACTGGGAAACAGTGCTGAAGTGAGTTCTGTCAAGTGTGGTGGGTCGGGTTCTGCAGGAGAATGCACCAACCAGGCTTCTATCCCACATAGCTTGCCCCATTGACCATAGCAACCTGATTCTGAACATTGCCCTGAAACCTCTCCATATAACAATATGCTTTTACATATAAGGTTCTACTGACTGCAAAATGTCAGTCACAATCCATTTGGAAGCCAATGGCAGATCCACATGCCCCCACCACAGATGTTTTATCACACACCTGCCAACCACTGCTCTAGTACAACTACTCAGCATGATCCAACTTACTGGAATCTCTGTTCTACACCATTTTCATAAAACCCAGTCAATCAGGGCACTGTCCTGTATACTCATGATGAGCAATAGGACATCCAAATGTTCTCCAGTGCTACCCGGTCATGGGAATTTCAAAAATTTCATGTTATTGATCTAGCCAATTTTCAAGGATGAAGTTGGAGGCACTGTGGATTTCAATTCACTCAGAAACCATTAAATGGTGAGGAAGCTCATTTCAATGAAAACTCTGGAGAATTCTTACAGGCAAGGCTTCCAAAAGTGCCCAAAAGTCAGATTAAGCCAGGCCCATTGAGGTCTACAATGTATGGTCAATGTGTGTTTTGACTCTCAAATATGGCTGCCAAGTCTTTAAGAATAATATCATGTGATATCCTGGCTGAGATTCCCTGTCCTCTGTGGAAAGTCAACTTGGGCTTAGATGTCACTTTCCAAAGGCAACTCTCATGCATGGCCATTTAAAATTCCAACACAATTCCTGGCAATAATTCTCTGGGATCAGTAAAGAACTCAGTCTCTAAGGGGCACCACACCAGAGTGCAAGCCTAGTTTGACCCAGTGATCTCTTCCAACCGCCAGACACATGTCCACAATTAAAACCAAAACACTCTCACATGGCTCTCATCTTCTTCCATATAGACACTCATCATATCCTCTGGCTGGAGGTTTCCATTAGTGACGCAGCCCACGACAGTGTCCAAAATAAGCTCCCTGCCCCTAATTTGCCTAAAGTCAGGGTAGCATGGACTCTCTTCCTGTGAACCAGGAGTGATCAAATAGGCCTGCCTTTAATATTGCTTGGCTTCTCCAACTTGAGGCCTTCTAGCTTTGGGGTTTAGATTCTTTAAGTGAATTGGAGTCATGAAAATCAAGCCCCTATGGCCTAGCCTCTGCAGGGCTTTGAAGAACACATTTGACCCAAAGGATCCCTATTCTCACTTGATGGATATCAGGAACCTACGAGAGGAAGGCAAGAGAGTTCATCAAAAATATATGATCTTTTTGCCATTTTGGTTTTGGATGCACACATGGGATCTATCTTTAGATCCATCAGGTGCTGAGAATCTAAGCCACAGCCTCACACAGGGCCAACAGGCTGATTCAGACATATCCCAATCCTAAGCAATTAAGCAAAGAGCCACAGGTGATGCCCATTCATTTCCATTTGAAAACTCTTTTTTTCAGGCTTCACAAAGTGGTGGCTTGAGGCAAAAAACTTCCTGACATTCAACAGAACAATAGGTAAGCAAAAGGACCAAAGCAGGGTTTCTCCACTGAGACTTTCCTGGTCAACAGATATCTGAGATTTCTGAGATGCTAGCCATTTCCTTCAGCTATCCATTACATAGCCATGTCACAGATCTTTGAGGTGGTACAAATCTTGGACACAAAACCATGATACTATTCTGGAGAGTGGCCAGAATTGAGAGAGAAAACAGGAAATTAGGAAGCTTGTAGGTGTTGCCCATCCATAAGGCAAGCCAGAGTCCACTCATGAATTGGGCAGGATTAATGCTGGGAAGCTTTCTACTAGACAGGACACATCCATTGATGCATTGTCTTTTCTAATGTCTACAACAATGGACTCAGTGGGATACACACACATTGAAACACTCACCTTGTCAAAGGACTTAATAGAAATATTCCACTCCATACCAAATAAACCGCCTTTCCTACCTATTCTCAGAACATGAGACAAAACCACAAACTCACACCCACACCCACAAAGGCACCTCCTTCCCCCTAGTAGGTCTGTGACTCCCCGAAGTGTCCTCTGACTGGTGGGCCATACTATGTTCCCCGGAAATGACCTCTTCTGTCTCAGATCATGTCTGCTTGGCCAACTCTGTGAAGTTCTCAAGAGTCAGCGGTGAGACACTACCTGCTTTCTGAGGAAAAGCCCCTCTTCACAGGTTTCCTGGCATTTGGCCATCCTCACATCTGTAGGTACCAAGAAAGACTGACTCTGTCCTTGGTAATTCCAAACATGTGAGACCACTGGGACTAGAACAGGGACTGTCTCTGGGTGCCTGGCTTCCTGGATCCCAAGTTCAGAGAGTTCCCTCACCAAGGAAGTGAGGTGAGATCACTTCCTTCAGGATCTGAATGATGTCACTGCCTTGGCAACCACTTTGTCCTAACAGTTGCTTCCAAAAGTACCATGAGGTGGAGGCTGCCCCGATTTTCATGGGACACTTTCTCTAGTTAGAATTCTGTATCGACCATAAGCACCCGGGAACAGCTTCCACACAGAACTGGTTTGGTCCATGTTCTATACATTAAGAAGAGAGAGACTGATTCAGACACAACCCTTCATCCTTACCAGAATGATTGCCATGGAAGATGACTTTTGTTTTCTGAGGTACTTCATAGCTGCCTTCATCTTCACCAGGGATCATTTCTGCATGAACATTTGAGTTTCTCAGCAGGTGAAGATCCCCTGGATTCCTGTAGTTTAATACCCACACAGTTCCTGCTCTCCTGCAAAGTTAGTGTATGGTTAGGGTTAATAATATTTTCGATTTGGGTTAGGAATCATTCTGCAGGATGAATAATGGGATTGGGAACCTGCGATATTTATAAGAATATATAGGTGAAATATATGTATGAAAACGGGAATCTAAGAAAGATTTGAAGCCCAGAAGGGCATTGGGCCCTTGGTTTGGATACTTAGTGTTGAATTATGTTCTGTACAATTGTCTCAGTTAAATCGAAATACAATGGCATAGGACCTAGTACCTTGGATGATTGAATGTAGAAGAGAACATCCAGTCAAAAAGGGATAGTCGGTAGGATTAGGAAGATAGTCAGTAGGTTTAGGAAGAAGAGTGAGTATATGATTTGGAATAAAAAGCTTCTTTAGCAATAGGGTTTCGTTTAGAGAGTGAATGAAAATGTAAGCACATGTGAAGAGTCAGCCAAAATGATGAACTGGGGAAAATATGTAGGAAAGCAGGTGTCAATAGAGACATTACGAAATCAGGCAAAGTATAAAGTGAGTGATAGGATTAGACATTTTCAACAGGCTTGAGTTTGAATATATAATCATAGGAAAAAAACAAATATGTCGTCACAAATGGGAATGACATTTGAGAGCATTAGGCAACCTGGACATGGATGCTATTAGTTATCAACATTCACTTTCCTTTTAGGCTTTGGTACAATCATAAGTGTGACATTTTATTTTATTTTTTTGTTCAGAATACTACTGTGATAAAATGTATATGTAGATTAGGTGACATGAGTATTTCTTTCACCATTTCTGGGAGCAATAATTTGAAGATGTATACATTAGTATTAGGGGCACAAAGAGGTGTAACCTGTTTCTATGAATATAGAGATAATGCATGAATAGACCATACTATGAATAAATAACATAACTGATTCTACTTTAAATAATGGATTGAATTGATATGTGAAAATATATAAGAAATCTTATATTGATATACAATCATTCATTCCAACCAGTTATATATCTAATGGTAATATTAGGATTATGGTTTATGATGAATGGTGTTTGAGTTTTGCTTTATAAGTGATGATGTTAAACAAAAATAATGTGTTTGGAAAGAAGTCTCATGAAAAGACTAGTCAAGAAACATGGAGGAATGCATGTGTTCTGAATCAGGAAGTGATTGATCGTGAAACAAATTCCTATAAATTTTCTAATTTGTGACTGAAATATATATCCTATGATGTGCATAAACTGAAGACATAGTAACGTACAAGTGTTGAATAAAAATGAAAGTCAAAATACACATCATGTCCCCTAGGAATCTACTTGCATTGATTTTAAACTGGCTAAGTAACTGTAGAAATATTAGGGTTTGTATGCACCATTCACTGAATTTAGTTTTCAGTACTAGGAAACAATATGTATTGCAGGTGGATGATTATTTCTGAGAATAATATTGTGGAAAGTTGTTTATAAATCCACAGATATGAATATGAATGAATTTAGGGAGTGTATAATAAGACACATGTATTTCATATTTTATATTTTGAAAAATCTGGAGAGTGTATATATATATATATATATATATATATATATATATATATATATACACACACACACACACACACACGCACATGCACAGATATTAAAAAGTAGCAATACAGGAGATCCATTATGAAGGCAGGCATGGAGAAATCAAGTCTATGATCTCTTCAGCTGCACGGGCATAGGGAGTCGTAAACAGTCTAAATGCTGTTTGCTCAGAATCACTAGGCAATGTTGACCTGTTGTGAATCTGGGGCGAACAGTCTGGGCCCCTCAGAACACACACAGAGCCCGGATTGGCTGCATTCAAGCTTAGATTCGTCTGGTTTTTGTGACTCAGCACTAACATTCCCGCTGAAATAACTGGTCGGTCTTTCTGAATTGACAGAGTTAAAAGACAACTGAGCCTTCATAGGCAGTGGCCACAGGATTGAAATGGGGCTTGGGAGATATAGTCAGGACCCACCTGTTGCATTGGTCACCCAGCAAAGGGAACGAATGGTCACCATTTTAATGGGATACGACCATGGCAGAGAACTGACATTACAGGCGGAGGAGATAACTTCATTGAAACCAACGCGACAAGTGTGTAATCCCATTGCCATCTCTCTCAAAACCATGGGGAAACCTCAAGGGCCCTTCCCAGCTCTGCCGTAATGGCCCCTCCCAGGTCTCCCAGGAGCGCGATAGCCAGACCTAGGGAATCAGGATTGGCTCGGGACTCGCGGCGTGGAATTCCCGGCTACCACTCACACCAGTGCTGACAATTGAGGTCTCTTACACCACCTACCGGGGGCATGGCTCCCGGAGGACAAGAAAATTCGCTGGGGGTTCTCAGGCCAAAGCTCTACAAACTTAGGGTCTGAGGGAGGCAAACAGGGAGAGTGTGCCCAGGTGTTCATTAAAACAGGGCTACCAGGAGCAGAGGCCTGGCGTGTAACCAGTATTGTGGTGAGCGTCAAAGGTGAGAGGGGCCTGGCTTGAGGAAGCACAAGAGAAGGCCCTAGGCACTCAGGATTGGAGACCCGCCCAGTCTGGGAGGAAGAGCTGCTGCACTGTGATTGGTTCCCGCTAATTGAGAGGAGAATCTTGGCCCAGTGCACACAGCTCCACCTACTGGAAGAGAAGTAAATTGAACTCTAGGACTGCATGTATTAATATTATTATTTTATTTGTATGCTTTTCTTTTTCTTTGATTTTCATTTTTGTTGTTGTTCTTTAACTTTTTTAATGTTTTTATTTTTTTTAATTTTTTATTTTATTATTATTATTATTATTTTAAATTTTAATTTTCATTTTTAAATTATCATTATTACTTAAAATTTTCTTTATTTTCTATTTTTTTCTTTTGTCTTTTCATTTCTTTTCAATTTTGTTATACCCCCTTCCTTGAATTCTACCTGCCTACTCTCATTCTCCTTAGTGACTTCTTCCCTTCCCTTCTAATATCTTTCCTTCCAAGCATCAAATAAGTTTATAAGAGTAAGCAGTAACTCAGTAGTCAAACAGAACAAGAAGTAACATGAGAAGCATAAAAAAGCAAGGAAGAAAAAAAGTGCAAACAATGAAGGACAGCCTAAATATTCAAGAGCATCTAGAGTCATCAGAAAAATGGTCATATAAAGAACTCAAGGAATACCTTAGACAGATGGAATGGAACCTTAAAGAGGATACGAGACAACAAAAACAGTGAAAGAACGCATTGAAAACGAATTACATAAACAGATATAATAAGAAATTAAGCATCTTTATCAGGAGATAGAGATTATTAGAAAAATCAAACAATAATTCTAGAAATGAAGGAAATGATAAACCAAATTAAAAACTCAATTGAGAGTATAATTAACAGAGTGGAGCAAGTAGAAGACAGAATGTCAGATAATGAAGACAAAATATATCATCTTGAAAAAAACTCTAGCCAAGAAAGAAATGCTGTAAAAAATTATGAGAAAACATCCAAGAGATATGGGATAACATAAAAAAACAAACTTATGAGTCATCAGGAAAGAGGAAGGTACAGAGATTCAAACCAAGGGAATGAGTAACCTGCTGAATGAAATAATTAGAGAAAACTTTCCAGAAATAAAAATGGAAACAGATAAACAAATTGTAGATGCTTACAGGACACTGAGCACACAAAATCACAGTAGACCCATGCCAAGACACATTGTTATGAAGATATCCAATATACAAAACAAAGAGAAAATATTAAAAGCTACCAGAGAAAGGAGGCAGATTACAATCAGGGGTAAACCAAAAAGGTTAACAATGGATTTTTTTATCACAGATGCTGGAAGTGAGAAGATCCTGGAACAACGTACTTCAAACACTGAAAGACAATGGATGCCAACCAAGAATTATGTATCCAGCAAAATTAAGCTTAATGTAAGACAACGAAATAAAAATATTTCATGATAAACAAAAGCTAAAAGAATTTGCAGCCAGAAAACCAGCATTGGAAAGCATCTGGAGCAAAACACTACACAAGGAAGAAATGAAAATCAACAACGAAAACCATCAGTGGGAAGTGCCCCAGTAATGACAGAGGGCGGGGAAAAGCTAATCATGGAGAAACAATCTAATTTAAAAAAAAAGATATAGGCAAACATGGGTGGCAGTACAAACCATATATCAATAGTAACTCTAAACGTTAATGGCTTAAACTCTCCAATAAAGTGACATAGGCTTGTAACTTGAATTAAAAAAAAACAAATCCAACAATATGTTGCCTCCAGGGGACACATCTGAATGGAAAAGACATACACAAGCTGATGGTGAAAGATTGGGAAAATTTATACCATGCACACAGACCTCGTAAGCAAGCAGGGGTGGCCATCCTCCTATCAAATAAAATCGACCTCAAGGCTAATTTAATCAAAAGGGATAAGGAAGGACATTATATACTGTTAACAGAAACCATTCACCGACAAGACATAACAATTATCAATATTCACGCAGCAAATAATGGTGCTGCGACGTTCATAAAACAAATTCTCCTCAAGTTCAAGAATCAAATAGACCACAATACAATAATTATGGGTGACTTCAACTCACCTCTCTCACCATTGGACAGATCCTCCAAACAAAAGTTGAATAAAGGAACTATAGAACTCAATATCACAATCAATACCCTAGACTTAACTGACATATATACAATATATCAACCATCATCAAGTGGATATACTTTTTTCTCAGCAGCACATGGATGCTTCTCAAAAATAGACCATATGTTATGCCATAGGGCAACCCTCAGTAAATATAAAGGGGAGGAGATAATACCATGAATTTTTTGTGATCATAATGGAATGAAACTGGAAACCAATGATAAAAGAAAAAAGAAAAAATCATACATCACCTGCAAAATGAACAATATGTTACTGAATGATCAATGGGCAACCCTCAGTAAATATAAGGGGGAGGAGATAATACCATGAATTTTTTGTGATCATAATGGGATGAAACTGGAAACCAATGATAAAAGAAAAAAAAAAAATCATACATCACCTGCAAAATGAACAATATGTTACTGAATGATCAATGGGTTACAGAAGACATAAAGGAGGAAATAAAAAAATTCTTCGAGATCAATGAAAATACAGACACAACATATCAGATTCTATGGGACACAATGAAAGAAGTTTTAAGAGGTAAATTCATCGCCTGGAGGTCATTCCTCAAAAAAAGAAAAAAAAAACAACAAATAAATGAGCTCACACTTTATCTCAAAGCCCTAGAAAAGGAAGAGCAAAACAACAGCAAATGTAGCAGAAGGCAAGAAATAATTAAAATCAGAGCGAAATTGAAACAAAAGAAACTATTGAAAAAATTAACAAAACTAAAAGTTGGTTTTTCGAAAATATAAATAAGATCGACAGACCCTTAGCCGTGCTAACAAAGAGAAGAAGAGAGAGAACTCAAATTACTAACATACGGGATGAAAAAGGCAATATCACAACAGATGCAACATAAATACAGAAGAAAATTAGAAATTATTTGGAAAACTGTATTCCAATAAAATAGAAAATAGTGAAGACATCGATAAATTTCTTAAGTCATATGATTTGCCCAGACTGAGTCATAAGGGAACACACAATTTAAACAGACCAATATCAATGGATGAAGTAGAAGAAGCAATCAAAAGACTACCAACCAAGAAAAGCCCAGGACCGGATGGGTATACAGCAGAGTTTTACAAAACCTTTAAAGAAGAATTAATACCAATACTTTTCAAGTTATTCAGGAAATAGAAAAACTGGGAGCTCTGCCAAATTCATTCAATGAGGCCAACATCACCCTGATTCTGAAACCAGACAAAGACACCTCAAAGAAAGAAAACTACAGACCAATATCTCTGATGAACCTAGATCCAAGAATCCTCATTAAAATTCTGGTGAATTGGATAGAAAGGCACATCAATAAAATTGTGCACCATGATCAACTAGGATTCATCCCTGGGATGCAAGGCTCGTTCAATATACGGAAATCAATAAATGTTATTCACAACATCATTGGACTTAAAGATAAGAACCATATGATCATCTCGATAGACACAGAAAAACCATTCAACAAAGTAGAGCATTCCTTTATGTTCAAAACATTTTAAAAACTAGGGATAACAGGAACTTACCTCGACATTGTAAAAGCTATCTATGTTAAGCCTCAGGCTAGCATCATTCTGAATGGAGAAAAGTTGAAGGCATTCCCTTTAAAATCTGGAACAAGACAGGGATGTCCTCTATCACCACTTCTATTCAATATATTTCTCGAAAAAACTGGCCAGAGCAATTAGAGAGATGAAAGACTTTAAAGGCATAAAAATAGGAAAAGAAGAACTTAAATTATCACTATTTGCAGATGACATGATTCTATACATAGAAGACCCAAAAGGGTCTACAGAAAAAACTACTAGAACTAATAAATGAATGCAGCAATGTGGCAGGATACAAAATCAACATGCATAAATCAAAGGCATTTCTGTATATTAGCGACAAAACTTCTGAAACAAAAATGAGTCCAAACACTGCATTCCCAATTTCCTCAAAATAATTAAATACTTGGGAATCAACCTAACAAAAGAGGTGAAAGATTTATATAATGCAAACTACAGAACCCTAAAAAGAGAAATAGAATAAGATCTTAGAAGATGGAAAAATATACCCCGTTCATGGATAGCCAGAACTAACATCATCAATATGGCGATATTACCAAAAGTTCTCTATAGGTTTAAAGCAATGCCAATCAAAATCCCAAAGGAATTTTTTGTAGAAATAGATAAAGCAATCATAAAATTCAAATGGAAAAATAAAAGACCCAGAATAGCAAAAGCAATTCTAAGCAGGAAGTGTGAATCAGGCAGTATAGCGATACCAGATTTCAAACTATATTACAGAGCAATCATAATAAAAACAGCATGGTACTGGTACCAAAACAGGCGGGTGGACCAATGGTACAGAATGGAGGACACAGAAACTAATCCAAAAAGCTACAACTATCTTATATTTGATAAAGGAGCTAATGGCCTGCAATGGAGGAAGGATAGCATCTTCATCAAATGGTGTTTGGTAAACTGAAAATCCATATGCAACAAAATGAAACTGAATCCCCTCCTCTCGCCATGCACAAAAGTTAACTCAAAGTGGATCAAGGACCTAGATTCAAATCAGAGTCTCTGCGTCTGATAGAAGAAAAAGTTGGCTCCGATCTACATATTGTGTGGTCAGGCTCCGAATTCCTTAATAGGACACCCATAAAACAAGAGTTAATAACAAGAATCAAGAAATGGGACTTTCTTAAACTGATTTTTTTTTCTCAGAAAGAGAAACAATAAGAGAGGTAAATATGGAGACTACATCATGGGAACAAATTTTTAGTCCTCACCCTTCACATGGAGCCCTAATATCTAGAGTATACAAAGTATACAAATAACTCAGAAAATTATACAATAAGATAACCAATAACCCAATGGGCCAAGGACCTGAACAGAAACTTCTCGGAGGAGGACATAGAATCAATTAACAAGTACATGAAAAAATGCTCTCCATTTCTAGCAGTAAGAGAAATGCAAATAAAAACCATCCTAAAATACCATCTCAATCCAGTGAGATTGACAGCCATAATGAAGTCAAACAACAACAAGTGCTGGCGAGGATGTGGGGAAAAGGGTACTCTTGTACATTGCTGGTGGGACTGAAACTGGTGCAGCCAATTTGGAAAGCAGTATGGAGACTCCTGTGAAAGCTTGGAATGGAAGCACCATTTGACCCAGCTATTGCCCTTCTTGGACTATTCCCTGAAGACCTTAAAAGAGCGTACTACAGGGATACTGCCACATCAATTTTCATAGCAGCACAATTCACAATTGCTACACTGTGAAACCAACCCAGATGCCCTTCAATAGATGAATGGATAAAAAAAATGTGACTTTTATATACTATGGAGGATTACGCAGCACTAAAATATGCCAAAATAATGGAATTTGCAGGGAAATGCATGGCACTAGAGCAGATTATGCTTAGTGAATCTAGCCAATCCCTAAAAAACAAATACCAAATGTCTTCTTTGATATAATGAGAGCAACTAAGAACATAGCAGGGAGGAAGAGCATGAAGAAAAGATTAACATTAAGCAGAAACATGAGGTGGGAGGGAAAGGGAGAGAAGAGGGAAATTGCATGGTAATGGAGAGAGACACTTATTGTTACACAAAATTACATATAAGAGGTTGTGGGAAAATAAACAAGGAGAGAAATGAATTACAGTAGGTATGGTAGAGAGAAAAGATGGGAAGAGAAGGGAGGGGGTATAGTAGAGTATAGGAAAGGTAGCAGAATACAACAGTAACTAAGAGGGCATTATGTAAAAATATGGATGTGTAACTGATGTGATTCTGCAATCTGTATTTGGAGTAAAAATGGGAGTTCATACCCCACTTGAATCTAATGTATGAAATATGATACATCAAGAGCTTTGTAATGTTTTGAGCAACCAATAAAAAAAAGTAGCGATATATATGCCAATAGAAATTCATCGTGAAATATATATAATCCACAGATTGAAAAATATTAATTTTACTGAACATGAAATTATGTATAATGTTATTCAACTAGGATGCTCACCCATAGGTTGAATTTTCAGTTCCAACAGCGTTTAGGAGGAGTGATCTCTTCTCTCAATTTGCATCTGCCAATTCAGCCACCTCACAAGTGTATACGAGTGATATCAGGTAGGATTCTATATGTGCATATAAAATACATGTGCTGAATAGGCTACAGAGAAAGGGAGACAGGGATTCATATATTTGATAATTTTAAAAACACATGTAGAACTATTTCAACAAAAAATTGACTAGATTTATAACTCCTACAAAATATAATGCAAAAGGCAATTCCAACTATACACCATGCCTCCTCTGAACTGCTTGTATTTCTTTTCTTTTTGGGTTATTTTTCACCATCATATTAGGATCATTAGTCAGAGTCTAGTAGGGTATGGGTTAGTGTCAGGGATTCAGTATTTCAAATGGAAAATTGAAAAATGAATCCAATGTGTATGTAAATATGTGCTACACAAAAATCTTCTCACTCATATCCAGAACAATGCCTTGACATTACCTTCACCCAAGTAAGACACAATTATAGTAGAAAAGTGTGAAAATCTATGAATACATATATGGAATGGAATATCCTCGGGAGTTCACAACCTTGGAGGTGGTAGAGGCGTTTCCAAAAGTAAAGGACAGGGTAAACACTCCACAAACAAAGAGCTCTGCTGGCCTAAGACTTCTTGGAATACTGCCTCTGAGGTTGGGCACTTGAAATATATGTTGTTGTCATGAGCTTTGGCTTCCTTTGTAGTGAGACCATAAAAGCTGGGTCTGCTTCTATGTGACCTGGAAGACATGATTTCTTATTTTCCAATGAACATGAGGCAGCAGTGCTCAATTTTCTCTTTGTAGGTAAACTATGTCCACTGGAGGCTAAGTGTCTCCCGGTGGGGACTGTGAAGACATTTGATCATCCTCCACTTTTCGTGGTGTGTCTTGCTGCTACACTGGGAATTTGGTACTTGCTTCACACAATATAAGAAGTTCATCTGGGATACAGTGCTGGAGCGTGTTCTGTCACGTGGGGTGGGTTAGCGTCTGCAGGAGAATGTACCAACCAGTCTTCTATCCCACATAGCTTGTCCCAATAACCATAGCAACCTGATTATGAACATTGCCCTGAAACCTCTCCACATAACAAGATGCCTTTACCTACAAGGGAATGGGGGCTGCGCCATATCAGTCACAAGCCATTTGTAAGCCGATAGCCGATCCACATGGCCCCACCTTGATGTTTCATCACATACCTGCCCACCACTACTCTAGGCCCACTACTCACCAGGCTCCAAATTCCTGGCATCTCGTATTCTACACCTTTTTCATGAAACCCAGTCAAACAAGGCACTGTCTGGTATACACATGATCAGCAACAGGACATCCAAAGTTTCTGCAGTGCCACCTGGTCATGGGAATTTCAAAACTTTTATGGTATTTATCTAGCAATTTTTCAAGGATGAAGTTACAGGCACTGTGGGTTTCAATTCATTCAGGAACCGTTAAGTGTTGAGAAAGCTCATTTCAATGAATGCTCTGGAGAACTTTAAAGTCAAGGCTTCTCAAAGAGTTGCCAACAGGTCACATGAAGCCAGGCCAATTGACGTCTACAATGTGAGGTCCATGTGTGTTTTGAATCTCAACTATGGCTACCAAGTCTTTCAGAATAAAATCATGTGATATCCTGGCTGAGATTCCCAGGCCTCTGTGGAAAGCCACCCTGGGCCAAGATCTCAGTTTCCAAGAGTGAGTCTCATGCGTGGCCTCCTAAAATCCCAACACAATTCATGGCAATACTTCTCTGAGGTCAGTTCCAGAACTCAGTCTCTAAGGGTAAATCATACCAGATTTCAAGCCCAGGTGGACCCAGTCATCCCTTCCAACTGCCACAAAAATGACCAAAATTAAAATGAAATCACTCCCACAGGGCCATAATCTTTTTCCTTGTAGACACTCATCATAACCTCTAGCTGGAGGTTTCAATGAGCACAAGGTAGTGTCCAAAATAAGCTCACTTGCCCCTCATTTGCCTAAAAACATGGTGGCCTGAACACTATTCCTGTGAACCAGGAGTGATCAAATATTCCTGCTGTTAAAGTGTTCCGCTTCTCCAATTTGAGGCCTACTGGCTGAAGCCTATAAATTCTTGATGTGATTTGGAGTCATGAGAAAACCCAAGCACATGTGGGCTAGCCTCTGCAGGGATTTCAAAGACTCATTTGACCCTAAGGATCCCTATTCTCACTTGATGGAGGTCAGGAACCTAAAACAAGAAGGCAAAAATATTCATCCACAATGACTTCTCTTTTGGTCATTTTGGTTTTGGAACCACATGGGATCTTTCTTTAGATCCATCAGGTGCTGAGAATCTAAGCCACAACCTCATTCAAGGACAAGAGGCTGATTCAGACACATTCCATTCCAAAGCAATTAAGCAAAGAGCCACAGGTGATGTCCATTCATTTCCATATGAAAAGAGCCTTCTTAATGCTTCACAACTGGGTGGCCTGAGGCAAAGACTTTCCTGATATTCAGGATAATAGAAACAGAAGTAAGCAAATGGCCCAAAGAAGGGTTTCTCCACTGAGACATTACTGGTCACACTGATATCTGAGTTTTCTGAGATGCTCCCATTCCCTTAAGCTATCCAGTACATGGCCATGTCACAGAGCCCTGTGGTGTTACATATCTGGGACTCAAAACCATGAGCCTATTCTGGAGAGTGGCTGGAAAACACGAAGAAAACAGGAACTTAAGAAGATAGTAGATGTTGCCCATCCATAAGGCAAGCTGCAGTCCATTCATCAATTGGGCAGTAAGAATGTGGGGAAGCTTTCAACTAGAGACAACGTTTCCATTGATGCATTCTCTTTTCTAATGTCTACAACAACGGATACACTGGGATACACAGACATAGAAACACTCACCATGTCAAAGGACTTACTAGAAATAGTCCACTCCAAACCAAATAAACCACCTTTCCTAGCTATTCTCAGAACATCAGAAAAAAACACAAACTCACACCTACAACAGCAAAGGCGATTCTTTCACCCAAGTAGGTCTGTGATTATCCGAAGTGTCTTCTGACTGGTGGGCCATATTATGTTCCCCCCAAAATGGCCTGTCCTGTTTCAGATCTGGTCTCCTTGGCCAATTCTGTGAAGTTGTCAGGAGCCAGTGGTTCGCCACTACCTACTTTCTCAGGAAAGGCCCCTCTTCCGAGCTCTGCTGGAATTTGGACATCCTCACATCAGTAGGTACCAAGAAAGACTGACTATGTCTTTGGGAAAAACAAATAAGTTAGCCCACTGGGACTCGGAGTGAGACTGACTCTGGGTGCCTGGCTTCCGGGATCCCAAGTTCAGAGAATTCCATCACCAAGGAAGTGAAGTGAGGTCACTTCTTTCAGGAACTGAATATGGTCACTGCCTTGGTAACCACTTTGTCCTAACAGTTGCTTCCAAGGTTCCTATGAGATGGAGGCTGCCCCAACATCCTGTGACACATTCAGAAGTTAGAATGGTATATCAACCATAGGCACCCAGGAACAGCTCTCCACAAAGGCCTGCATAGGTCCATCTTCTCTACTTTAAGAAGGCAGAGGCTGATTCAGACACATCAATTCTTCCTGACCAGGTTGTTTGCCATGGAAGATGACTATTGCTCTCTCAGGTCCTACATAGCTGCCTACATATTCTCCAAGGATCATTTCTCCATGGATCTTTTAGGTTCTCAGCAGGTGGAAGATCATCTACATTCCTATATTGTAAGACCCACTCTGTCCCTGCTCTTCTGTAAGTTGTATTGAAGGAAGAGTGTATGGTTAGGGTTAATAATAGGTTCGATTTGGGTTACGGATCATTCTGCAGGATGAATAATGGCATTGGCAACCTGTGGTATTTACAAGAGTATATATGTGAAATATAACTATGAAAGCAGAAATCTAGGTAAGATTTGAAGCCCAGAAGGGCATTGGGGACTTGAGTGGGATACTTAGCTTTGAGTTATGTGCTGCACAGATGTCTCAAATAAATCAATATACACTGGCATCGGACCTTGTACTTTGGATGATTGAATGTTGAAGAGAACATCCAGTCAAAAAGCGATAATCGGTAGGATTAGGAAGATAGTCGGTAGGTTTAGAAAGAAGAGTGAGTATAGGATTTGGACCAAAAGTTCTTTAGCAATAGGGTTTCGGGTAGAGAGTGTATTTAAATGTCAGTACATGTGAAGAGTCAGTCACAATGATGAACTGGGGAAAACATGTAGGAAAGCAGATATCAATAGAGACACTAGGAAATCAAGCAAAGTATAAAGTGTGTGATAGGGTTAGACATTTTCAACAGGTTTGAGGTTGAATATATAATATTAGGAAGAAACAAATATGTAGTCACCAATAGGATTGATATTTGAGAGCATTAGGCAACCTGGACATGGATGTTTTTAGTAATCAATGCTCACTTTCTATTTAGGCTTTGGTGCAATTGTAAGTGTGACCTTTGCTTTTGGTGTCCAGAATATTTCTGTGATAAAATGTGTATGTAGATCAGGTGACATGAGTATTTCTTCCACCATTTCTTGGAGCAATATTTTGAAGACTTATAAATTAGTATGGTCGTACAAAGAGGTGTACCCTATTTCTATGAATATACACATAATGCATGAATAGACCATACTGTGAATAAATAATATAACTGGATCCACTTTAAATAATGGATTGAATAGATATCTGAAAATATATAAGAAATGTTATATTGATATACAATCATTCATTCCAACCAGTTATATATCTAATGATCATCTTAGGGTTATGGTTTATCATGAAGGGTTTGTGAGTTTTGTTTCAAAATTGATTATGGAAATCAAAAATAATATATTTGGAAAAAAGTCTCATGAATAGACCAGTAAAGAAACATAGAGGAATACATGTGTTCTGGAGCAGGAAGTGATTGAAAGTGAAACAAATGCCTATAAATTTGCCAACTAGTGAATCAAATATATATTCTATGATGTACATAAACTGAAGAAAAAGTAATGTACCAGTGTGGAATAAAAATTAACGTCAAAATACACATCATGTTCCATAGTAACCTACATGCATTGATGTTAAACTGGGTTAGTTAATGTAGACATATTAGGATTTGTATGCACCTTTCACTGAAGTTAGTTTTCAGTACTAGGAAACAAATATGTATTTCGGGTGGATGAATATTTCTAAGAATAATCTTGTGAAAAGTTGATTATTAATCCACATACATGAACATGAATGAATTTAGGGATTGTATATAAGACACATATATTTCATATTTTTAAAAATCTGGAGAGTATAAATATATATATATATATATATATATATATATATATATATATATATATACACACACACACACACACACACACACACACACACACAAACATAGACATTAATAAGTAGCAATATATATGCCAATCGAAATTCATCATGAAATATATATCATAAAGATGCAAAAACATTCATTTTACTGAACATGGGTTTATGTATTATGTTGTTCTACTGGGAAGCTCACCCATAGGTTGAATTTTCAGTTCCAACAGGGTTTAGGAGGAGTGATCACTTCTCACACTTTGTATCTGCTATGTCATGTAATTCACAAGAATGTACGTGTGATACCATGCAGGATTCTATTTGTGCATATAAAAATACATGTGCTGAATAGGCTCCAGAGAATGGGAGACAGTAGTTCACATATTTGTTACCTTTGAAAACACATTGAGAACTATTTCAATTAAAAATTGACTAGATTTATAACACCTACCCTTTATCATGCAAAAGGCAAGTCGAACTCTGAACTGCATGTACTTATACACTGTTTGGGTTATTTTTCTCCATCATATTAGAATTAGTAGTCAGAGTCTAGTAGAATATGTGTTAGTGTCAGGGATTCAGAATTTCGAATGGAAAATAGGAAAATTAATCCAATGTGTATGCAAATATGTGCTACAACAAATCTTCCCACTCTCATCCAGAACCATGCCTTGACATTACCTTCGCCCCAAGTAAGACACAATTAGAGAAGAAGAGTTACAAAATCTGTGATTACATTTCTGGAATGGAAAATGCTCAAGAGTGCACAAACTTGGAGGTGGTATAGGAGTTTCCAAAAATAAGGACAAAGTACACACTCCACAAACATGGAGCTCTGCTTTCCTAAAACTTTTTGAGAAACTGCCACTGAGGTTGGGCACTGAAATATAGGTTGTTGTCACGAGTTAAGCTTCCTTTGTAGTGAGACCCTCAAAGCTGGGTCTGCATCTATGTGACCAGGAGGACAAAGTTTCTTATTTTACAATGAACACGAGGCAGCAGTGCTGAATTCTCTCTTTGTAGGTAAACTGTGGCCACTGGGTGCTTAGTGTCTCCCCGTGTGGACTGTGAAGCCATATGGTCATCCTCCATTTCGTGGTGTTTCTTCCTGCTGCACTGGGAGTTTGGTATTTGCTTCACGAAATACAGGGAGTTCACCTGGGACAAAGTGCAAGAGGGAGTTCTGTCACGTGTGGTGGGTCAGGGTCTGCAGGATGATACAAGAACCAGGCTTCTATCCCACATAGCTTGACCCCTTGACCATAGCAACCTGATTCTGAACAATGTCCTGAAATCTCTTCATATAACAAGTTGCCTTTACACGGAAGGTTCTGCTGGCTGCGCCATATCAGTCACAAGCCATTTGGAAGCCAATGGCATATCCAAATGGCCCCACACAGATGTTTTATCACATACCTGCCCAACACTGCTCTAGGCCCACTACTCAACAGAGTCCAACTTACTGACATCTCTGTTCTACACCATTTACATGAAACCCAGTAAAACAGGACACTGTCTGGAACATTCATGATCAGCAACATGTCATCCAAAGGTTCTCCAGTGCCACCTGGTGATGGGAATTTCAAAAATTTCATGGTATTTATCTAGCCATTTTTCAAGGATGAAGTTGGAGGCACTGTGAGTTTCAATTCATTCAGGAACCATTAGATGGTTAGGAAGCTCATTTCAATAAAAGCTCTGGAGAACACTCACAGGTAAGGCTTCCCAAAGAGTGGTGAAAAGATCACATGATGTTTAGCTCATTTAGCTCTACAATGTGAGGTCCATATGAGTTTTGACTCTCAATGATGGGTGCCAAGTCTTTCAGAATAAAATCATGTGGTATCCTGGCTGAGAGGCCCAGTGCTCTGTGGAAAGCCACCCTGGGCCTAGAACTCAGTTTCCAAGGGCGACACTCATGCCTGGCTTTCTGAAACCTCAACACTATTCATGGCAATACTTCTCTGAGTTCAGTTGCAGAACTCAGTCTCTAAGGGAATCACACCAGAGTTCAAGCACATGTGCACCAAGTCATCTCTTCTAACCGCCACTCAAATGACCACAATTTAAATTAAAAGACTCCAACACACATAATAACCTCTGGCTAGAGTTTTCCATGAGGGGGACAGCTCAAGTCTGTGTCCCAAATAAGCTCTCTTGCACCTAAATTGCCTAATTCAGGGTGGCATGGACACCCTTGTTGTGAACCAGGAGAGATCAAATAGGCCTCCCATTAATACTGCTCCACTTCTTCAATTTGAGGTCAACTGACTGTGGGGTTTGGATTCTTTATGTGAATTGGAGTCTTGAGAAAACCCAAGCAACCATGGGCTAGCCTCTGCAGAGCTCTGAAGATCTCATTTTACCCAAAGGATCCCTATTCTGACTTGATGGAGTTCAGGAAAGTTACAGAGGAAGGCGAGAGACTTCATCCACAAGGACTGTTCTTTGGCCATTTTGGTTTTGGATGTACACATGGGATCTTTCTTTATATCCATCAGAAGGTGAGAAACTAAGCCACAGCCTCACACAGGGCAAATAGGCTGATTCAGACACATCCTCTCCAAAACAATTAAGCAAGGAACCACAGGTAATACCCATTCATTTCCATTTGAAAACTGTTTTCTTCAGGCTTCACAAAGTGGTGGCCTGCGGAAAAGACCTTCCTGACATTCAGGGCAACAGAAGAAAAGGTAAGCAAAAGGCCCCAATCATGGTTTCTCCACTGAGACTTTACTGATCACACTGATATCTGAGTTTTCTGAGATGCTCGCCATTCCCTTTACCTATCTAGTACATGGTCATTTCACAGAGCTTCGTGGTTGTACATATCTTAAACACAAAACCATGAGCCTATTCTGGAGAGTGGCCAGAATTCAGGAAGAAAACAGGATCTTAGGAAGATAGTAGGTGTTGCCCATCAATAAGGCAAGCTGCAGTCCATTAATTAATTGGGAAGGATGAATGCTGGGAAGCTTTCTACCTGACAGGACATATTCATTGATGCATTCTCTCTTCTAATGTCTACAACAACGGGTGCAGTGGGATACACTGACATAGAAACACTCGCGTTGTCAAACGACTTACTAGAAACCGTTCACTCCAAACAAAACAAACCTTCTTTCATACCTATTCTCAGAACATGAGACAAAAACCACAAACTCACACCCACATCACAAAGGCACCTCCTTCCCCCATGTAGGTCTGTGACTATCCGGAGAGTCCTCTGACTGGTGGGCCATACTATGTTCCCAGAAATGGCCTGTTCTGTCTCAAATCTGGTCTTCTTGGCCAACTCTGTGAAGTTTTCAGGATCAAGTGGTGAGTCAATGCCTGCTTTCTCAGGAAAGCCCCCTCTCCATAGCTTTTCTTGCATTTGGCCATCCTCACATCAGTAGGTCCCAAGAAAGACTGAGTCTGTCCTTGGTAAATCAAAATAAGTTTGACAACTGGGACTGGGACCGGGACTGGCTCTGGGTGCCAGGCTTCCTGGATTCCAAGTTCAGAGAGTTCTATCACCATAGAAGTTAGGTGAGGTCACTTCCTTTAGGAACTGAATTTGGTCACTGCCTTGGCAACAACTTTGTCCTAACAGTTGCTTCTAAGGTTCCCATGAGAAGGAGGCTGCCCCTACTTTCTGTGACACTTTCACAAGTTAGAATGGTATGTCAACCATTGGCACGCAGGAGAAGCTCTCAACACATCCCTGCTTTGGTCCATCTTCTCTACATTAAGAAGAGAGTGGCTGATTCAGACACATCCCTTCATCATGAGCAGGTTGTTTGCCATGGAAGACTTTTGCTCTCTCAGGTCCTTCATAGTTGACTACATCTTCTCCAGGGATCATTTCTTCATGGACCTTTGAGGTTCTCAGCAGGTGGAAGATCCTCTATATTGCTGTATTTTAAGACCAACTCTGTCCCCGCTCTTCTGTAAAATTAGATTGAGAGAACAGTGTATGGTTAGGGTTAATAACAGGTTCAATTTGGGTGAGAAAAGAAACTACATGGTTGAGCAAACAGGGTCCTACAGTTAACAATAATATGAGAATTATTAATGGACCAGCCTGGGTGGATAAAAGCGTAGTTAACCAGGTGGACTATGTGAACCAAGACTCAAACCTCCTTTTGGGGGCCTCTGTCTTTCTTTGACCCTCTTCAAGTCTTTTTCTTAATTTACTCATAGATTCTTTTACAACTCCAGTATTGTCGGCATAAAAACATCATTCTTTCCTCAATGCAAGCAAAAAGGCACCCTTCTCTCATGAAGAGGAGGGCCAACACTTGCCTGCTCTGTAAACAACTTCAGAGAGAGGGAGGTTAAAATTCCTGTAAAGCTGTGATGCGGTTTTTAATGTCTTTAAGCTTTGGTCTATTTCTGCTTCTAATTGTGTCTTTGGTGTGTCTCATGGACTAGGGCATTTGTTCCTGTGCCCACCCCTTTAGCAACTATTATTCCTAATAGGATGGCTAAAGTGAGGGATACAGGTTCCTGGTGGAACCGGGTTGTATGCCCTCCTATTTGATCTTTAAATGAACCTGCATCCTGATAGAGCACTCTCGAAAACATCTGCATCATTACATAATTAATCGCATCTATTGACCATTTTATGAAAACATAAATAATGTTAAAGTGTATAGAATTATACTGTTGTAGGGATGGACAAGGAAAGGCACCTAAGATAGCACCAAAGACAGGAAAGCAGTTGTATTTGGTTGCATCCGTATTTAGAGGGCATTGCTTCTGTTGTAATCAATTAATCCACTGAACCCCAAGTTTTGGTAGTTTTAGTATTTGTACCCAACATGTAAGGGAAGGGGCTCAGAAGTTCACAGTCTGCAGAAATTTACACAAATCAGTTTTTGTTTCTGTTTTTTTCCTCTGTTCTGTGCACGTTAACTTTTCAAGGACACCTTGGAACGGGAGAGCTTTTTTGTCTCTTTTTTTTCCTCCTTGCCAGCTGTCACCATGGAGCCCAGTTGGTAACTTTTTTATCTTAGAAATGTAGCCATCTCTGTGAAGCCCCAGCTCAAGGCCAGAGTCCTTGTTCACATATTTTGTGAAAAACTGGTAAGGCGATGTCTAGCGTAGGGGTGGTGATTTTTCCAGCCAGTGGCCAAGTAGAACAGGGCAACACGAAGAGTGGAAGTTTATCTCCATTGAACTTTTTCAGAGGGACTCTTTTGCTGAAAGACCTAAAGTAAGCCTTGGTGAAGACTTCTGGAGAAGGTCATTTAAGACATTTCTGTGGACCTGGTACAGAGGGGGATGACAGGGAAGGCGATGCTGAGAGCAGCTCTGTGGATCTGAGAATGAGGAAGGAGAGATGCCAAAGAATAATGGGAAAGGGGTTTGGGATTTTCATAGAACAAAAACTTGAGCAGTAGAACAGGTAGAGCAGAGGGGAAGACGGGAGTGAGTATTCCAAAAAGCCTGTGAGGGACTTTAAATTCTTAGAACCTGTTTTCAGTGATGACAAATCAACTTTAAAGGTCATTTTCATTACATGTTGGATAGGGGTCTGAGGGCTCTTCTCAGCTGGTTTGAGCTTTGGCTAAGCTTGCTAGAGGACTTGGTGGGACCTAGTGCAGACACTGACAGGAAAAGAGAGGAGTGAGTGGGTGGAGGGGTACCTCGGTACCTGCTTCCTCAGCAAGGGGGCAATGTTCTGAGATCCAGCGGAGGTTTGGGTTTTTGATCTAGTAATTGGAGGGGAGAAATCAGGTTGCTGAGGTGGGAGTGAAAGCAGAGAGTCTAGAGCAGAAGGCTGAGTGTGAGGAACTATTGGGGAAGCATAGTACAGGATGTGAGCGCAGGAGGAAAAAGGATTCCACATAGGGGAATTTCCCCCTTTTGAGCACTTGCCAAAGTTAAAAATGTCATGCAGAATTTGAAGATCTAGAGAACCCTCTGGGGGCCATAGTTTTTGGTTGTCTAATTGGTAATATGGCCAATGCTGTGTACTGAATTTGATGAGGAGTTTGGGTTCCACCAGGCAGCCCCTGTATGCTCACATCCCCATGACTTACACAAGAAGTCGGCTTTTCCCCCACAAAGCCATGGCTGTTTGTCGCTTTGATAGTCTGCCGGGCATACATAGTAATATAGGCTAGCCAACCTGCATCTGGCTCGTGTGTCCCTGCATCCATAATGTTTGTTTCAATTATCTATGGTATGGAAGGGATTTAATGAAATTTTAGTGAGATCCTCTTCATCAGGTATATCTCAAAGGAAAGACCTCTACCGAGCTGAAAAATGTCTGGGTGGAGAGATAGCCACCAGATCCCTAAGGGGGCCATTAAGGTCTCTTTAATGGTTCTATTTATTTTTTCTACCTGTCCTGAGTTCTGGGATATATAAGCATAATGTAACTTCCAATTAATCCACAGGGTCCTGGTTAACACCTGACTTACCTGGGCCATGAACACCAGTCCATTATCAGTCCATTAGGCAGATCGTATCTTGGAAAAATATCTTTCAGGATCTTCTTGAAAACCATTTGCGCCGTTTTTTTTTTTTTTTTTTTTTTTTTTTTTTTTTTTTTTTGTGTGTGTGTGTGTAAGGCTTCAATCCATCCTGAAAATGTATCTACGAAGACTAGGAGATATTTAAGTCCATACCTTGCTGGCTTAATTTCATTAATGTCCACTTCCCAGAATTGTCCTGGTCTGGTTCCTCGTAGGTGCTTTCCTCTAGGAAACTTGGAAGGGTAAGCATTACCCAATTGACGGATCCGACAGGCTTTTGTTACCCGTTCAGTTATTTCCTTTCGCTGTGAGTTGGTTAGTGGAGAACTTTGTTCTTAATCCTACAGTAATGCCTGCAGTTTCTTTGAACCAAGGTGAGTGAGTTGATGTGCATTTTTAACGTAGTGTAGGGCTTACTGTAATTGCAGGCTGAGCTCAGTGAAGTTGAGGTGTTCAGTGTCAGTGTCCTTAGATGTTATCAAAAACTTCCTGGTACTCAGGGTTCCATTGGAATTGGGCATCTTCCTTTAACAGCGGTATAAAGGAGCAGCTAAGGACGCAAACCCAGGTATCCATAACCTGCAAAAGCCAGCAGTCCCACGAAATTCTCTGAGTTGTCTGCTGTAAGATGGGGGTGGTATCTACACAATGGTTTGTTTTCTGGGCTCAGTGAGCCATCGTTTACTGCCCCTAAGGGAATAGCCCAGGAAGATTACTTCATGCTAGCAAATTTGGGCCTTTTTGGCCGAAACTCTATACCCGAGTTGAGCAAGCTCATATAATAGTGCTTGGGTCCCAGACTCACAGTTTTCCTTGGTGTTGGCTGCCAGTAGCAGGTCATCCACATATTGAAGCTGGGTAACTTCAGGGTGCGTAGTTCTGAAGTTGTTGAGATCTCTGTGGAGGGCTTCATCAAAGAGAGTGGGGGAGTTTTTGAACCCCTGTGGGAGTCTAGTTCAAGTTAGTTGACCAGACGTTTTGGTTTCTGGGTCTACCCACCCGAAAGCAAACAGCAACTGACTATCTTTATGCAGAGGCAAGCAAAAGAAAGCATCTTTTAAGTTCAGAACAGTATATAATTTCCCCTCAGGGTTCAGAGTGCTAAGCAGATTGTACGGATTAGGTACCGTGGGGTGAATGTCCTGCACTCTTTTGTTGATCTCTCTTAGCTCTTTAATGGGGCGATAGTCCCCGGTTCCTGGCTTTTTTTTTTTTTTCTAGTAGCAGGGGAGTGTTCCAGGCCGATTGACAGGGCCTTAGGACTCCTAAGGCCAGATATTTCTGAATATGGGGCCTTATCCCACCTTTAGTTTTTTTGCTTAGAGGATATTATTTGACATTGATTGGGGAGACTGAGGTTTTTAACTCCACTGTTATTGGAGGTTGTTTCACGGCCAGACCTAACACCGCAGTTTTTGCCCAGGCATCTGGGTAATCTGTTATCCATTTTTGGGGTAGCTTGCTTGTTTGATCAGTCTTGGGGGGTGTGAAGAGTGGACGTTCATCTTATACTAATATAGTTAAAGCGGTGACTATAGGAGTTTTACTGAAGGATTTACAAATTTCATTTGGGGGCCTTCAGGGTTAAAAGTTATTTTGGCCCAGAGCTTGGTGAGCAGATCTCTGCCCATCAATGGGTGCGGGCATTCTGGTCTTACTAGGAAGGAGTGATGGATTTTTTCTTTCCCCAGGTCCATGGTCCTCTTAGTTGTCTAAGCCCGATATTTACTGTCATCAGCCCTTTGAACTAGAGACCTTTTATTTGATAGAGGGCCCAATGGGGCCTTAAGGGCTGAGTATACTGCTCCTGTATTCACTTCAAAGTTTACTGGAGTCCCCTCCACTTCAAAAGTTACCCTGAGCTAGGGGAAGGGATCTGAGCCCCGACTTTCTTAGTCATCCTTCAGAGTCAGAATGGCCAGCTGGCGTGGCTGTCTCTTTATAGGGAACTCTATGGCCCAGTATCCTTTTTCTTTAGAGTAGGCACACTGATCTGAGGCCAGGGGTGGCCTCTGGCATGGGCCCTTCCTGTCACCCTGTGTCTTAATTTCTGGCCTCTTTCTTGTTGTGATCAGGACCTTAGTCAATGCCTTAGTCTGTCTTTTGCTTCTCTCATCCTCCGTTTGCTCCCTTTCTTTCTCCCTGTTTCTCTCTTATAGTATACTTTCTTGGCTTCTTTGACTAAATCTCTCTTTTAAATTTTTTTTTAATATCCATGGCAGCTTGCTCAATTAAGGCCATCATGACAGATGCCTTTTAATCCGCTGCCTGAGGATCGAAAGAAGTATATCCCTTATATGCCTCCATGATTCTCTCTAGAAACATAAAGGGAGATTCATCAGGCCTTTGAATAATTTCTCTTACCATGGCCAAATTAGTTGGTCACCCAGCGGTCCCTTGGAGACCCGCTGTTAGAGCCTGGCAATAATTGAACAGATGCTCCCTATCTTCCAACGTGTTGGGGTCCCTGTTGAATAGGTTTAAGGAGAAGCCAGCTTTCATTATGTTGGGAAGTTGTGTTGGTCGCCCATCAGATCTGAGGATATTTTTTCTACATTCCAGGAGATTTTTCTCTCATTGCTCTGTCATGAAGAGAGTCGCTAGGTGGTGTTGACAGTCACCCCAAGTAGGCAGGTGTGAAAACGTCGGTGAGTTTTCTGAGTTCTTTTAGCCGGGCCAGCTTCCTCCAGGGAAGGAGGGGCTGTCTGTGCTGCGGGACAGTCATCTGGATGGCAATAGGCCAGCCTAGCTTCCTCGAATGGTGGAGAGGCTGAGTCAGCAGAAGGGTAATCACTTAGAGGGTGTTGGGGGTTGGGAGACGAGGGCAGATGATAAGGAGGGGGAGGAGAGTCCAGTAGAGTCTTGAGACTCAAGGAGAACAGAGGGTGGAGGAGGAGGAGCAGAGAGTTTGAGAGATAGAATTGTGGGGGAAGGAGTAGGAGCAGGTGCAGGGACAAGGAAAGGCTTGACCCATGGAGGAGGAGATTTGTAGAGGTACTGACAAGTTAAGATATATGGCTGTTGATCTGGATGTCTATGTGGCCCCTGGTGAAAGACAATATCTCGGACTTTTCAAATAAGTGCAAAGTACAAAGATCCTTCTAGGAGCCATCCGACTGCAATGGTGGGTCATTCTGTGACACAGAATCTGCCAGGCCTGGCGTTTTACTGAAAAAGAAAGATTCTGAGCCCTTAAGCAGAATTTGGTCCAGTGATCAAGGGTCAGGGACAGAGGCATTGAAATGATCTGTCCCATAATAAAATATACACAGACAGTGAAAGCAACGACACACAACACAGACAAGACAAGACAATAAAGACAGGCAATGGACGTCCAATACTGAGACCAGGACTGACTAGTCGGCAAAACCTGAAGGGCTGGCAATACCGAATCAGAAACAAAATATCACTGAGTCGAGGAGACTATTGTTCCTCGATTTCCCGAGTCTATATCCCAGGGACATGGTCTGTGGCTCTGTGGCATGTGTGTCAGCCACCATGGGAGAGAGCTCACGCTCTTTACCAATAGCCATTTTGCCATATCCTAACCTGAAGCCTGAAACCAGAAAGATGGGTCTTATTTACCCCCAGAGGAGCCCGTTGGGGGTATTTTGTCTGCAGCTGCCGGATCTCGCTAGGGCCACCAGATGTAAAGGTTGGGCGAGCATCTGTGGCAGAGACCACCAAGAGACTGTCTCATGCAACAGCAAAGGGTTTATTGGGAGTCCGGCATGAAGGGCTCAGAGATCACTTGAACAGAGCAGAGAGCCCTGAGAACAGCTTAAGAAATGCTTATATATTTTCCTTGGAGAGGGCAGGGAGAGAAATTTATTGATGGGTAATGGCAAGTGGGCAGTTTGCGTGCAACTGGTTGACGGAGTACATTCTGCAGTTTGGCAGTTGGGGACAGCACATTCTGGGAACAAGAATAGTAAACAGTTCTCAAGATTACAACGGTGTTTTGTTAAGCATACAGAAAAACAGGAAGTGACAAGTATCTATTTTATTAACCTTTCAATATAAGTATGAAAACAGAAATCTAGGTAAGATTTGAAGTCCAGAAGTTCATTTGGCCCTTGATTCGTATACTTAGCATTGAATTACGTTCTGTAGAGATGTCGCAGAAATATGGATATACAATGTCATAGGACCTTGTACCTTCTCGGAGGTCAGTTCCAAAACACAGTCTCTAAGCAGAATCACACCAAAGTGCAAGCCAAGTTGGACCCAGTTATCTCTTCCAACTTCCACACAAATGACCGCAGTTAAAACCAAAACACTCTCACATGACACTCATCTTCTTCCATATAGACACTCATCATAACTTCTGGCAGGAGGATTCCATGAGAGGCACAGCACAAGACAGTGTCCCAAATAAGCTCCCTTTCCCCTCATTTACCAAAAGTCAGGGTGGCCTGGACACCCTTCCTGTGATCCATTAGTGATCAAATATGCCTGCCGTTAACACAGCTCTGTTCTCCAATTTGAGGCCTACTGACTGTCGGTTTAGATTCTTTATTTGAATTGGATTCATAAGAAAACCCAAGAACCTATGGGCTAGCATCTGCAGGGCTTTGAATAACTCATTTGACCCATTGGATCCCTATTCTCACTTGAGGGAGGTATAGAACCTTACGGAGGAATGCGAGAGACTTCATCCACAATGACTGATTTTTGGTCATTTTGATTTGGATCCACACATGGGATCTTTCTTATGATCCATCAGGTGCTAAGAATCTAAGCTCTAGGCTCACACAGGGCCAAGGGGCTGATTCAGACACATCCCTTTCCAAAGCAATTAAGCAAACAGCCACAGGTGATGCCCACTCATTTCCGTTTGAAAACTGTTTTCTTCTGGAATCTCGAAGGCGTGGCCTGAGGCAAAGACCTTCCTGACATTCAGGGCAACAGAACAATAGGTAATCAAAAGGCCAATTGCAGGGTTTCTCCACTGAGACTATCCTGGTCACACTGGTATCTGAGTTTTCTGAGATTCTTGCTAATTCCTTCAGCTATCCAGTACATGTCCATGTCACAGTGCTTGGAGGTGCTACATATCGTGGACACAAAAGCATGAGTCTATTCTGGAGAGTGGCCAGAATTCAGGAAGAAAACAGGAACTTAGGAAGATAGCCGGTGTTGCCCATTGATAAGGCAAGCCCTAGAGCATTCATTAGTTGGGCAGGATGAATGCTGGGAAGCTTTCTAATAGACAGGAAACATCCATTGATGCATTCTCTTTTCTAACGTCTACAACCACGGACACAGTGGGTTACACAGACATAGAAACACTCGCCTTGTCCAACAACTTACTAGAAACAGTTCACTCCAAACCAAACAAACCGACTTTCCTACCTATTCTCTGAACATGAGACAAAACCACAAGCACACATCCACATCCACAAAGGCACCTCCTTCCCCCAAGTAGGTCTCTCACTCTCCAGAGTGTCCTCTGACTGCTGGGCCATACTGTGTTCCCCCGATATGGCCTGTCCTGTCTCAGATCTGGTCTCCTTGTCCAACTCTGTGAAGTGGTCAGGAGCCAGCTGTGAGCCACTACCTGCTTTTTCAAAAAAGGCCCCTCTTCAGAGTTTTCCTGGCATTAGGCCATCCTCACATCAGTAGGTACCAAGAAAGACTGACTCTGTCCTTGCTAAATCGAAGCAAGTGAGACCACTGGGACTGGGACGGGGATTGGCTCTCTGTGCCTGGCTTCCTGGATCCCAAGTTCAGAGAGTTCCATTACCAAGGAAGTGAGGTGAGGTCGCAACCTTCAGGAACTGAATGAGGTCACTGCCTTGGCAACCATTTTGTCCAAACAGTTGCTTCCATGAGAAGGAGGCTGACCCTACTTTCTGTGGCACTTTCACAAATTAGAATGGTATATAAACCATAGGCACCAAGGAACAGCTCTCCACTCAGGCCTGGTTTGGTCCATCTTCTCTATATTAGGAAGAGAGCCTTTAGTCCCGGGAACATTGCAGTGAACCTCCGCACTAAAACTATTAGCAAGCACCTGATGGAGGAGGCCTCCATAGGTAAGTGGCGCCTTTATAACATCTGATATCCGGTTAAGGGAGATCTCTTCTGATGACAGAGATGTGGCCTGGGGAGACTCACATATACTCCTGTCCAGGACAGTAACAAGAATCATTCTGTCCTCTGTTCTGTTCTGTAGGAAATTCCTCTGGAAGTGTAGAGAGGTGCCCACGGGCACGCACGCGCTCGTACCCTGGAGCTTTAGCAAGATCTTGCACTGTACCACTGTTTTTCTGTTTAGGCGCCGGGTTTCTGTTTTTCTTTGTGTGTGTGTGTGTGTGTGTGTGTGTGTGTTTTGTTCTGCGTTCTATTTTTTTGTTTGTTTGTTTGCTTTTGTTCATTTTGTTGTGTGATTTCAGTGGTAAAAACTTAAGGATATTGGACGTGAAAATGGGTAATAAAGAGAGTAAGCCTGACACCCGTTTGAACTGTGTTTTAAGGAACTGCGATGAACTTTACCCCCCTTTGTTAAGCAGGATGATAGAAGCCCCTAGCTGGCTGCCTGGAGCACACCCATTGCAGAGGGCAATGCCTGCTGGGGACCTAAGAACTGAGTATCTCCCAGGTTAACAAGTGAAACTCCTTTAAAACCCCTTGTCCCTGCAGATCAAGAGAGTCACAAAATTTGGCAGAGTCCCCTGTGTTTCTCCTTTGTTAGCAAAGCAATTAACCTCCCCTTTTCTTTTTCTCAGAACCCATTCCTCATTATTTAATTGGTATAAATTGGCTTCTAGGTCAGGAACCGAACTTTAAGTTACAAATTTGGTATCCCCCCTCCGCCCCAGAACTTTGTGAGAGGTGTCTACTGAAATGTTAGGAGATGGAGCTTGCTTGGGGTGGAACTGAACCAGAGGAGCTAATCCTGTAAGTAAAAGGACGGACTGAGGGACCCCCAGCAGCTGCCAAAGCCCTGTTGATTCAGGGAATACCCTCCTTCCTTCCGTGCACTGTAAGAATTACGCCACCTCTGTCTTGTTAAAAAAGAGAAAAAGAAAAAGGGGACACTAAATTCATTAAAGTCACCATATAGACACTTTATTTTCCATTTCAGGTTGCCCCTCTGTTAAAACATCTGGTCCCCCCCATGGTGCCACTGGTGTAGTAGATTTTTATGGTGCCACTGGTGTAGTAGATTTTTCTCTTATCTGCTCTGGTTTAAAGGATTCTGTCTGGCAACCATAGTCTCTACCTCCTTTCTGTCTGTCTTGTGTCTTTTTTTCTGGTCCTTTAAGACATGTGCAATAATGTGTTGATATTATAAAATTTTTCTTGGGAATGATCTTAGCTGAATGTGTGTCTAAATGATGATGTTTTATCATAACAAAATGGTATCTGAATGGGTTTTTGAAGCATTGCACAATCTTGCAGTTAAAAGTCGGGTTTAGGTAATTGTTTAGTTTAAGATTTCAGGTAATTCATGCCAGAGAACTTAAATACTTAGGATGGAAAACTGAAGAACTCTACTTCCAAATGGCAAGTAACTTCCCAATCATTCAGTCTTTTTTTTTTTTTAACCAATTTTGATTTCGGTAGCCAGGGAAAATGTCACTCTGTGTACCAGTGCATTAATTTGGACAAGGATAGTAAACCATAGTATGGTATCTGTTGACAAAATAAGATGTAAAGACATAAAATTTTGTGAATTGTATCTTAAATTTGTATCATAATTTTCAACACCCGAACCTGAAAATTATGGTTAAAATGCCTTAGGCCTGAGGTGTCTGCTCAGAATAGCAGTTTTTTTCTGCTCCTTCCAGACCTCAGCCATGACTTATGTTGAAATGCAAATGAAAGAAGCCTGCAAGCTTAGTAGGAGATTGATTTGATGCCTAACGAAAAAAAAAGTAAATTGTATGGTATTTACTAATTACTGGCCAGTCGTTTTTTCTAGGAATCTTATTTTTTTCCTTAGATTCTGTATTTTCTTTTTGAGCTCATGATTCTGAGCATGCAGACCTAGGTTAATGTTTTTCTGATCAGTTCTATCTTTGACCAACTGTGGACTTTTTGAAACATTGCAATAAAGATTTAACCTGCGAAAAACTACAAGGCCTTTACTATTATTATGGGTGTACAATTTTGTTATGTGTTGTCTGTCTATATATACATATGTTCGTATATCATATATATGATACACAAATTAACATATATAAGGAGCACTCATAAAAAAAGAGCTCATAAAAACAAATTTTAAGAAGTGGATCCAAAGATCTTTAGTTCACGTGGTTTAAATGTTTCAATTTAAATTGGATAAACAGATAAAAATAAATGTTTTTAAATTTAAGCTTACAAATTTTTCTAGGTGTTCAAAAATCTAATAAAATATTAATATCTACAAAACGTCTAATGTGCCTTGGTTCTAGGACATTTTCTTCAACATAAAAATGGTTTACACTGTTCAATACATTTCTCTAATATTTTGATAAATAAGTAAAGTAAATTTGATATGGGATTACTCATTAGTGAGTACTTTTGTTAGATATCTGATTCATTTACTAAAGTCTGTATGAGTTTTTACTAAACTCTATATAAGATTTTAAAAATCAGTCATGTGTTAATGAGACAAAAATTTTTTGAAACATAAGTTTACCCATAACATTGTGTTTATTAAGTTTTATTTTTTCTAGAGCAAGGAACCATAAAAATTAAACAACTTATTAAATCATAACTGTTATTTTAGAGCACTGTACTGCCATTTCTTTAAAAGGTAAACTTGGTTAATGTAGAAACATCAATGTAATTGTGATGCTATTAATATTTTCATATCTTACAGGTATGCAAGTCTGTAAGGTAGAAACTTTAAAAGAGCATTATATCAAGCTGGTGTTCTGAAGTTGTATGGTAAAAAAAATATATTGGAGATTTATTTACCTGTTATCAATAAGATATGTAAAGTTTCATGTTACTTTTTACATTGTGGAACAATTTAAATGTATTTTTAAGTTAATGAGAGCCTAATCTATGTAAAAGTTGAAAACTTTCAGGCTTTCTTTAATTCATGTTTTAAATGTGATATCATATGGTGTTAGCTAATGTCCATGAGACCGCAATTTATGTAAACTTTGTCAAATTATATTTAAAAATAAAGATCAGCTTTAGAACTAAAATACTTAAGATTTATAAAGAGCCCTGCCTTACCTGAGATAAGGCTGTGTGTCCCATTTTACTATATGCGAGAATGACTACGAAACCAGTAGGTCAGATAATATTTCTTTAAAGTTATGTTAAAAACCTAAAAAATGTCAAGATTCCTAGGATCTAAAACAGGGGATATAAAGTAATACTCAGCCAAAAAATTTAGGGTAGCTATTACACGAACTAAGTATTTTTACTTTTGTTAATTTTATTTTGAAATTTTCTTATAAGTGATCTAAAGATTCCCTGTTAGTTGCTTTAAGAACACAACATGGGTTTATTCAAGATAATAAGTCATCACCTACAATACAGACAGAATAATACAGATCCCAATTAATTAAAAGATAATTATAAAGTTATAGACATTAAAGTCCAGTACTCTTAATATAAGGCTGTTAAAATTTATTTGCTGGATGTTTAAGATTAGGATTTAAAATTAAAGTTTAATGAAAAGGGCCAAGAAAACCAATATTTTGGCTCTTACCCTCTGAGTCAATCTGAATCCAGGGAACAGGGGACTTCTCTAAAGAGCTTTTCAACTCTGAGCCACATAACCTCCTGATCAGGGAGATTAATGAGACCACTGGAGAACAGAAAGCCAATCAGTGCATTTGTTACGAGAGTCATCAGAGAAAGGAGATATCCCTGATGCTTCTGAGGGAAGCCAAATGGTCAAGCAAGACATGGACCCACCTAGCGCAAATGGCACTAGCAGAATTGAAAATCTGCTCTCGTTTTTCCAGAATTGACTCCCAAAAAGCTCAGCTGACTGTTAACAATAGATAGAAACAAAAGTCCGTTTGACTGCTTCATCTTAAACACTTTGGAAAGACAGTTAAGACCAAAATACAGCCATTCCTGGGCATTTTAAATAATAATAATATAATAAAAATAATAATAATAATAATAATAATAATAATAATAATAATATTATTTTAAGGTATGCACTTTATTTTAGCCTCCCAAAATAAGTAAGACTGGAGGCTACAAAGAAGGATTCTCAGACAGGAATGCCTGATACTTATAAAAGGAGACTATCAAGAAGAGCTGCCACAGGCAGAAATTTCTAATTTAAGGCCTGCAGATATTCCTAACCTACACAGGTAGGCTTGGTGTTTGCTAGTACGATTATCCAGCCCTGAGTAACAGAATTAAAGGTTTCTCTATTAGACATAGAGGTCATACAAAAAAAAGGATTTTACAAGATCAGATGACATTAAATTGTTAAACTGTATCTTACGGGGAGGGACAACTGTAACACTAAAAGTTAAATATTAATTTGATAGTCCTGATAACTGGGGATATTAAAGACTGGTGAGGGAACTTCCATACAGTGACATGTTCCAGCTGCTGCAACATTTATTCAGTACTCATGGTTTTTGTTTCTCTCATAGAAGAACCCATCCCCAGATGACTTTACAACCTGTTCTTCCCCAACCAGACTTCAATCCAAATTGACTTCTAAAAGGCAACTCATGTCCCCCAACTGACTTATAAAAGGCAACTCATGTCCCTCACGCCCACTCACTTCACCCTGTCTCAGGTCAGAAGAAGAAATAATGATTGACGCCACTCTTCTTACAACAATGAAGAGAAAGATAAATAGACTATCAATATAAGTAATTAATTAAGTCAGGTAAAATCAGGGAGATCAGTTTTGGGTGAGTTCTAAAAAATTGGAGAATCTTACCTGAGGGATTAAAATTTCCTCAGTGCTCTTCCCCTAATCTATTAAAGATTTGAAAGGGACACAGAGAAAAGGGGGAAATGATAGACCCAACCTGATCTTTTATTAAAATTGGGAGCCATCTTGCCACAAAGCCATGAAAAGATAATTTTGGCTTTACCATAAATTACTGCAAGTTCTGAACCTGCTTGAAATGCCTGCCCGTGCCTTGAACTCACTCATGCCCAGCTCTCTGACCAGATAGCAGCCAGCTCTGAAACTTTAGTGACACATCATAAATATTTGCCTTCTCTGGCCAGACAACATCCCTCTCTGAGGCTCTAATGGTCCTCTGAATTCTGATGTAGGGACAGCAAAAAAAATCTAAACTACCATTAGTGTGATGCTTGTCAGAGTTCTGTTATCTGTAACACCCCTTTTGTGTAACTTTCTGGGCTATAAAGCTGGGCTGTAGGAAAGCTGGGGTTGCTGTCTTGTTCCGGCTGTTTTGGGAGGGGAGGCAGCATGAAAGGTGGAAATAATAAGATTAATTTAATTTGATTTTAATTAGAGTCAGTGGTCTTTTCTTGTGTCCTTGTCTAACAGTTAACACTCCAAAAACATGGAGCTCTGCCGGCCTAAAGACTTCTTGAGGAACTTCCTCTGAGGTTGGGCACTTGAAACATATGTTGTTGTAAGGAGCTTTAGCTTCCTTTCTAGTGAGACCATCAAAGCTGGGTTTGAATCTATGTGACCTGGAGGACATGGTTTCTTGTATTCTAATGAACATAAGGCAGCAGTGCTGAATTTTCTCTTTTTAGGTAAACTGTGGCCACTGGGTGCTAAGTGTCTTCCCGTGTGGACTGTGAAGCCATTTGTTCATCCTCCACTTTTCGTGGTGTTTCTTGCTGCTGCACTGGAGGTTGGTATTTGCTGCATGAAATACAATGAGTTCAACTGGGACCCAGTTTTGGAAGGAGTTCAGTCACTTGCGGTGTGTCAGGGTCTGCAGGAGAATGCAACAACCAGGTTATATCTCACAGAGCTTGCCCCCTTGTCCATAGAAATCTGACTCTGAACTTTGCCCTGGAACCTCTCCATGTAAGAAGATGCCTTTACATAGAAGGGTCTGCTGGATGCACAATGTCAGTCACAAGCCATTTGGAAGGCAATGGCAAATCCTCATGGCCACACCACAGATATATTATCACACACCTGCCCACCACTGCAATAGGCCCACTACTCAGCAGGCTCCAACTTACTGGCATCTTTGTTCTACACCATTTTCATGAAACCCGGTCAATCTTGGCATTCTCTCGTACACTCATGATCAGCAACAAGACATCCAAAGGTTCTCCAGTGCCACCTGATTATTGAAATTTCAAAAATTTCATTGTATTTATCTAGCTTTTTTTCATGGATGAAGTTGGAGACACTGTGGGTTTCAGTTCATTCAGGAACCATTAAATGGTGAGGAAGCTCATTTCAATGAAAGCTCTGGAGAACTCTCACAGGCAAGTCTTCCCATAGAGTCTTCAAAAGGTCACATGAAGCCAGGCCCATTGAGGTCTTCAATGTGACGTCCATGGGTGTTCTGACTCTCAACTATGGCTGCCAAATCTTTCAGAATAAAATCATATGATATCCTAGCTGAGATTCCAAGGCTCTGTGGAAAGCCACTCTGTCCTTGATCTCAGTTTCCAAGGGCGAATCCCATGCGTGGCCTCCTAAAATCTGAACACAGTTCATGGCAATATTTCTCTGAGATCAGTTCCAGAACTCAGACTCTAAGGGGAATCACACCAGAGTTCAAGCCCAGGTAGACCCAGTCATCACTTCCAACCACCACACAAATGACCACAATTAAAACCAAAGCACTCCCACAAGGCCCTCATCTTCTTCCATATAGACACTCATCATAACCTGTGGCTTGAGGTTTCCATGAGGGGATCAGTCCAAGAAGGATCCTTAGATCCAAACCTCCCCCGGGACCTTTTTAACTACTGCCAGCGTCTGAAAAAGTGGAGGAAGATTCCCTGTATTGAAGGTTTTAGCCTTCCCACACAGCACCTTGTCTCTGCTCCTCCTGCCCTCCCCCTCAGGTCCTCCTTGCTTGCAATCCCCTCTCTTCCCCTACTTCTACTTCTGACTTCACAGATTCTTCCTCATTCGACCCAGCAGATGAACCCCCACCTTATCCCCAGCCCCATGTGCCCCTTCTCTTCTGCTATACCCTCCTCATCCTCTGCCTGATTCCATGGATCCTCAGCCTTCCATTTTATCCCCCTCCCCTCCGTCCTCTTCTGCCTGCTCTACCTCCTCCTCTTCCAAAGAGACACTCCCTTCCCCTTCCTCTCCTTCCTGTCCGCCGCCTGCCTCTTTCAGTCCTCCTGTTACCAGGTCTAAAGGACTCCTTCCCACCCCTAAGACAATCGCACCCCTTCGTGAGGTAGCTGGTCCCGAGGGTGTCATCAGAGTCCACGTGCTCTTCTCCAGGTCAGACATTACTCAGCTAGAGAGGAAGATAGGCTCAATCACCACTAAACCCACCACTTACATACGGGAGTTTCAATGGGTCCTGCAAGCATATAGCCTCACTCTTCATGACATATACATGCTCTTGGCCAATTCACATCTCCCCGAGGAAAGGCAATGGGTCTGGGAGCTAGCCCAAGCCCATGCTGATGAAAATCATAGGACCAATCCTAACCACCACACGGGCCCTCATGGTGTCCCAGAGCAGGATCCCCTATGGGATTACAACACCCCTGAAGGCTTACAGACTCATGACCTTTTTACATCCTGCCTCTTGGCGGGCCTGAAAAAGGCCACCCGCAAGGCTGTTAACTTTAAAAAGGTGCAGGAGGTCATTCAAAGGAAGGAGGAAACACCTTCAGAATTCCTGGATAGACTAACCAAGGCCCTTCAACAGTGCACATAACTCGACCCAGAAACCCCTGATGGCCGTCATGTCTTAATGACATATGTTCTGGCCCCAAAATACTCTGACATTAAAGCCAAGCTTAAAAAGCTTGAACAGGGCCCTGCTACTCCTCAGACCAAAATCCTCGCTGTCGCTTTAAAGGTTTTTCATGGTAGAGAGGATGAAAGTGATTGCCGTAGGCAGAGAGCTGAAAATGCCAAATTCCAAATGTTGGCCCAGGTCATTCAGAGAAGGCCATCACCATGCCGTCCCAATGTGACACCCCCTGGAGCTTTCTTCAAATGTGGTAAGGATTGTCCTTCACCGAGAACATCGTAAAACCCCTGCCCAACATGCCATCAAAGGAGACACTGGGGGGCAGACTGCCCAACAACCCGGAAGGGAGGTTGGTCAGCCACCCGGCAACCCCAGCCTCTCCTGGGCTTCGCAGAGGAGGATTGATGGAGCCCTGGACCTTCCCTCCAGACTATTACCATCAAGAATCAAGAGCCTAGGGTTACCTTCCTGGTGGATGGACGCTGCATTACCTTCCTCTTGGATATTGGTGCCACTTTTTCAGTCTTGAGGGAGTATTCGGGTCCTACCACACCCTCAAAAACTCCTATTGTCGTGGTAGGAGGTAAACGTATTTTCCCTCAAAATCCCTTTTGTCCTTCACTCACTCCTTTCTCGTTATGAGCCATTGCCCCATTCCCCTTCTGGAAAGGGACATACTCTCACTATTAAAAGTCACCATTCACATGTCACCCCACACCTCTCCTACCTCTCATTTCCTCATGATGTTCCTAGGGGCAGATACACCTCCTTCATGCACTCTCCCACGACTATCTAAACCAGTTAACCCTGAGTTTTGGGACACAACTACACCCTTTATGGCTAAATGCAGTCCTATTCATATTGTCTTACGGGACACTTCAAGATATATTAGTCAACCATGATATCCACTCACAACCACAGCCTTCCTCGGATTAGAAGCCATCATCCAGGATTTATTATGAAAGGGGTATCTTAGGCCTACACACTCTCCTTTCAACACCCCCATTCTGGCAGTAAAGAAACCTAACGTGTCCTACAGGCTGGTTGTAGACCTTCCCCTTGTCAACTCCTCTGTGGTCCCCATCCACCCGCTAGTGTCCAACCCTTACACCCTTTTCTCTCAGATCCCTGCCACTATTACCCACTTCTTGGTCCTAAATTTAAAACATGCGTTCTTTTCTATTCCCTTGTTCTCAGAATCTCAGTATATCTTTGCTTTTACTTGCACTGACTCTCACACCCGCCATTCTCATCAGCTTACCTGGACTGTCCTCCCACAGGGATTCAGGGATAGCCCCCATCTCTTTGGCCAAGTTCTTGCCCAGGACCTCACATCCTTTCACCCGACCTGTCCTGACTCTACTCTCCTTCAATATGTCCATAACCTTCTTCTATGTAGTCCCTCTAGGAACACTCTCAATCCCACACTGCTCAGCTTCTTAATTTCCTAGCAGACAAGGGAAATAGGGAGTCTCCCCACAAGGCCCATGTTTCCCAGTCTTCTGTCACCTATCTTGGTTTTTGCCTTACACCCAGAAAAAAGGAAATAACACTGGATAGGAGGCAACTCCTCTCTTATCTTCCAGTGCCCCATACAAAAGCCAAAATACTATCATTCCTAGGACTAGCAGGTTATTTTAGGGCCTGGATCCCAAATTATTCTCTTCTTTACAAATCCTGTATGACCTAGCAAAGGGACCCCCTAGTGAATCTCTTGCCTCCTCCCCAAACTACAACTTGCGCAGGCTTCAGCAACTTGTCTTAAAGGCACCTGCCCTTCACCTTCCTGATCTTTCAAGACCATTTCATGTATATGTCCATGAAAATGGGAGGCAAGAACTTGGTGTCTTAGGTCAAAACTATGGGCCTACATTTGCACCTGTGGCATATTTGTCCAAGCAACTTGACCCTACCATCCGTGAGTGGGCCCCTTGCTTAAGAGCTCTGGCTGCTGGACAAATTTTACACAAAGAAGCCTCTAAGCTTACTTTTGGGGCCCCTTTAACTATCCACACCCCACATCACTTGAAGGATCTTTTAGCTTATAAGGGCTTTCAAACCCTTCCTCCATCCAGATTTCTGTCGCTCCTCACTTCCTTTCTGGAAAACCCTAATATTACTTTCCTTCCCTGCTCTGCACAGAACCCTGCCTCAATGCTCCCAATGACTCCCACGTCTAACACACCAACTCATAATTGGTTGGAAACCTTAGATGATTTCCTCCCCTGTCATTCTTCCATTTCTGAGTGACTACTAGCCAAGCCTGACCTTATCTGTTTTACTGATGGCAGTTCCTTTAGGCAGAACGGCACTCATTACTTTGGATACGCTGTAGTATCAGCCACTGAGATTATAGAGGCCAAAGCTCTGCCTTCAGGAACTACCAACCAGCAGTATGAACTTATAGTAGCCGCTCGTGCCAGCCTTCTAGCACAAGGCAAATTCCTCACCCTTTATACTGATTCAAAATATGTCTTCCATATCTGATCCCATCCTGCAATATAAAAGGAGCGAGGCCTACTTACCACCAAAGGTAATGTGATCACTAATTCGGCTCTTATAACAAATCTGATAGAGGCCTCCCACTTACCCACCCAGGTGGGAGTTGTCCATTGTAGGTCTAATCAGAAGGACTTCTCTCTTATCACTGAGGGCAATGCCAAAGCTGACCAGGTGGCACAAATGGCTGCTACCACTTCCAATGATGGACCCCCTGGGGGACATATAATGGCCACTTTAGACAGCTCATCTGAAGCCCCTACTTCTTCCAGTAAGAACAAGAATCTCTTCAAGTTCCTTCATAATCTATTCCTTTCCAATTCTCAGTCTTTGACCCTCTTTTTACAGAGCTTCTTCTCGCTCACCCTCCCTGACAAAGCCATGCTACAGAATATAGCCTCTAATTGTCAGATCTGTCAGTGGACCAACACTTATACTCCTTTAAGGCCCAAACCTTTCCCTTCCCACCAAGCCCGGGGACACATTCCCACTGCTGACTGGCAGGTAGACTTCACCAACATGCTCACAGTATGGCGCACTAAATACCTCCTTGTCTTTGTGGACACTTTCTCTGGTTGGATTGAGGCATTTCCCACTTCCAAAAAAACGGCTTCCACTGTAGCTTTAATCTTACTGACAGACATCATCCCCAGGTTTGGTATGCCCAATTCTCTACAATATGACAATGGCCCTGAGTTTATTTATAGGATCACACAAAAGGTCTCTCAAGCCCTCTCCTTCAAGTGGCATTCCCACTGTCCATATTACCCCCAAGCTTCAGGGAAAGTGGAAAGGGTAAATCGTACTCTAAAGGAAGTCCTTACCAAATTGTCAATGGAATTAAACTTAGACTGGGTCAAACTCCTTCCCTTGGATTTGCTTCGAGTCAGAGCTCTCCCTAAAAACCATCTTTACTGTCTCCCTTTGAGATAATGTATGTAAGACCTCTTATACCCCCTGGGTTGGTCATTTCACAAGGATCTCTCACCCGAGATTTGTCTTTGCCTCTTTTATATCATCTCTGCTCGGAAATCTGGAAATATCAGGACTGGCTTCATCTGGACCCAGTGTCCTCTCCAAACACTCCTCCCATAACACCTGGGAGTCTAGTCTATTATAATACCCCAGAGGAGAAAGGGACTCTTGCCCCCAAATGGAAATGCCCCTATCCTGTCATTCTCTGTACCCCCACTGCCGCCAAACTCTCCTTACCAGACAACCGTCTCACTCCCTGGATTCACATTTCTAGGTTGAAGCCATATCACCAGGAGGTCCCACCTGCTGACGACAGGACCACCCAGAGGAACTCCAAGAATCACCTCCTGAACCTCCCCTTAACTCCTGCTCTCCACACTCATCTCACCCATTTAAGTTGCAGCTCACACGGTGTTCCATGCAGCCCAATTCCTCTTAAAAAAGTCACAATGAGCTCTCCCAACACCCTAATCTTCTGTAACTGCTTGTTTTTTTGTGCTCTGCTTATTTTCTGTACTCTATCGGGACTGGTCTTTACCCACCTCTCCTACCATGTATTTATTCACTCTTCAGGAACGGTACTCAGAACATGGCATGCAGAAGGTCCGTGCAGTGGATGCAACTACTTGCTTCATCCACAATTGCACCTCTATTTCCCTAAAATTGTCACCTTCAAGGACCTTCGTCCCTGGTAGCTGGAACTGGCCTTTCATTTGCTTCCTTTTTGATCAAACAAAAGACTATTGTCATTGGTGGCCTGAGATATATAATGGGTGCCCTATTGGTCATGCAGGTTCCATGATGAACATGGTTGCTACTCTTACCACTCACTTGGTTACCCAAAAGGGTGGACATCTAGTTACCTAAAGTGGCATAAAGGCTCTTCATCTGATAACAATGGATGTTATACTTTAGATATACCTGACCCCAAGGCCAAACGTTGGGGCTATGTTGAGTTTGCTGTCTATGCTCGGACAACCTCAGCCAGACCCACAATGTGGATGACTGTTGGCAGCACCCTGATTATGCCACCTAAGGCAACCATCCAGGTAGTCGAACACATTAAGGAGTCAGAATCAAAACTTCGAGATCTTATCCATAGCTCATCCAAAAAGGATTCAGACCCTTCAACCCCCTCAGGTCCCCCTGACACATGGCTCAATTTGTTACACCAAACTCTTCAATTATTAAAATCCACCCCTCTTTCTGTGCCTCCTTCTCAGTGCTTTCTCTGTGCTTCAATTAGTCGTCCACTTCTAGCAGCGGTCCCATTAGCGGCAGGAAATATTTCAGCAAAAACCTACAATTTCTCTAAGAAAGGACAACCCCTACATGTGACACGTATCCCACTGTGGGAAAGTTATTCCACCAATGCTTTATTTGCTTTCATCTGTTTCCACCTGCCAATAATGAATCCTTTACCAATTTGTTCCTTGAGCTTAAGCACCCAATCGAGCCCTGCATTTATGCAACCTGGAAATTTCCTCTGGTGTAATGGGTCTTTAAGTACCTCAACGATCAATGTCTCTGGCACCTGTTTCTTGGTTACTGTAGTTCCTCAGCTGTCTTTGTATACTCCCACCGAATTCCGACAGTTGGCCCTACCTTCCCGAACCCGTAGGGCAGTCTTTCTGCCGGTTCTTGTAGGCCTCACTTTAACAACCTCAGTGGCGGGTCTCGGACTCTCTGGTGGAGCTATAGGTCATGTTCTATGGGCATCCAATGACCTGCAACAAAAACTGCAGGAAGCACTCGATACCACTGCTGAGTCTCTGGGCTCCTTGCAGCGCCAGGTTACTTCATTGGCACACGTGGCTTTACAGAACCAAAGGGCAATTGATCTTCTCACTGCAGAAAAAGGGGGTACATGCCTATTCCTCAGAGAGGAATGTTGCTATTATGTTAATGAATCTGGGCTGATAGAAAAAAATGTTGTTAAATTGCAGGAATTATCGACCAAATTGCTCAAACCTAGCTCCTCCAATCCCATAACAGGGTTCTTCCAATCCTATCTTGCCATGTACTTACTACCTAACTTGGGGCCCCTTATTGGGATGCTCCCTTTTTGTGCTCTCTTGCCATGCATAATGAAGTTCCTTGAAACCCAACTGCAAAAAATTTTTAATCAAAATTTCAACCAGCTTTTGCTTAGGCACTACCAGCCTCTGATGACCGATGAACCCCTAACATCTCCAAGAGAACAGTTCACTCAGTGATGAAGCTCACTACCAGGCACGATGGAATGCAACGTACATCAGACAGCGGGAGGCAACGAGCTTGGAGAACCTCCTAATCTGCCATCCTGGATTCATGAGTCTTTATGACATTCTAAGCTTCCTCATGGCCCTTGGCCTCTTCTATGTCAGTCCCCCAACATGGAACTTCTGCCAAAAATTGACCTTTGCTTTAATTTTTATCTTCATTCTGTTTTTATTCGCTCTGATCTTCTTCAGGTGCTGGTGACGCCATGTCCAGGCAACGCTTGTAGTATTTCCTTGAGTCTCTGTTACAGGACCAGTGGCTGATACCAACAATCTCCTCCATCCAGGACTGGTTTCATGCCATCGACAACTTGTGGCATCAAGGAACTTTCATAGACTTTACCCCTACTGAAGTAGCTATCTATACCACTGGGTTTTATTTCTGGCTGCCATGATATCCCAAGACCTGGCCCCCGAGCATTGGTCCACTTCCCTTTCTAGGCCCCACAGCACCCCTACACAGCAGGAATCAGCCAGAAATGACAAACAACACCCCAATTTCTAAAAAAACAAAAAGGGAGGAATGTTAGGAAAAGTATAAATGGCAGCCATACCCCAGAGAAAAACCCCAACATGGCACCTAAGGACTTCTTCTTCCTACCTTCTTCTTTTCTGCAGTGGCGTGAAAAGTCCCCGCCCTTGTTAACAAAGCAGCCAGCGCCAATTTCAAATCTCGCTGGTGGGGAACCTTAGCCCCAATGAGAACTAATTCCTGGGCTCCGGAGCTGATATCTGAAAAAACTTATTCTCAGAACATGAGACCAAACCACAAACCCACAACCACACCCACAAAGGCACCTCCTTCCCCCAAGTAGGTCTGTGACTATTCGGAGTGTTCTCTGACTGCTGGGCCATACTATGTTCCTCCGAAATGGCCTGTCTTCTCTCAGATCTGGTCTCCTTGGCCAACTCTGTGAAGTTGACAGGAACCAGCGGTGAGCCACTACCTTCTTTCTCAGGAAAGGCCCCTCTTCACAGCTCTTCTGGCATTTGGACATCTTCAAATCAGTAGGTACCAAGAAAGACTGACCCTGTCCTTGGTAAATCCGAACAAGTGAGACAACTGGGACTGGGACTGGGACTGGCTCGGGGTGCCTGGCTTCCTGGATCCCAAGTTCAGAGAGTTCCAACACCAAGGAAGTGAGGTGAGGTCACTTCCTTCAGGAACTGAATGAGGTCACTGCCTTGGCAACCACTTTGTTTTAACAGTTGCTTCTTATGGTCCCTTTAGATGGAGGCTGCCCCTACTTCCTGTGACCCTTTTATAAGTTAGAATGAGATATAATCCATAGGCTCTCAGGAACAGCTCTCCATAAGGCCTGGTTTGGTCCGTCTTCTCTACATTAAGAAGACAGAGGCTGATTCAGACACCAAACTTCATCCTACCAGGTTGTTTTCCATGGAAGATGACTTTTGCTCTCTCAGGTCCTTCATAGCTGCCTACATCTTCTCCAGGGATCATTTCTGCACATACCTTTGAGGTTCTCATCAGGTGGAAGATCCCATACATTCCTGAATTGTAAGACCAACACTGTCACTGCTTTTCTGTAAAGTTAGATTGAGGGAAGAGTGTATGGTTAGTGTTAATAACATTTTCAATTTTAGTTAGGAACCATTCTGCTCGATGAACAATGGTATTGGGAACCTGTGATATTTATAAGAATATAGAGGTGAAATATATGAACGAAAAGAGAAATCTAAGTAAGAATTGAAGCCCAGAAGGTCATTGGGTCCTTGATTGGGATACTTAGCATTGAATTACGTTCTGCACAGATGTCTCAGATAAATTGATATACAATGGCATGGGACCTTGTACCTTGGATGATTGAATGTAGAAGAGAACATCCAGTCAAAAAGGGATAGTCGGTAGGATTAGGAAGACAGTAGGTAGGTTTAGGAAAAAGAGTGAATATAGGATTTGGACCAAAGTTTTTTAGCAATAGGGTTTCGGTTAGAGAGTGAATGTTAGTGATAGCACATGTGAAGATTCAGTCACAATGATGAACTGGGGAAAATATGTAGGAAAGCAGATATCAATAGACACATTACAAAATCATTCAATGTGTAAACTGAGTGACAGCTTTAGACATATTCAACAGGGTTGAGTTTGAATATATAATCTTTGAAAGAAACAAATATGTAGTCACCAATAGGATTTTCATTTGAGATCATTAGGCAACCTGGACATGGATATTTTTAGTAATCCATGTTCACTTTCCATTTAGGTATGGTACAATCATAAGTGTGAACGTTGCTTTTTGCTGTTCAGAATATTACTGTGATAAAATGTATATGTAGATCAGGTTACATGTATTTGTTCCACCATTTCTGGGAGCAATATTTTGAAGACGTATAAATTAGTATTGGGGGTATAAAGAGGTGTACCCTGTGTCTATGAATATAGAGATAATACATGAATAGACCATACTGTGAATAAATAATATAACTGGTTCCACTTTAAATAATGGATTGAGTTGATATCTGTAACTAAGTAAGAAATCTTATATTGATATACAATCATTCTTTCCAACCACTTATACATTTAATGGTAATATTAGGGTTATGGTTTATCATGACGGGTGTTTTGCTTCAAATATGATAATGGAAATCGAAAATAATGTGTTTGTAAAGAAGTCTCATGAAAAGAGCAGTCAAGAAACATGGAGGAATACATGGGTACTAAAGCAGGAAGTGATTTGAAGTTAAACAAATGCGTATAAATTTGCTAAATTGTGGATGAAATATGTATCCTATGATGTGCATAAACTGAAGAAATAGTAATGTTCCAGTGTTGAATAAAAATGAACGTCAAAATGCACATCATGTCCCATAGGAATCTACTTGCATTGATGTTAAACTCGGGTCAGTTACTGTAGAAATATTATGATTTGGCTTTTTTTTTTTTGGTGTTATAATACAATTTATTTTAGTACTAGCATGCCACAGAATGTAGAGGAAGGAACAATGGATTTTTAGTTATAGCACTAATGATCTAACATTTAATGACTATTTTGGGGAGTCTAGAAATTACATAAGGCTATGTAACATATTGTTTTTTATTTAACATTCAACAAAGCTTGGAATTTTGGTAATATTTCTACTTTTTTATTTTTTGTTTTTCAGTTGTTGATGGACCTTCATTTTGTTTATTTTTATGTGGTGCTGAGAATAGAACCCAGTGCCTCACACATGCTAGACAATCATGCTACCACTGAGCCATAAACCCAGCCCCTCCACTTTTTTCTTAACATCAAATATGCCTCTCCCTCTTCTTTACTCACTTTCTTCCTCGTTTTTCCCCTTCTCTCTCTTCCTTTTTCATTTTCCATCCATATCAATTTTTCTCTCATGTCATTACAAACAGTATCTTGCTATGAAATTTAAATTTAAGACTGTTTTTTATAGTCATTCTTTTTTCTTGAGAAAACGTTAAAATTATAATCACCTGATAGATATATCACTATACATTTATTATATATATGTATCTATATTCATGCATATGCATTACAAATATAAATGTATATATACATTTATATTTAAAAGTACTTTGATTAGCCTGTTAGATATAATATAGACCATATCTTTCTTAATTCTCAAGTCTTCCAGAATTAACATCTTACAGTGAAAATCAATTAAACATATTTAAGTAAACAGGTTTCTTTCTTATTTATCTATACTGATAATTTAAGGTTTTATATCACATTAAGCGATAATATGGCATAATATATCTTATGAATTAGAGAAAAATTTTTAAAAAAACCTATTATTTAAGGACCATATGCACTGACATTTTAAATGGCTTTCTCGTGATTTCAATTTCTATCAATTGTGTATTAATTGCCAAATATTTATTTTAGTACTTTTCATATTCATAATTGATATAAAGTCAATTGTTTAATTCTTCTTGTAAGTAGTTACTTATTACAGCAGGGAAATTATTAATAATTCTAAATCTTTATAAGAAAAATTGTGCAAAGATATTTTCATGCAAAATTAAGAATAATTGCATGCTCTGAATGTTTGATTGTTAATACATATAACAAAAAGCTTTTGATGAGTCTCTTCCCCAGTAAAACATAAAATGCAAAGATATAGTTGGGTATGTATGTCCAAATAAAGATAAGGAGAAATACACATTATTAGCTAGAAACAATTAAATAAAAGAAGAAAAGAAAAATCCAACACATTGTACGAACTTGTCAGATGAGGTAGTATTCTGGAAGAATAGCCTAAGGCTAGACCTGGTCCATGACAAAATATTAACTAAAAAAATGAAATATGAAAAATATAGGAAATGCTATGAATTTTTCATGAAGGTAGGTGAATTATCCTTTAATCTCAATTTATGTGCATTTTCAAAAGCCAAATTTCTGGTAAAATAAATTTGTGATAGTTACAACTACACAAAACAAAGTTTCTGCTAAGAAAAATGAATGCATCTCAACACTTTTTTAGCTGATTTCTTCCCACTGAATTTTAAACCTTTATTTATTTATTTATTTTTATTGGTTGTTCAAAACATTACAAAGTTCATGATATATCATCTTTGATACATTTTTCTCATTTGGATTATGAACTCCCATTTTTTTCCCCAAATAAGAATTGCAGAAATACATTGGTTACACATTCACATTTTTACATAATGGCATATTAGTGACTCTTGTATTCTTCTACCTTTCCTATCCCCTACTATCCCCCCTCCCCTCCCCTCCCATCTTCCCTCTCTACCTCATGTGCTGTTGTTTAATTCTCTCCATTATTTCCCTCCCATTTCCCCTCACAACCTATTATGTGTAATTTTGTGTATCATTGAGGGTTTCCTACCATTTCCATATGCTTTCTGTTCTCTCTCCTTTTCTCTCCCCTCAGTCATTTTGTATAATGTTAATCTTTTCCTCATGCTCTTCCTCCCTTTCTGTTCTTAGTTGCTCTCTTTATATCAAAGAAGACATTTGGCATTTGTTTTTTAAGGATTGGCTAGCTTCGCTTAGCATATTCTGCTCTAATGCCATACATTTCCCTGCAAATTCTATGATTTTGTAATTTTTTAGTGCTGCGTAATACTCCATTGTGTGTAGATTCCACATTTTTTATCCATTCATCTATTGAAGGGCATCTAAGTTGGTTCCACAGTCTAGCTATTGTGAATTGTGCCGCTATGATCATTGATGTGGCAGTATCCCAATAGTACGCTGTTTTAAGATGCTCAGAGAATAGTCCAAGAAGGGTGATATCTTTGTCAAATGGTGGATCCATTCCCAGCTTTCCCAGGAATCTCCATACTGTTTTCCAAATTGGCTGCACCAATTTACAGTCCCACCAGCAGTGTACAAGTGTCCCCTTTTCCCCACATCCTCGCCAACACTTACTGTTGTTTGACTTCCTAATGGCTGCCGATCTTATTGGAGTGAGATGGTATCCTAGCGTGGTTTTGATTTGCATTTCTCTGACTGCTAGAGATTGTGAGCATTTTTTCATGTACTTGTTGATTGATTGTATGTCCTCCTCTGTGAAGTGTCTGTTCAGGTCCTTGGCTCATTTGTTGATTGGGTTATTTGTTATCTTATTTTTTAATTTTTTGAGTTCTTTGTATATTTTGGATATTAGGGCTTTATCTGAAGTGTGAGGGGTAAAAATTTGTTCCCAGGATGTAGGTTCTCTATTTACCTCTCTTATTGTTTTTCTTGCTGAGAAAAAAAAACTTTTTAGTTTAAGTAAGTCCCATTAATTTATTCTTGTTATTAATCCTTGGGCTATGGGTGTCCTATTAAGGAATTTGGAGACCGACCCCACAGTATGTAGATCGTAGCCAACTTTTTCTTCTATCACATGCAGTGTCTCTGATTTGATATCTAGCTCCTTGATCCACTTTGAGTTAACTTCCTTGCTTGGCGAGAGAAAGGGATTCAGTGTCATTTTGTTGCATATCGATTTTCAATTTTTCTAGCACCATTTGTTGAAGATGCTATCCTTCGTATATTGCAGGTTTTTAGCCCCTTTTATCAAATATAAGAAAGTTGTAATTTTGTGGATTGGTTTCTGTGTCCTCTATTCTGTTCCATTGGTCCACCTGCCTGTTTTGGTACCAGTACCATGCTGTTTTTGTTACTATTGCTTTGTAGTACAGTATGAACTCTGGTATCGCTATACCTCCAGATTCAAACTTCCTGCTTAGAATTGCTGTTGCTATTCTGGGTCTTTTGTTTTTCCATATGAATTTCATGATTGCTTTATCATTTCTACAAGAAATGTCGTTGGGATTTTGATTGGCATCAATTTAAACCTGTAGAGAATTTGGGTAATATCGCCATTTTGATGATGTTATTTCTGCCTATCTATGAATTGGGTATATTTTTCCATATTCTAAGATCTCTTCTATCTCTTTAGGGTTCTGTAGTTTTCATTTATAAATCTTTCACCTCTTTTGTTAGGTTGTTTCCCAACTATTTAATTGTTTTTCCAATTATCTTATTTTCTTTGAGGATATTTTGAATGGAGTGGTTTTCCTCATTTCCATTTCAGAAGTTTTGCTGCTGATATACAGCAATGCCTTTGATTTATGCGAGTTGATTGTATATCCTGCCACTTTGCTGAATTCATTTATTAACTCTAGCAGTTCCTCTGTAGACCCTTTTGGGTCTGTTAAATATATTATCATGTCATCCGCAAATAGCGATAATTTAAGTTCTACTTTTCCTAGTTTTATGCCTTTAATTTCTTTTGTCTGTCTAATTGCTATGCCTAGTATTTCAAGAACTAAATTAAATAGAAGTGGTGATAGAGGGCATCCCTCTTGTTCCAGATTTTCGAGGGCATGCCTTCAGCTTTTCTCAATTTAGGATGATGCCAGCCTGAGGTTTATCATATATAGCTTTTGCAATCTTGAGGTAAGTTCCTGTTATCCCTAGTTTTTCTAGTGTTTTCAACATAAAGGGATGTTGAACTTTGTCGAATGTTTTTTCTGAATCTATCGAGATGATCATATGGTTGTTGTCTTTAAGTCGATTGATGTGGTGAATAGCATTTATTGATTTCCGTATAATGAACCAGCCTTGAATCCCAGGGATGAATCCTACATGATCATGGTGCATAATTTTTTTGATATGCTTTTGTATTCGATTCACCAAGATTTTATTGAGAATTTTTGCATCCAAGTTTATTAGAGATATTGGTCTGTAGTTTTCTTTCTTTGAAGTGTCTTTGTCTGGTTTTGGGATCAGGGTGATATTGGCCTCATAGAATGAATTTGGAAGAGTTTCTTCTTTTTCTATTTTTTGAAATAACTTGAAAAGTATTGGTATTAATTCCTTTTTGAAGGTTATGTAGATCTCTGCTGTATACCCATCCGGTCCATGGCTTTTTTTTTGTTGGTAGTATTTTGATGGCTTCTTCAATTTCTTCCTTTGTTATTGTTCTGTTTAAATTGTGTCTGTCTTCCTGACTCAATCTGGGCAGATCGCATGACTTAAGAAGTTTATTGATATCTTCACTATCATCTATTTTATTGGAACATAGGTTTTCCATATACTTTCTAATTATCTTCTTATTTCTGTAGTGTCTGTTGTGATATTGCCTTTTTCATCCCGTATGTTAGTAATTTGAGTTCTCTCTTTTCTTCTCTTCCTTAGCATGGCTAAGGGTCTATAAATCTTATTTATTTTTTCAAAGAACCAACTTTATATTTATCAATATTTTCAATGTTTTTTTTGTTTCAATTTCCTTGATTTCTGCTCTAATTTTAATTATTTCTTGTCTTCTACTACATTTGCTGTTGTTTTGCTCTTCCATTTCTAGGTTTTTGAGGTGTAGTGTGAGTTCATTTATTTGCTGTTTTTTTCTTTTTTATTTTTTTTGAGGAAAGAACTCCAAGAAATGAATTTCCCTCTTAAAACTGCTTTCATTGTGTCCCATAGATTCCAGTGTGTTGTGTCTGTATTGTCATTTGTCTCTACGAATTTTTTTATCTCCTCCTTTATGTCTTCTGTAAACCATTTATCATTCAGTAGCATGTTGTTCATTTTCCATGTGATGTAGGATTTTTCCTTCCTTCTTTTATCATTGATTTCCAGATTCATTCCATTATGATCAGATATGGTGCATGGTATTATCTCCACGACTTTATATTTAGTAATAATTGCCCTATGGCATAATATATGGTCTACCTTTGAGTAGGATCCATGTGCTGCTGAGAAGAACGTGTATCCACTTTTTGATGGTTGATATATTCTATATATGTCGGTGAAGTCTAGGTTACTGATTTTGCTGTTGAATTCAATAGTTTCTTTATTCAGTTTTTGTCTAGAGGATCTGTCTAATGGCTAGAGCGGTGTGTTGAAGTCACCCATAATTATTGTGTTGTAGTTTATTTGACTCTTGAACTTGAGGCGAGTTTGTTTTATGAGTGTTGCAGCTCAATTGTTTGGTGCATACAAATTGATAATGGTTATGCATTGTTGGTGCAAGGTTCCTTTTAACAGTATATAGTGTCCTTCTTTATCCCTTTTGATTAACGTAGGGTTGAAGTTGATTTTATTCGATATGAGTATGGCCACTCCTGCTTGTTTCCGAGGGTCATGTGAGTGGTATGATTTTTCCCAAACTTTTAATTTCAGCCTCTGTATGTCTTTACCTATCATATGAGTCTCCTGAAGGCAGCATATTGTTGGATTTTTTTCTTTTTTGATCAAGGTTACTAGCTTATGTCTCTTGATTGGTGAGTTTAGGCCATTAACATTTAAGGTTACAATTGAAATATGATTTGTACTTCCAGTCATGTTTATTTCTTTCTTTCTTTATTTATTTTGGTTAGTTTTTACTTTTTGGTTATTTTCCTCTCCCTTTACTGAGATACCTCCCTCTGCTAGTTTCAGGCATTACTTTTCAAATCCTCTTCTTGTAGTATTTTGCTCAAAATGCTTTGCACTGCTGGTGTTCTGGCTGTGAATTCTTTTAGCTTTTGTTTATTGTGAAAGACTTAAATTTTATTGTCAAATCTGAAGCTTAATTTTGCTGGATACAGTATTCTTGGTTGGAATCCATTATTTTTGAGCGTTTGAAATACTTTTTTCCAGGATCTTCTTGCTTTCAAAGTTTGTGATAAAAAATCAGTCGTTAACTTTATTGGTTTACCCCTGAATGTAATCTGCCTACTTTCTCTCGTAGCTTTTAATATTCTCTCTTTGTTCTGTATGTCCTTGTTCTGGCTATCTTCATAATTATTCGTCTTGGAGTTGGTCTATTATGGTTTTGAATGCTTGGGGTCCTGTAGGCTTCCAGGATTTGGCAATTCATTCCATCTTTCATCTCTGGGAAATTTTCCAGAAATATTTCATTTAATATGTTGTCCATTCCTTTGGTTTGAATCTCTATGCCTTCTTCTATCCAGATGACACTCAAACTTGTTTTTTTTATGACATCCCATATCTCTTGAATAGATTGCTCATGGGATTTAAGCATCTTTTCTGTGTTTACTCTATTCTTTTCAAGTTGATAAACTTTGTCTTCATTATCTGATGTTCTAACTTCTAATTGATCTAGTCTATTTGTAATATTCTTCGTTTGAGGTTTTAATTTGGTTTATAGTTTTCTGCATTTCTAGGATTACTGTTTGATATTTCTTTTTAAGATCTCTATCTCCTGGTAAAGCTCATTCTTTGCCATTTGAATTTGTTTGTTTATTTGATTTTCAAAATATACTTTTATTGCTTGGACTTGCTGCCTCATGTCTTCTCTAATATTCCTTTCCATCTGAGTTAGGTGTGCCTTGAGTTTTTTTCCCTATCCCTATTTCTGATGCTTCTCGGTCTTCCTGTAGAATTTTTTTCCCTTGTTTTTTCATGATGTTCACATTACTTTTCAGCTCTATTGATTGCTGTGTTTCTGCTCTCTTCAATAGATTTGTTTTGGTTTTGTATATCTCTGTTGTCTCTCTTTTGTGTTTGTAGACTATGCCTGCAAAAGTGGATTCCGCTTGGAAGGAATTCCGACAGCTGAGCTCCAGTGATGTCACCTGTCTGCTATGGCGGGCCCCAGGCTCCTTGCCGGGGTGTTTGAATGGGGGGGTGGGACTGGACTGTCTCTGGTTGGTTTCACTTCCCGGTCGCTGGCGGGTGGGCGGTCTCCAGCCATCCAGTCGTGCAATCAGTGAATGGGCTGTCACTGGCGGACGGGTTATCTCTAGCTGCCCAATTGCGCAGGCAGCCAGCGGGTGATTGGTTGCTGGTGGGCAGGCGTTCTCCAGCCGCCTAGTCAAGCGGGTCTGTCCTCTAGTCGCCTGGTTTCCTCTGCGAGTCCTGATTTCCCCTGCTACACCAGATTTCCCCTGAGTGATGCCTCTTGGCAAATCAAACTGTACTCTTTGCCTGCCGTTTCTTGGGTGTGGAGGGTGTCTATTGGGAACCCTGGCACTCTATTGTTTTGAATTTTTCCTCTTGCCCCACCCATTGCGCTGGCTAGACAAGTTTCGTTTTCACCGGTGATGGGAGGGGAAGTTGAAGGTCAGGTGCCACTAGTTTTCCCCCCGTCTCTGTGAAGGCTTTCTCTGGTAATCCCTCCCCCAAAAAGCCTAAGAGAGAATTTTTGCAAATTACCTGCTGTATGGGAGATAAGCTGAGTAACACACACCTGTTTTGCTGTTGCAATCTGTCGGAGAGTGGCGGTGGATACTTCAGCTCTCCAAGATGGTGGCCGTTGGTTTCCTCGATGGAGTTTCGGTTGTGGGGGATAGAACTGTAGCGCTTTCTTCCCCATCTGAAATCCCGAGCTCAGCCCCGGGCTCAGTGGCGGGTGAGCCAGCCGGATTCCACAGAATTTGCAGCAACGTTTCTCCCTGCATGCTGGTCGCTTCTCGGTGGAGGCCCGCCGTCTGTAGCCATGGCACGGGCCGCACGGATCAGTCATCCCAGATCTTTGGTCGCATAGTTGGCTCTTGTTTGAGACTCAATTACAGGACCTTGGTGGTGGAAATCATTCTTCTAGGTTCCAGGGAGACCCATTTTTCTGTAAGATCCTAACAAGATACTTTTTCGTCATTCTAACTCCTTATTCACATGTGAAGTGGCGCAGTACAAAGGGTGTGATGCACTCTATTCATGGCCATCTTGCAATGTCAAAATATTAGGATTTCTATGCACCATTACTGAAGATAGTTTTCAGTACTAGTAAACCAAAATGTATTTTGGGTGGATGAATATTTCTGAGAATAATCTTTTGAAAAGTAGATTATAAATCCACATACATGAATATGAATGAAATTTGGGAGTGCATAATAAGACACATATATTTCATATTTTGAAAAATCTGGAGGATATATATATATATATATATATATATATATATATATATATACACAGACACACACAGAGAGACATTAAAAAGTAGCATTATATATGCCAATCGAAATTCATCATGAAATACATATCATCCACAGATTCAAAAATATTCATTTTACTGAACATGGATTTATGTATAATGCTATTCAAATAGGAGGATCACCCATAGGTTGAATTCTCAGTTCCAACAGCTTTTAGAAGTAGTGATATCTTCTCAGTTCCAACAGCTTTTAGAAGGAGTGATATCTTCTCACAATTTCTATATGCCAAGTCAGCCACCTCACCAAAAATATACGTGTGATACCAGGTATGATTCTATATGTGCATATAAAATTACATGTGCTAAACAGGCTACAGAGAAAGGGAGACAGGAATTCACATATTTGTTAACTTTAAAAAAACATGGAGAATTCTTTCAACCAAATAATTGACTAGATTCATAACTCCTACCCTATATAATGCAAAAGGCAAGTCCAACTATACACGATGCCTCCTCTGAACTGCTTGTATTTCAATTCTGTTTGGGTTATTATTCTCCATCATATTATGATTAGTAGTCAGAGTTTAGTAGCGTAGGGGTTAGTGTGAGGGATTCACCATTTTGACTGGAAAATTGTAAAATGAATCCAATGTGTATGCAAATATGTGCTACAAAAAATTGTTCCCACTGTCATCCAGAACAATGGCTTGACATTACCTACTCCCCAAGTAAGACAAAATTAGAGGAGAAGAGTTAGAAAATCTGTGAATACATATCTGGAATGGAATATGCTAAGGAGTTTCCAAAAGTAAGGGACAGGGTAAACACTCCACACACTGGAGCTCTTCTGGCCTAAAGACTTCTTGTGGAACTGCCTCTGAGGTTGGGCACTTGAAACATATGTTGTTGTCAAGTGCTTTAGCTTCATTTCTAGTGAGACCAATAAAGGTGGGTCTGCATCTATGTGATCTGGAGGACATTGTTTCTTATTTTCCACTGAACATTAGCAGCAGTGCTGAATTTGCTATTTGTAGCTAAACTGTGGCCACTGGGTCTAAGTGTCTCCCCGTGTGGACTGTGAAGCCATTTTGTGATCCTAAAATTTTCATGGTGTTTCTTGCGGCTTCACTGGGAGTTTGGTATTTGCTTCACAAAATACAAAGAGGTCAACTGGGACACAGTGCTGGAGGGAGTTCTGTCACGTGTGGTGGGTCAGTTTCTGCAGGACAATGCACCAACCATGCTTCTATCCCACATAGCTTTCCCCATTGACCATAGCAACTTGATTCTGAAACTTTCCCTGAAACTTCTCAATATTACAAGATGCCTTTACATAGAAGGGACTGCTTGCTGCACCATTTCAGTCACAAGACACTTGGAAGCTAATGGCAGATCCACATGGCCCCACCACAAATGTTTTATCACACACCTGCCCACTACTGCTCTAGGCCCAGTACTCAGCAGCCTCCAATTTATTGGCATCTCTGTTCTACACCATTTTCATGAAACCCAGTCAATCAAGGCACTGTCTGGTATACTCATGATCAGCAACAGGACATCCAAAGGTTCTCCAGTGCCACCTGGTCATGGGAATTTCAAAAATTTCTTGGTATTTATCTGGCCATTTTTGAAAGATGAAGTTGGATGCACTGTGCGTTTCAAATCAATCCAGAACCAATAAATTTTGAGGAAGCTCATGTCAATAAAAGACAATGGAGAATTCTCACAGGCAAGGCTTCCCAAAGAGTGGCTAAATGGTCACGTGAATCCAGGCCCATTGATGTCTACAATGTAAGGTCCATGTGTGTTTTGACTCTCAACTATGGCTGCCAAGTCTTTCAGAATAAAATCATGTGATATCTTGGCTGTGATTCCCAGTGCTTTGTGGAAATACAACCTGGGCATACATCTCAGTTTCCAAGGGCAACTCTCATGCGTAGTCTCTTAACATCCCAACACAATTCATGGCAATACTTCTCTGAGGTCAGTTCCAGAACTCAGTCTCTTAGGGGAATCACACCAGAGATCATGTCAAGGTGGACCCAGTCATCTCTTCCAACCACCACACAAATGACCACAATTAAAATCAACACACTCCCACATGGTCCTCATGATATTTCATATAAACACTCTTCATAACCTCTGGTTGGATGTTTCGATGAGGGGCGCAGACCAAGACAGTCTCCAAAATAATCTCCCTTGCCTCTAATTTGCCTAAAATCAGGGTGGCTTGGACACCCTTCCTGTGAACCTGGTGTGATCACATAGGCCTGCTGTTAATACTTCTCTGCTTCTCCAATTTGAGGACTACTGTGGGGTTTAGATTCTTTGTCTGAATTGGAGACATGAGGAAACCCAAGCACCTATGGGCTAGCCTCTGCAGGGCTTTGAAGAAATTATTTGACCCAAAGCATTCCTATTCTAACTTGATGTAGGTCTGGAACCTCACAAAGGAAGGGGAGAGACTTCATACAGAATGACTGCTCTTTTGGCTATTTTGGTTTTGGATGCACACATGGAATCTTTCTTTAGATCCATCAGGGGCTGAGAATCTAAGCTTAAGCCTCACACAGGGCCAAAAGGCTGATTCAGACACATCCTTTCCAATGGAATTAAGCAAAAAGCTTCAGGTGATGCCCATTCATTTCCATGTGAAAACAGTTTTTTTCAGGCATCAAAAAGGGGTGGCCTGAGGCAAAGACCTTTCAGACATTGAGGGCAGCAGAACAATTGATAATTAAAAGGCCCAAAGGTTTTCTCCACTGAGACTATCCTGATCACACTGGTATCAGAGTTTTCTGAGATGCTCGCCATTCCCTTCAGCTATCCAGTACATGACGATGTCACAGGGCTTGGAAGTGGTACATATATTGCACACAAAACAATGAGCCTATTCTGGAGAGTGGCCAGAATTCAGGAAGAAAGCAGAAACTTTGAAAGATAGCAAGTGTTGCCCATCGATAAGGCAAGCTGAAATCCATTCATAAATTGGGCAGGATGAATGCTGGGAAGCTTTCAACTAGACAGGACATATCAATTGATGCATTCTCTTTTCTAATGTCTACAACCATGGACACCGTGGGATACACAGACATAGAAACACTCGCCTTGTCAAACGACTTACTCGAAACAGTCTACACCAAACCAAACATACCGACTTTCCTACCTATTCTGAGAACATGAGACAAATCCACAAACTCAAACCCACACCCACAAAGGCACCTCCTTCCCCAAAGTAGGTCTGTGACTATCCAGAGTTTCTCTGATTGTGGGTCATATTTTTTTCCCCCAAAATGGCCTGTCCTGTCTCAGATCTGGTCTCTTTGGTCAACATTGTGAAGTACTGAGGAGCCAGCGGTGATCCAATACCAAAAAAAAAAAAAGGCGACTTTTCAGAGCTTTCTGGCATTTGGCCATCCTCACATCAGTATGTACCAAGAAAGACTAAATCTGTCCTTGGTAAATCCAAGAAATTGAGACCCGTGGGAGTGGGACTGGGAGGGGATTTGGGTGACTGGCTTCCTGGATCCCAAGTTCAGAGAGTTCTATCTCTAAGGATGTTAGGTGAGGTCACTTCCTTCAGGAATTGAATAAGGTCACTGCCTTGGCAACCACGTTGTCCTAACAGTTGTTTCAAAGGGTCCCATGAAATTGAGGCTGCCCCTACTTCCTGTGACACTTTCACAACTTAGAGTGGTATATCAACCATAGGCACCCGGGAACAGCTCTCAACACAGGCCTGGTTTGGTCCTTCTTCTCTAAATTAAGAAGACAGACGCTGATTCAGACACATTCCTTCATCCTGACCAGGTTTTTTTACAATGGAAGATGACTTTTGCTCTCTCAGTTCCTACATAGCTGCCTACAACTTCTGCAGGGATCATTTTTGCATGGACCTTTGAGTTTCTCAGTAGTTGGAATGAATCCTACATTTTTGTATTGTAAGACCATCTCTGTCCCTGCTCTTTTGTAAAGTTAGATTGAGGCAACAGTGAATGGTTAGGGTTAATAACAGGTTTGATTTGGGTTAGGAATCATTCAGCTGAATGAAAAATGGTATTGATAACCTGCGATAATTACAAGAATATACAGGTAAAATATAAGTATGAAAACAGAAATCTAGGTAAGATTTAAAACCCAGAAGTGTATTAGGACCTTGATTGTGATACTTAGCTTTGATATATTTTCTGCACAGATGTCTCAGGTACATCGATATACAATTGCATTGGACCTTGTGCCTTGGATGATTGATTGTCAAAGATAACATCCAGTCAAAAAGTGATAGTCAGTAAGATTAAGAAGATAGTCGGTAGTTTAGAAAGGATAGTGAGTATAGAATTTGCACCAAAAGTTCTTTAGCTATAGCTTTTCGGGTATAGAGTAAATGTAAATGTCAGCACATGTGAAGAGTCAGTCACAAAGATGAACTGGGAAAAGTATGTAGGAAAATAGATATTAATAGAGACATTAGGAAATCTGGCAAAGTATAGTCGTTAGTGAAAAGTTAGTAAAATAGGTAGTTGTCTCTTCATGTTTTTCTGTATACTTAACTTCTCTCCCTGCCCTCCCCAAGGAAAGTATATAAGCCCTGTTTAAGCTGTTCTCAGGACTCTCTGCTATATTTAAGTGAGCTCTGAGCCCCAGCATGCTGGACCCCCAATAAACCCTTTGCTTTTGCATGAGACAGTCTCTTGGAGGTCACTTCGCCTGACACTCGTCCGACCTTTACATATGGAGGTTCCACCGAGTTCTGGGAGCAGCGAACGAGAGACCCCAACAGGCTCCTCTCGGGATTCGTAAGGCGCCTCTTTCTGGTGTCAGGTTTCAGGTTAGGTCTTGGCAAAATGGCTGTCAATAAAGAGCGTGAGCTCTCTCTCACGGTGGCTGACAGATGTGTCACAGAGCCACAGGCAACCACCCTGAGGGACACCACAGAGGACTCTGAAAATCGAGGAACAATAGTCTCCTTAACTCAGTGATATTTTGTTTCAGATTCGGTATTGCCAGCCCATCAGGTATTGCCGGCTACTCAGTCCTCGTCTCAGTGTTGGACGTCCACTGCCTGTCTTTATTGTCTTGTCTTGTCTGTGTCATGTGTCGTTGCTTTTACTGTTTGTGCATTTTTCATTATGGGAAAGAGCACTTCAATGCCTCTGTCCCTGACCCTTGATCACTGGACCAAATTCCGCTTAAGGGCTCAGAATCTTTCTTTTTCAGTAAACCGCTGGACCTGGCAGACTCTCTGTGCCTCAGAATGGCCCACCTTTGGATTCGGATGGCCCTTAGAAGAATTTTTCTACTTCTCAGTAATTTAAAAAGTCAGAGATATTGTCTTTCAGGAAGGGCCACATAGCCATCCAGATCAAAAGCCATATATCTTAACCCGGCATTACCTCTGCAAATCTCATCCATGGGTGAAGCCTTTCTTTGCCCCTGCCCCCGCTCCTAATCTTTCCCCCACGATCTCTCAAACCCTCTGCTCCTCCTCCTCCTCCACCCTCTTTTCTGCCTAAGTCACAAGATTTAACTCTACTGGACTCTCATCCCTCTCCTTATCCCTTGCCCTGGTCTCCCAACCCCCAACACCCTCTAAGTGATTCCCCTGCTGCTGACTCAGCCTCTCCGCCATTGGAGGAAGCTAAGCCAGCCCAGCACCCTCCAGAAAACTCCCCCGTGACACACACAGCCCCTCCTCCCCTGGAGGAACCTGGCCCGGCTAAAGGAACTCACCGGCAATGAATGATTGAAAACCCTGGAACTCCCGTGATGCTCCCCCTCCGTCCCTATGTGCCAATGATTGATGATGGCCATGGGGAAAAAATGCAAGCCTACCAGTATTGGCCTTTCTCCTCTTCAGACCTATATAACTGGAAAAATAACAATCCCCCTTTTACCGAGGACCCCACTCGTCTCTCAGGTGTGGTTGATTCATAGATGTTTTCACACCAGCCTACTTGGAATAACTGCCAACAACACCTAGGGACTCTCTTCATGACAGAGGAACAAAAGAGAATCCTCCTTGAAGCTAGAAAATAATATCCTCAGACCAGGTGGGTGACTGACACAACTTCCCAACATATTCAACCCGGCTTTCCCTAGAATCGACGAAACAGGGACCCCAATACCTTTGAAGGTAGGGAGCATCTGTTCACTTATCTCCGGGCTCTAATAGCGGGTATCTTAGTGGCTGCTAGGCGACCAACTAATTTGGCCAAGGTAATAGAGTTTATTCAAGGGCCTGATGTATCTCCCTCTATGTTTCTAGGGAGAATTATGGAGGCATATAGGAGATATACTTCTTTTGATACTCAGGCAGAGGCTCAAAAGGCATCTGTCATGATGGCCTTTATTGGGCAAGCTGCCCTGGATATTTAAAGAAATTTAAAACACTTAGATGGATTACAAGATATGACTTTGAGAGATTTAGTCAGCGAAGTCAAAAAGGTATACTATACGAGAGAAACTGAAGAAGATAAGGAAGCAAAGGGAGGATAAAAGAAACAAAAGACAGACTAAGGAATTGACTAAGGTCCTGGTCACAACAACAAATAGGCCAGAAATAAGAAACATGGAGACAGGAAGGGATACCTGGGCCCAAACTAGAGGCCACCCCTGGCCTCAGATCAATGTGCCTACTGTAAATAAAAAGGACACTGGGCCAAAGAGAGCCCTAGAAAGAGACAGCCACGCCAGCCAGCCATTCTGACTCTGGAGGATGACTAAGAAAGTTGGGGATCAGATCCCCTCCCCGAGCTCAGGTTAACTTTTGAAGTGGAGGGCACCCCAGTAAACATTGAAGTGGATACAGGGGCAATATACTCAGCCATTAAGGCCCCATTTTGCCCTCTATCAAATAAAAGGTCTCTAATTCAAGGGGCTAATTGCAGTAAATATCGGGCTTGGACAACTAAGAGGACCTGGGACCAGGGGAAAGGAAAAATCCATCACTTCTTCCTAGTAATTCCAGAATGCCCGGCCCCATTGATGGGCAGAGTTCTGCTCAGCAAGCTCCAGGCCAAAATAACTTTTAACCCTGAAGGCCCCCAAGTGGAATTTCTAAATCCTTCAGTAAAAACTCCTATATTCACAGCTCTAACTATGTCAGTAGATAATGTACACCTAATCACTCACCTTAGTTCAAAGAAACTACATTCATTCATGAAGGATCAAGAACAGAGTTTTCCACTAACCGACTCACAGTTAAAGGAAATAACTGAATGGTTAACAAAAGCCTGTCAGGTCCATCAATTGGTTAATTCTTATCCTTCCAAGCTTCCTGCAGGAAAGCACCTATGAGGAACCAGACAAGGACAATTCTGGGAAGTGTACTTTACTGAAATAAAGCCAGCAAGTTATGGACTTAAAAATCTCCTAGACTTTGTAGATACATTTTCAGATGGATTGAAGCCTTTCCCACCAAAAAAAAAAAAAAAAAGAAAAGGAAAAAAAGAAAAAAAAAGAAACAGTGCAAATTGTGGTGAAGAAGATCCTGGGAGATATTTTTCCAAGATACGGCCTGCCTAAAGTAATAGGGTGTGATAATGGACCCGAGTTCATAACCCACATAAGTCAGGGGTTAGCCAGGACCTTGGGGATTTATTGAAAGTTACATTGTGCTTATAGACCCCCGAGTTCAGGACAGGCAGAATGAATGAATAGAACCATTAAAGAGACCATAACGAAATTAAGCTTAGTGACCGGCATAAAATATTGGACTATGCTACTGCCTTATGAACTGTTTCGTGCAAGAAATACTCCCTCTGTTTCTTTGTGTAACCTCACCCCCTATGAAATTTTCTATGGTGCCCCTCCTCCAGTAAGGGACCTAACTCCAACTCTAAGACCTAACGATCCCTTTCACACCCCCTTGCTTGACAGACTTAAAGCTCTTGAAAGAACTCAGGATACCTGTGAAAACAGATGGCCACTGCCTAACAACCTGGGGACGAGAGGACTCCAAATCAACATCAAGTAAGATACTTCTTCTATGTAAGACGACATCAGGTGTCATCCCTGGAACCCCGCTTGAAAGGACCATACCAGGTGCTACTTATAACACCTACAGCGGTAAAGATAGACAGAATCATTTCCTGGATCCATACCTCTCATCTCAAGCCTGCGGCCTGTTGAGACTCTGGCTGGAAACTGGAAAAGACTGGTAACCCTTTCAAATTGTGTATTCCTCATATTATTGCTACCTATAAACTCTGTTTGCTCAACCATGTAATTTCTTTTCTCCAATCTCAAATTGGACAAGTTAAACTTATGTTAATACCCCACTAGCAGACATAAAATGTGACACCCCCCAATGATCACTTTTATGACTAAAAGTAGCCAGAAGAAGAAGTGGGGAATGAAAGGTTATTAAAATAGGCACTTGTCACTTCCTGTTTTTCTGTACGCTTAACAAAACACTGTTGAAATCTTGAGAAATGTTTGCTAATCTTGTTCCCAGAATGTGCTGTCCCCAATGGCCAAACTACAGAATGCACTCCCTCACCCGGTTGCGTGCAAACTGCCCACTCGCCCTGATCCATTAATAAAATTCCCTCCCTGCCCTCTTCAAGGAAAGTATATAAGCTCTGCTTAAGCTGTTCTCAGTGCTCTCTGCTCTATTCAAGTGAGGTATGAGCACCAGCACGCTGGACCCCCAATAAACCCTTTGCTGTTGCATGAGATAGATTCTGGGTGGTCTCTTCCTCTGACGCTCACCTGACATTTACTTGGATGATTGAATGTAGAAAAGAACATCCATTCAAAACGGGATAGTCAGTAAGATTAGGAATATAGTTGGTAGGTTTAGGAAGAAGAGTGAATATTGGATTTGGAAAAAAAGTCCTTTAGCAATAGGGTTTCATATAGAGAGTGAATGTAAATGTCAGCACATGTGAAGAGTCAGTCACAATGATGAACTGGAGAAAACATGTAGGAAAGCAGATATCAATAGAGACATTATGAAATCAGGCAAAGCATAAAGTTAGTGATAGAATTACACATTCAACAGGGTTGACTTTAATTATATAATCTTAGGAAAAAAGAAATATGTAGTCATCAATAGGATTGACATTTGAGAGCATTAGGCAAGTGGACATGGATGATTTTAGTAATGCAGGTTCACTTTCCATTTAGGTTTTGGTACAATCATAAGTGTGACCTTTGCATTTTGTGTTCAGAATATTACTGTGATACAATGTATATGTAGATCAGGTGACATGAGTATTTCTCGTAACCATTTCTGGGAGCAATATTTTGAAGACGTATAAATTAGTATTGGGGGTACAAAAAGTTGTACCCTGTGTCTATGAATATAGAGGTTTCCTGGCCTAAAGACATTTTGAGAAACTGCCTCTGAGGCTGGGCACTTGAAATATATGTTGTTGTCAGTAGCTTTAGCTTCCTTTGTAGTGAGACCATCAAAGCTAGATATGCATCTATGTGACCTGAAGGACATGTGTTCTTATTTTCCAATGAACATGGTGCAGCAGTGATGAATTCTCTTTTTATAGGTAAACAATGGCCATTGGGGCTAAGCCTCTCCCCGTGTGGACTGTGAAGCCCTTTGGTCATACTCCACTTTTAATGGTCTTTCTTGCTGCTACAATTGGAGTTTGGTATTGGCTTCACAAAATACAAGGAGTTCAAATGGGTCGCAGTGCTGCACGGCATTCTGTCACATGTGGTTGGTCAGTGTCTGCTGGAGAACGCACCAACCAGGCTTCTATCTCACATAGCTTGCGCCCTTGTCCATAGCAACCTTATTCTGAACATTGCCAGAAACGTCTCCATATACCAAGATGCCTTTTTATATAATTGTCTGCTGGCTGCACCATGTCAGTCACAGGACATTTGGAAGCCAATGGCAGATCTCCATGGCCACAGCACAGATGTATTATCACACACTTGCTAACCACTACTCTGGGCTCACTACTCAGAAGGCTCCAAATTACTGGCATCTCTGTTCTACAGCATTTTCATGAAACCCAGTCAATCAAGGCACTGTCTGGTATACTCCTGATCAGCAATAGGACATGGAAATGTTTTCCAGTGCCACCTGGTCAAGGGAATGTCCAAAATTTCATGGTATTTATCTCGCCATTTTTCAAGGATGAATTTGGAGCCACTGTGAGTTTCCCATTCATCCAGGAACCATAAAATTTTGAGGAAGCTCATTTGAATGAAACCTCTGGAGAACTCTCACAGGCAAGGATTCCCAAAGAGGGGGCAAAAGGTCACATGAAGTCAGGCCCATTGAGGTCTACAATGTGAGATCCATGTGTGTTTTGTCTCTTAATTATGGCTGCCGACTCTTTAAAAATAAAATCATGTAATATCCTGGATGAGATTCCCATGGTGATGTGGGAAGCCATCCTGGGCCTAGAACTCAGTTTCCTAGGGCGACTCTCATACGTGGCCTCCTAAAATCCCAACATGACTTCATGGCAATACTTCTCTGAGTTCGGTTCCAGAACTCAGTCTTATGGGGAATCACACCAGTGTTCAAGCCCAGGTGGACCCAGTCATCTCTTCCAACCACCAACAAATGTCCACAATTAAAACCAAAACCCTCTAAAATGGCCTTCAGCTTCTTCCATATAGACACTCAACATAAATTATATAACTGGTTCCAACTTTAAATAATGGATTGAATTGTTATCTGAAAATATACAGGAAATCTTATATTGATATACAATCATTCATTCCAACCAGTTATACATCTAATGGTAATTTTAGGGTTATGGTTTATCATGAAGAGTGTGGGAGTTTTGCTTCAAATTTTTATGGAAATCGAAAATAATGTGTTTGGAAAGAAGTCTCATGAGAAGAACAGTCAAGAAACCTGGAGGAATACATGTGTTCTGCAGCAGGAAATGATTGAAAGTGAAACAAATGCCTATTAATTTGTGAACCTGTGGATGAAATATATATCCTATGGTGTGCATAAACTGAAGAAATAGTAATGTACCAGTGTTAAATAAAATGAACTTCAAAATACACATCATGTCCCATAGGAATCTATTTGCATTGATGTTAAACTGGGTCAGCTACTGTAGAAATATTAGGATTTTATGCACCATTCACTGAAGTTACTTTTCAGTACTAGAAAACAAATATGTATTTCAGGTGGATGTATATTTCTGAGAACAATCTTGTGAAAAGTTGATTATGAATCCACATACATGAACATGAATGAATTTAGGTAGTGTATATAGGACACATATATTTTATATTTTGAAAAATTTGGAGAGTATATATATATATATATATATATATATATATATATATATATACACACACAAAACAAAAACACAGACAATAAAACGTAGCAATATATATGCCAATCGAAATTCTTCATGAAATATATATCATCCACTGATGCAAAAATATTTATTTTACTTAACATGGATTTATGTATAATGTTTTTCTACTAGGAGGCTCCCCCATACGTTGAATTTTCAGTTCCAACAGCGTTTAGGAGAAGTGAACTCTTCTCACAATTTGAATCTGCTAAGTCAGCCACCTCACAAGAATATACGTGTGATACCATGTAGGATTCTATATGTGCATATAAAATACATGTGGTGAATAGGCTACAGAGAAAGGGAGCCAGGTATTCACATATTTTTTAACTTTAAAAACACATGGAGAATTATTTCAATTAAAAATTAGCTAGATTTATAACACCTACCCTATATCATGCAAAAGGCAACTCCAACTATACACCATGCCTCCTCTGAACTGCTTGTATTTCTATTCTATTTGGGTTATTTTCCTCCATCATATTAGTATTAGTAGTCATAGTCTAGTAGGATATGGGTTAGTGCCAGGGGTCCTGGCCAGCAGGACACATCAACGTGGGCATCGAACATAGTTGGGGAGGAATGAAGGGACAAGAGACAGGAGAGATGACAGCCAGACAGGAGTTCTGATCAAGCTGCAAACTTTTATTGTTCTCACAGGGTGTTTATATGCTGCCGATGGGAAAACTCTCTTATCGGCAGTTGCTGGATGTCTTCACAGGGTTAGATAACCTCAGGATATTTCAGCAAGACAGATGGCGACAGGATGTCTCAGGGAGATAGATGGTTGTGGGATATCTCCCAGGCAGGATGTCTCCCAGGGGGCTGTTTCTTGTAAGTGTCAGGCTATTCTTTGAAGGAGAACTTCCTTCTAGGCACTGACATCTCCCCCTTTCTTATATAAAATATTTGACCTACCTTACCGGCCATGTTTTTAGGGGGGGTTAGAAGCTCTGTTTGTCTAGGAGGCCTTAGAATATCTCCTGATCCGAGCAAGCATCTTTACTAGCAGATTTCGTGGTGGCCTTGGCATGTTTTTGGAGGAGATGGCCTTGAAGGGGAAGCATGCCAACCGCCATGCACCAGAGCGTGTCACTCAGAGGTCTTGTGTTTGGGGATCCGTGGATCCATCCTTTTGCAGTCCTTCCTGCACCCTCCGATATTATGGCCTAACGTCCTCACTCCATGGGTTCGTCTTCCCCCAAGCCGAAGGGCCCATGGAGACGAACCCTTATGGCAAGGGCAGAAGATGGTTTGTCAGAGCTTTTACTTATAGTTTTATGTAAGAAAGAGAGACCTGTGGGAATGTAAACTTAAGAAATAAGCCTGTGAGAAGGGTAGAACATCCTTTTAAAAGTTGACAGCGTGGTCTTCCATCTCCAGATGATGATAGTGGATCTGTATGGGCTTAGAGGCCATAATATTAATGTGTTCTTTAATAAATTGTGCCACACTGTTTATAATGCAGGGTCCTATGGTCACCATTAAACGTAAACCCAACAAAGGGCCTAATAGGGGAAGAAGGTAGGGTAGAAATCCATTAAGCTTAGTCCAGAGGGGATTTTCAAATAGTTCTCTTCATCTCTTTTCTAGATCTTCTTGAAGCTGCTTAAATTTAGTGCATACTATGACTGATTTATTGGCATAAAAGCAGCATCGTTCCCCTAAGGCCAATCAAATATCTCCCTGGTTAGCAGTCAGCAAATCTAAACCTCGTCTGTTTTGAAGGAACACTTTTGCCAGGAAGTCTATTTGGTCCTACAAATCTTTAATGGTTTCTGATAGAGTTTGTACATCATTTTAAGTTGTTGAGACATGCGATGGTAAGGGTGTATAGCCATGCCAAAGCCAGTGTACCTGTGCCCACAGCAGCTGTTATTCCAAGGCTGGCAATAAGTGGTAAGGCCTGTATCACCCGCCTCTGTCTTTTGACTAAGGTGTCTAGGCTAGAGGTTCGTCTCCTGGGACAATAGTTATATCAGGGAGTAATAAGGCAAGAACACAGTCACTGGTCCAATTCGCTGGAAGCCTGGGGAAGGCCACATTTCCTCCACACATAACAACTGTGCCATTGGGGGGACAAAGAGATGGGATGGGTGAGGAATAATTTTGTACTGTTGAGCAATTTCCAAAGGAAGTAATTCCAAAATCCATATCATAGGTATTATTCTGCATCGCACCTAAACGACATAATGTAAAAGTGCCTATAGGCTATTTTTTAAAGGGAAATCCGGGTTGGCATGTATTATCATTGTCCATAGTAGAATTAATAGGAACTGCCATAGGAATGCTTGCCCCTGTTGTCATGCAGAGCCAGCAATTACCAGCAAGGGTGGGGTTGGAATTACTAAGGAAGGAGAAGGTAGTTTGCAAAATATCTAATGTATTGGTATCTAAACCTGGGAACTGGGATTTCGGCTACATTAAGGGATGATATGTGAGCTCAGGGATTTGGGGTTTCAAAAGTTTGATTATCTGAGGATGCTTGGCAGAATAAGTGGGTCCTCTACCATCAGAGACCCCTGTAGGGGCCTTAATGGGCCAGTCGGAAGGTTTTCCGACAGTGCCTTGGCACCCAGCTGACTGTAGCTTGGTGTATTTGCCTTCTCCTCCCCGGTCAAAGAGAACGGGGGTATAATGAATAGTGGCCCCCCCTGCTTCATGAGTTTTAATTAGGGAGGCTTCAAAAAATCATTTTCCCTGCTTGTTAACACAAATTGAGGCCGACACATAACAAGAGACATGCATCGCCTGGGTATGCGTACGGGTTGCAGAACAATTTTGGAGAGCTTTACTTGTACTAGGGGGAATAATCTTTGGCTTGTTAACACATACCCATTTAGGCTGATGAACTCCTTTGAGTTTATGGTCAACCTCGGCACGGAGGTAAGCCACCTTAGTCATGCAGTCAGCAGTCTGGGTCCAACTAGTGGAAGCCTGAGTCCAAGATCCTCCCTTGCATTCACGGGGGTGGGGGGGCAAAAAGGTACTCCATGATGTTGGAAGGTGGAGGGCCAAGGCCTCCGTGCACAAACCTGTTCAGCATAAGTTCCTTAAGCAGGATCCTCACACAGATTGTTGGATGGATCCGAAAAAGAGGAAAAATTGTACTCATGGGGAGGGCCTCCGTCCCCGGTTTGAGGTAAGTCATTAACCTGTTTAACAAGGTGTTCTGTTAACCATCTTGGGGCTGCTAGCTCTTTGTCCAAAACACAAGCTGAGCCTCGTTCCCAGATGAGGACAGGATCTGGGCGTTTCCATTTATTTGTAAGGGGATTTCGCCACATAACAAGTGGGTGATCAGAATTGGAAAAGGGATGCCAGTGTCTGTCTGCAGCCGAAAGGCCTTCACTGTCTAGGGTAAGAAAAAAAAGGGCAAATAATGCATGGTTAAGGCAATGCCTGTGAGTGGTAAATACAAGGGCGGAAGCCTTAAGGCGGGATAGCCAAGTCTTTAAGGTAAGGTGGAACGTTCCACAATGCCTCGGCCCTGAGGTTTGTATTGAATTCCAGTAGTATGACAAAATTGCAAGGTAGCACAAAACTGTTTAAAATTGGCACTGGTATATGGAGGACAATTATCTGTTTTAATATGTATTGGTTTACCCATTATGGAAAAGGCTGAAACAAGATGAGAAAGGACATCTTTGGTAGCCTCTCCAGAATGTGGTGATGCAAAAATAAAGCTGCTGAAGGTATCGATAGAAACATGTATATATTTGGTTTATCCAAATTCAGGAAAATGAGTAACATCCATTTGCCAAACCTGATTTGGCAGTAATCCTCAGGGGTTAACTCCCAAGTGTTGAATCGGGAGAGAGAGAGCGCAAGCAGGGCATTCTTTTACTATTTCTCGTGCCTGTTGCCTGGTAATTTTACAAAGTAATCAAAGGCTCTGGGAATTTAGTTGGTGAAGATTGTTTAGCTCCATGGCCTTTTGAATGGAGCCACCAAAAATTGGAAAGATGGTAGGAGTTGCTGCATCAGCTTAAGCATTACCTGTGTTAGAGGACCGGAAAGATCAGAGTGTGCCCTGATGTGTCCTAAGAAAAATGGGTGTTGTTTGGCCTGAATTAGCTGCTGAAGCTGGTGAAACAGAAAGGCCGCATTGGAAGAAGCTTTAATGGCGGGTGAAATCTCCAGCAGGGGAACAGAATGAGCAATGTAGGGACTGTCTGTATGAATATTAACAGGATTATCACAAAATGTTATAAAAACTTGTGTTATGGCAAACAATTCCACAAACTGTGCTTAATGATAGACAGTATCAAAGGTGGTAGGCTGGTTATTTACAACAAAGACCGCACAGCCATTACTGGAACCCTCTGTAAAGACAGTAAGGGCTTGAGGACTGGGAGCCTTTTGAGTAATTTTGGGAAAAATGAATGGATGTATCTGGACAAAATGTAAAAGGGTGTCATTGGGAACATGGTTATCAATTGTTCCCAAATGGCCTGATTGGGCAATACACAATCATCCCCTCTCTGTAGTAAAAATTGGGTTTGGTGATTAGTATATGGAATTAAAATATTATCAGGGTCTTTGCCAAAATGTTGTCGAGAAAGCAAACGACCTTTAATAATAATAGAAGCTACCTGAGCAAGATAAACGGTAATAAACTTGGAGGATGTGGTGGATAAATGGACCCAAAGTAAGGGGAAGCCTTTATTTTTAAAATATGGATATCCTGTCAAAATTTTTCTGAGGGTATATGAGGAGTGTGTAAAAGAACCAGAACCAGAGGAAGGTTATAAGAAATTTGTGTAACAAACTGTTTGGCAATGGCTTCTGTGACTTGGTTTAATGCCTGTCATGCCTCGGGAGTATGCTTTTGAGGGGAAGAGGGGTAGGAATCACCTCTCAAAATATCATTAAGGGGCAAAAGTACACAAGTGGGTAATTTTAAATATGTTCTTAGCCATTGAATATCTCCCAGTAATTTTTGAGAATCATTAAGGGTGTGAAGATGGTCCACACGTAGTTGTATTTTAGGAATTTGGATCTGATTATCTTGAAGTTTAAGGCCCAAATAGGTATAAGGGTCCTGTGTTTAAACCTTATCAGGAGCTATCTGTAGTCTCAAGGTAGTGAGTGTTTTCTAAAGGTCCAAGTAACAATTATTAAGGTCATGGTAATTAGGTGCAGCAATTAAAGAATCATCCATATTATGTAAAACATAAAATTGTGGTCATCACTCTCTCACAGGGTCTACTGCTTGAACAGCTTATTTTTAGCAAAGACTAGAGCTGTTGGCCATACCTTGGGGAAGAACCTTCAATTGAAATCTCTGCATAGGGCCGTGGAAATTAATGCAAGGGAGACTAAAGGCAAAATAGGGTCTATCCTCAGGATGTAAAGGAATGGTAAAAAAGCAAACTTTTAAGTCAATAACCATTTTACAATAGTTTTTGGGAATAGCCACTGGTGTGGAAATTCCAGGCAGTAGTGCTCCCATCAGGCACATAACTTTATTAATGGCACACAAATATTGTAAAAGACGCCACTTGCCTGATTTTTTCTTGATAACAATAGGAGTATTCCATGGTGAGGTTGAGGGCTCTACATGGCCGGCTGCCAGCTGTTCCTGCACTAACATGGAGGCAGCCTCCAATTTTTCTGGGGGGTAAGGGGCCACTGATCCACCCACACAAGAGTCTGAGTTTCCAAAATAATTTTAGCTGCATGGGGTACAGGAGGGTCAGGAACCGACACTAAAAATCAGAATACCCAAGTCCATATGTATTTGTTTTTTTTATGGGTTTTATAGTCCCCACCAGTCCTTGTATCAGTCTCACAAGGCCTGTACCAGGGACAAAATTCATACAAAGCATTTGATGAGTCACCATGGAATTGGGACTGGCAAGAATAACTTCCATTTGACTCAAAATATCTCGGCCCCATAGGTTAACAGGGAGGTTAGGAACAATGAAAAGAGTTACAGTCACCTTATTACCCTCTTTATCAGTCCAGCTAAAAGCCCTAGAACTGACATGGAAATTTTTTGACTCTTAACCCTTTTAGATCATTCAAGGATGGGGTGATGGGCCAACCTGATGGCCAATATTTGTGAGAAATAATTGTGGCATCAGCTCCAGTTTCTAGAATTCCTTGGAATTCCTTTCCTTCAATAAGTAAGGTAAGGGTGGGTCTATTGTGAGAAATGGGCTGAACCCAATATACATCAGAGGAGCCGAGGGAGGCTGTCCCCCGTTGTAGGTTTGGGCAGTGGAAGTGCCTCCTGAATCCAAGGGAAGGAATGTTAATTGTGCAAGTCTTATTCCTGCTGGGATGGCCGGAACTCCATTAATAGCTGTTGCCAGTATTTTTATTTCTCCAGTGAAATCATTATCATTAATGCCAGGGAAGACCTGAACACCATGTAACGTAGCAGAGGCTCTTCCAAGAATAAGGGCACTCGTATGATATGAAGGGGGACCCATAATTCTAGGGGGTATTATCTGGTGCCCTTGCATTGAGTCTAATATTGTATCGGTGGTAGCACAGAGGTCCAATCCTGCGCTGCCTGGGGTGGCTAGTTGGAGGGAGGCAATTGTGGGGAAGAATTTTGTGGTAGGTTTGGAGTTTGGGAGGGAACAAACCTTATTGCCCCTGGTTTTGTCCTGGGGGAGGTCGTGGCCAGGGGCTGGCCCCGCAGGGAGTTTCCTGAGAAGCAGGAAGAAATAGACTGTCTGAGGCCATTTGTCTTAGATCTACACTTACTGGCCCAGTGATGACATTTACCACATCTAGAACAAAGGGTAGCTGGGGGAGATTTAGCCCCAGTTTGAGGAGACGATATTCCTAGGCTTTGTTTGCCTTTCGGACACTTGCGTGCAAAATGGCCAGGTTGTTTACAAGTAAAGCAAGTACATGAGCCAGGATTGTGAAAGGCCTTGGTAAAGGGGGCACGTAGGGCGAGACCCATGGCATGGGCTGCACCCACCCCTGCACAGAGTCTAATAAAGTCAGAAAGTTTCCCTTTTTCCTTATGTGGTCGAAGAACATCCTGACATGCTGGGTTGGCGTTTTCAAAGGCAAGATGTTTTACAAAAGTTCTTTCGCTTTCGCTTTGTCCAAGCAAGCAATCTGCAGCTAGGTTAAGCCGGGGAACAAAGTTTCTATAAGGGTCATTGGGTCCTTGTCAAATTTTTGCCAAAGAAGTGGTAGCCGAGCCCGTTTGAGGGAGGCATCTCCAAGCATGTAAGCCAGCCATCTGAATCTGCGCCAAAAGTCCAGAAGGGAAACGTGCCTATTTAGTTTTAGTGTCAAATGGCTCATAGCCCACTAGCTTAACATAAGTTCAGGATTTATAGGAGGCCTTAGTTAATTTTTTTTGAGCAGTTTCCTGACAGTGCTCCTTGAAATCTGCATTTCATAACAGGAAATCTCCGGCACTGAGGGTAGCTCGGTCTAAAAATTTCCAATCATTGGGAGTAAGCCATTGTGCGCTGTGGCTTTCTAATAAAGTCAACGTGTAGGGCACAGTGGGGCCATTGTAAGCACAAGTCTTTTTATGTTTTTCAAGAAAACGCAGGCTTAATTTTTTGTAGACACTCTGGGTTCCTTCCTGCCTAGGGGTGAACTCTTCATCCTCTGAGTCCTGATCTCCTTGATCCATTTCCCCCACTTCCTCCTCTTGATCCTCCTCTAAGTCTTTGACCTCAGCCTTTGCAGGCATATCTATCTGACTGCGGGTGACTGGGAAGGCGAGAACAGGCTGATGGAGTGGCTTAGCCTTTGTATTAGACCACCGTGGGCCAGCTTTCATTGACTCCATGCCTAAGGCTAATGAACAGAGCTCAGAGTCAAGGGATCTTAATTCTTTTAAAAGTTTGATCTGTTCCCGTCTTTGTTGGAGAGACTCTCACAAGGGAGCCAGGCTAGGCAAGGGAAGTGGGGAAAAAAATATCTGGGTGGCATTTTGCTCCTGAAGGGCTGGAGCACAAAAGGCAGGAGGGATATAGGAGGTAGGTAGATGTGTAAGTCCTATAGGCTGTGGCAGGGTCCTGAGAGGTGGCGCATCTTCTGAATGGTAGCTTGCTGCTTCCTTCTCCAAGGTAGCCTCCGTCCCAGGGGTCAATGTGTCTCTGGGATTTAAAACTCGATAAAGGCGTCTGGTAACCATTAGAGCCTTATTCATTAGGGTGGTATTTTGAGGGAGACCAGGAAGGTTCCCAGGGTCCTGGGGAGACTAAGAAGGGTCAATGTCTATACTAACTGATGGGCATGCCTTGGGGAGACGAGAGGTGTTTTGCATAGTCTCTTCTCCAATCCTGACAAGTTGTAAGGTACCATTGTCAAAGGGTGAACTTTTAAGAATTTCATTAATTAAGTTCCAGTAAGAAAATGTGGGAACTGGCACTTTTTCTGGGCCAAAGGTTTAATAATAATGTTTTAAACAGTCTCTTACTCTAAGCCATCTTTTACCATCAATGGTCACTTCAAGGTGAAACCATGGACACAATTCTCCTATGTATTAGAAAAAAAAATTAAGTCCTTTTTCTTAACACGCACCCCCATGTCTTGAAGGACTCCTTGAGGCCTGAAAAAAACAAATCATGTGGCGAAACTGCTTGTCCCATGGTGGGTCACTCACCGTGCGTCATCCCCACTCTCCTCCTGGATCTGTCTCTTGGTGGTGTCTGCTGAGGCAATCGCAAGCTCCACTTGATGAAGTCTTCCAGGAGGACGGGGTTCCCAATGAGTCAAAGGCTCGAGCCCCAGTCAGTGGGTGCCATTAGTCCCTGCTGGAAAGACACATCAACAGGGGCAGCGAACCTAGATGCGGAGGAATGAAGGGACAAGAGACACGAGAGATGACAGCATGACAGGAGTTCTGATCAACCTGCAAACTTTTATTTTTCACACAGGGGCATTTACATGCTGGAGATGGGAAAGCTCTCTTATCCGAAGTTTCTGGATGTCTTCACAAGGTGAGATAAACTCAGGATGTTTCAGGAAGACAGATGGCAACAGGATGTCTCAGGGACACAGTTGGCTACAGGATGTCTCCCAGACAGGATGTCTCCATGGGGGCTGTTTCTTGTAAGTGTCAGGCTATTCTTTAAGGTGAATTCCTTCTACCCCTGACAGTCAGGGATTCAGTATTTCGAATGGAAAATTGGAAAAAGAATCCAATGTGTATTCAAAACAATGCCTTGACATTACCTTCATCCCAAGTAAGACACAATTAGAGGACAAGAGTTAGAAAATCTGTGAATACACATCTGGAATAGAAAATGCTCAGGAGTTCAAAACCTTGGAGGTGGTATAGGAGTTTCCAAAAGTAAGGGACAGGGTAAAAACTCCACAAACATGGAGCTCTGCTGCCCTAAAGATTTCTTGAGAAACTTCATCTGAGGTTGTTTTTAGGAGCTTTAGCTTCCTTTGTAATGAGACGATCAAAGCTGGGTCAGAATCTATGTGACCTAGAGGACATTGTTTCTTATTTTCCAATGAACATGAGGCAGCAGTGCTGAATTCTCTCTTTGTAGGTAAACTGTGGCCACTGGTGGCTAAGTGTCTCCCAGTGAGGAATGTGAAGCCATTGGTCATCCTCCAATTTTTGTGGTGTTTCTTGCAGCTGCACTGGGAGTTTGATATTTGCTTCACGAAATACAAGAAGTTCAACTGGGACACAGTGATGGAGGGAGTTCTGTCACGTGTCGTGGGTAAGGATCTGCAGGAGAATGCACCAACAAGGCTTCTATCCCACATAGCTTGCCCCCTTGACCATAGCAATCTGATTGTAAACATTGCCCTGAATCCTCTCCATATAACAAGATGTCTTTACATACAAGGGTCTGTGGCTTGTAGCATGTCAGTCACAAACCATTTGGAAGTGAAGGGCAGATGCAGATGACCCGACCACAGATGTTTTAACACACACCTGCACACCACTGCTCTAGGCCGACTACTCAGCAGGCTCCAAATTACTGGCATCTCTGTTCTACACCATTTTCATGAAATCCAGTCAATCAAGGCACTGTCTGGAACACTGATGGTCATCAATAGGATATCCAAAGGTTCTCCATGGCCACCTGGTCATGGGAATGTCAAAAATTTAAAGGTGTTTATCTAGCCATTTTTCAAGGGTGAACTTGGAGGCACTGTGGGTTTCAATTCATTCAGGAACGATTAAATGGAGAGGAAGCTCATTTCAATGAAAGCTCTGGAGAACTATCACACGCAAGGCTTCCCAAAGACAGGCCAAAAGGTCCCATGAAGCCAGACCTACTGAGGTCTAAAATTTGAGGTCCATGTGTGTTTTGACTTGCAACTATGGCTGCCAAGTCTTTAAGAATAAAATCATGTGATATCCTTCCCGAGATTCCCAGTGCTCTGTGGAAAGCCAACCTGGGCCCAGATCTCACTTTCCAAGGGCGACTCTCATGTGTGGCCTCCTAAAATCCCAACACAATACAAGGCAATACTTCTTTGAGGTAAGTTCCAGAACTCAGTCTCTAAGGAGAATCACACCAGTGTTCAAGCCCAGGTGGACCCAGTCATCTATTCCAAGCGCCACACAAATGACCGCAATTAAAGTCAAGACACTCCCACATGGCCCTCATTTTCTTCCATATAGACACTCATCATAACCTCTGGCTGGAGGTTTCCATGAGGGGCACAGCCCAAGACAGTGTCCAAAATAAGCTCCCTTGCATCCATTTGCCTAAAGTCAGTGTGGCCGGGACATCCTTCCTGTGAACCAGGAGTGTTCAAAGAGGCCTGCCGTTAATATTGCTCTTATTCTCGATTTTGAGGCCTACTGACTGTGGGGTTTAGATTCTTTATGTTAATTGGAGTCATGAGAAAACCCAAGAACCTATGGTCTAGTGTCTGAAGGGCTTTGAAGAACTCATTTGACGCAAAGGATCTGTATTCTCAATGATGGAAGTCAGAAACCTTACAGAGGAAGGTGAGAGACTTCATCCAAAATTACTGCTCTTTTGGCTTTTTGATTTGGATGCACACATGGGATTTTTCTTTAGATCCATCAGGTGCTGAGAATCTAAGCCACAGCCTCACACAGGGCCAAGAGGCTGATTCAGACACATCCCTTTCCAAAGCAATTAAGAAAGAGCCACAGGTAATGTCCATACATTTCCATTTGAAAACTGTTTTCTTCAGGCTTCAAAAAGGCGTAGCCTGAGGCAAAGACCTTCCTGACATTCAGGGCAACAGAAGGATATGTAAGCAAAAGGCCCAAAGCGGGGTTTCTCCACTGAGACTTTCCTGGTCACACTGATATCTGAGTTTTCTGAGATGCTCATCATTTCCTTCAGCTCTCTAGTGCATGGCCGTATCACAGAGCGTGGAGGTGGTACATATCTTGGACACAATACCATGAGCGTATTCTGGAGATTGCCCATAATTCAGGTAGAGAACAGGAACTTAAGAAGATATTAGGTGTTGCCCATCCATTAGGCAAGCCGCAGACCATTCATAAATTGGGCAGAATGAATGCTGGGAAGATTTCTACTAGAAGGGACACATGTATTTATGCATTCTCTTTTCTATTGTCTACAACCATGGACACAGTGGGATACACAGACTTAGAAAGACTAGCCTTGTCAAACGACTTACTAGAATCGGTTCACACCAAACCAAACAAACCGACTTTCTTACCTATTCTCAGAACATGAGACAAAACCACAAACAAATACCCACACCCACACCCACACAGACCCCCAAGTACGTCTGTGACAATATGGAGTGTCGTTTGATAGTGGGCCATAATAAATTCCCTCATAATGGGCTGTCCTGTCTCAGATCTAGTCTCTTTGGCAAACTTTATGAAGCTGTAAGGAGCCAGTGGTGAGCCACTATCTGCTTTCTCAGGAAAGGCCCCTCTTCAGACCTTCCTGGCATTTGGCCATCCTCACATAAGTAGGTACCAAGAAAGACTGACTCTGTCTTTGGTAAATCCGAAAAATTTTGACCACTGGGACTGGGACTGGGACTGGCTCTGGATGCCTGGCTACCTGGATCCCAAGTTCAGAGAATGCCATCACCAAGGAAGTAAGGTGAGGTCACTTCCTTCAGGAACTGAATGAGGTCCCTACCTTGGCAACCACTTTGTCCTAACAGTTGCTTCCAAGGGTCCCATGAGATGGAGGCTGCACCTACTTACTCTGACATTTTCACAAGTTAGAATGGTATACAACCATAGGCACCCAGGAACAGCTCTCCACACAGGCCTGGTTTGCTGCATCTTCTTTACATTAAGAAGAGAGAGGCTGATTCCAACACAACCCTTCATCCTGACCAGGTTGTTTGCCATGGAAGATGACTTTTGCTCTCTGAGGTCCTTAATAGCTGCCTACATCTTCTCTAAGGATCATTTCTTTAATGACCTTTGAGGTTCTCAGCAGGTGAAAGATCCCTTAATTTCTGTCTTGTAAGACCAACTCTGTCCCTGCTCTTCTGTAAAGTTAGATTGAGGGAAGAGTGTATGGTTAGGGTTAATAACATGTTCAATCTGTGTTAGGAACTATTCTGCTCGATGAATAATGTTATTGGGAACCTACAATATTTATAAGAATATGTAGGTGAAATATATGTATGAAAACAGAAATCTAAGACTTGAAGCCCTGAAGGGCATTGGGCCCTTCATTGGGATACTTAGTGTTGACTTACTTTCTGCACAGATGTCTCAGATAAATCCATATACAATGGCATAGGACCTTGTACATTGGATGATTGAATGTGGAAGAGAACATCGAGTCAAAATGGGATAGTTGGTAAGATTAGGAAGATAGTTGGTAGGTTTTGGAAGGAGAGTGAGTATAGGATTTGGAAAAAAAAAATCTTCTTTAGCAATAGGGTTTCTGTTAGAGGGTGAAGGTAAATGTCAGCACATATGAAGATTCAGTCACAACGGTGAACATTGGAAAATATGTAGGAAATCAGATAATAACAGAGACATAACAAAATCAGGGAAAGTATAAAGTGAGTGATAGGATTAGACATTTTGAACAGGGTTGAGTTTGACTATATAATCTTAGGAAGAAACAAATATGTAGTCACCAATAGGATTGACATTTGAGAGTATTAGGCAATGTGGACATGGATGTTTTTAGTAATCCCTGTTCACTTTCCTTTTAGGCTTTGGTACAATCATAAGTGTGACCTTTGCATTTTGTGTCCAGAATATTACTGTGATAAAATGTATATGTAGATCGTGTGACATGAGTATTTCTTCCAGCATTTCTGGGAGCAATGTTTTGAAGTCCTATAAATTAGTATTGGTGGTACAAAGAGGTATACACTGTGTCTATGAATATAGAGATAGTGCATGAATATACCACATTGTGAATAAATAATATAACTGGTCCCACTTTAAATAATAGATTGAATTGATATCTGAAAATATATAAGAAATCTTATATCGATATACCATCATTCATTCCAACCAGCAATACATCTAATGGTAATATTAGGGTTATGGTTTATCACGAAGTGTCTTTGAGTTTTGCTTCAAAAGTGATCATGGAAATCGAAAATAATGTGTTTGAAAAGAAGTCTCATGAAAAGACCCATCAAAAACATGGAGGAACACACGTGTTCTGTAGAATAATGTGATTGAAAGTGAACAAAATGCCTATAAATTTGCAAAGTTTTGGATGAAATATATTTGCTATGATGAGCATAAACTGAAGAAATAGTAATGTACCAGTGTTGAATAAAATAAATGTCAAAATGCACAACATGTCCCATAGGAATCTACTTGCATTGATGTTAAACTGGTTCAGTTACTGTGGAAATATTAGGATTTGTATGCACCATTCACTGAAGATAGTTTTCAGTACTAGGAAACAAATATGTATTTCAGGTAAATGAATAATTTTGAGAATACTCTTGTGAAATTTTGATTATAAATATACATTCTTGAATATGAATGAGTTTAGGGAGTGTATAACAAGATATATATTTCATATTTTGAAAAATCTGGAGAGTGTGTGTATATATATATATATATATATATATACATACACAAACACACAGACCTTAAAAATAGCATAATATATTCCAATTGAAATTCACCATGAAATATATGTCATCTACAGATCCAAATATATTTATTTTATTGAATATAGATTTATGTATAATGTTGTTCAACAAGGAAGCTCACTCATAGATTGAATTTTCAGTTCCAACAGCGTTTAGGAGGAGTGATCTCTTACAATTTGTATCTGCCAAGTCAGTCACCTCACAAGAATGTACGTGTGGTATCAGGTAAGATTCTATAATTGCATGTAAAAATATATGTGCTGAATAGGCCACAGAGAAAGGGATGCCTTGACATTACAATCACCGAGACTAAGGCACAATTAGAGGAGTAGAGTTAGAAAATCTGTGAATAAATATCTGGAATGGAATGTGCTCAGGAGTTCACAACCTTGAAGACGGTAGAGGAGATTTCAAAAGTAAGGGACAGGGAAAACAGTCCACAAACATGGAGCTCTGGTTCCCTAAATCCTTCTTGAGAAATTGACTCTGAGTTTGGGCACTTGAAATATATGTTGTTGTCGGGTGATTTAGCTTCCATTGTAGTGAGACAATCAAAGCTGTGTCTGCATCTATGTTACCTGGAGGACATGGTTTCTTATTTTCCACTGAATATGTGGCAGCAGTGCTGAATTCTCTTTTGTAGGTAAACTGTGGCAACTGGGGGATAAGTGTATCCACATGTGGACTGTGAGGCCATTTGGTCATCCTCCACTTTTCGTGGTGTTTCTTGCTGTTGCACTGGGATTTTGGTATTTGCTTCATGATATACAAAGAATTCAACAGTTACCCGGTGCGTGAGTGAGTTCAGTCACTTTTGTTAGGTCAGGGTCTGCAGGAGAATGCACCAACCAGGCTTATATCCCACATGACTTTCCCCCTTGACCATAGCAACCTGATTCTAAACATTGCCCTGAATCCTGTCCATATGACAAGATGCCTTTACATACAAGGGTCTGCTGGCTGCACCATGTCAGTCACAAGCCATTTGGAAGCCAATGGAAGATCCACATGGCCCCACCACAGTTGTTTTATTACACACCTGCCCACCACTGCTGTAGGCCCACTCCTCAGCAGGCTCCAACTTCCTGGTATCTATGTTCTGAACCATTTTCATGAAAACCAGTCAATCAAAGCACTGTCTTGTAATCTCATGATCAGCCACAGGATATCCAAAGATTCTCCAGTGCCACCTGGTCATGGGAAGTTTCAAAATTTCTTGGTATTTATCTAGCCATTTTTCAAGGTTGAAGTTGGAGGCACTGTGTGTTTCATTTCATTCTGGAACTATTACATGGTTAGGAAGCTCATTTCAATGAAATCTCTGGAGAAGTCTCACAGGCAAGGCTTCCCAAACAGTGGCCAAATGATCACATGAATCCAGGCCCATTAGGATCTACATTGTGACATCCATGTGTGTTTTGACTCTCATATATGGCTGCCAAGTCTTTCAGAATAAAATCATGTGGTAACCTGGCTGAGATTCCCAGTGCTCTGTGAACAGCCACCCTGGGCCTAGATCTCATTTTCCAAGGGTGACTCTCATGTGAATCCTCCTAAAATCCCAACACCATTCATGGCAATACTTCTCTGAGGTGAGGTCCACAACTCAGTCTCTAAGGGGAGTCACAACAGAGTTCAAGCCAAGGTGGACCCAGTCATCCCTTCCAACGCCCACACATGACCACAATTAAAACCAAAACACTCCCACATTGCCCTCATCTTCTTCCATATGGACACTCATCATTACCTCTGGCTTGAGGTTTCCATGAGGGGCACAGCCCAAGACAGTGTCCAAAATAACCTCCATTGCCCCTCATTTGCCTAAAGTCAGGGTGGCCTGGACATTCGTCCGGGGAACCATGAGTGCGCAAATAGGCCTGCTGTTAATATTGCTTTGCTCCTTCATTTTGAGGCCTACTGACTGTCAGGTATAGATTCTTTATGTGATTTGGATTCTGGAGAAAACCCAAGCACCTATGGGATAGCCTCTAAAGGGCTTTGAAGAACTCATTTGATCCAAAGGTTCCTATTCTCACTTGAAGGAGGTAAGGAACCTTACAGGGGAAGGCGAGAGACTTCTTCCATAATGACTGCTCTTTTGGCCAATTTAGTTTTGGATGCAAACATGGGATTTTCTTTACATCCATCATGTGCTGAGAATCTAAGCCAAAGCCTAACACAGGACCTAGAGCCTGATTCAGACATATCCCTTTCCAATGCAATTAAGCAAAGAGTCACAGGTGATCCCCATTGATTTCCATTTGAAAACTGTTTTCTTTAGGCTTCCCAAAGGGGTGGCCAGAGGCAAAAAGCTTCCTGACATTGAGGGCAACAGAACAATAGGTACCAAAGCAGTATTTCTCCACTGAGACTTTCCTGATCACACTGATATCTAAGTTTTCTGAGATGCTTGCCATTCCCTTCAGCTATCCAGTACATGGCCATGTCACAGCGCTTGGTGGTGGTACACATCTTGGACACAAAACCATGAGCCTATTCTGGAAAGTGGCCAGAAATCAGAAAGAAAACAGGAACTTAGGAAGATATCAGGGGTTGCCCATCGATAATGCAAGCCACAGTCCATTCATAAATGGGAAGTATGAATCCGGGGAAGCTTTCTACTAGACAGGACACATCCATTGAAGCATTCTCTTTTCTAATGTCTACAACCCCTGACACAGTGGGATACACAGACCTAGAAACACTTGCCTTTTCAAACGACTTACTAGAATCAATTAACTCCAAACCAAACAAACTGCCTTTCTTACCTATTCTCAGAACATGCGACAAAACCACAAACCCACATCCACACCCACAAATGCACCTCCTTCCCGCAAGTAGGTCTGTGACTATCCGGAGTGTCCTCTGACTGGTGGGCCATACTATGTTTCCATGAAATGGCCTGTTCTGTCTCAGATCTGTTCTCCTTGTCCAACTCTGTGATGTTGACAGGAGCCAGCGGTGAGCCACAACCTGGTTTCTCAGGAAAGGGCCCTCTTCAGAGCTTTACTCGCATTTGGCCATCCTCACATCAGTAGGTACCAAGAAATACTGACTCTGTCCTTGGTAAATCCAAACAAGTGAGATCACTGGGACTGGGACTGGGACTGGCTCTGGGTGCCTGGCTTTCTGGACCACATGTTCAGAGATTTCGAACACCAAGGAAATGACGTGAGGTCACTTCCTTCAGGAACTGAATGAGGTCACTGCCTTGGCAAACACATTGTCCTAATAGTTGCTTCCAAAGGCCCCATTAGATGGAGGCTGCCCCTAGTTCCTGTGACACTTTCACAAGTTAGAATGGTATATCATCCATAGGCACTCCAGAACAGCTCTCCACACTGGCCTGTTTTGGTCCATCTTCTCTACACTAAGAAGAGAGAGGCAGATTCAGACACATCCCTTCATCCTGACCAGGTCGCTGGCCATGGAAGGTGACTCTTACTCTCTCAGGTCTTTCATAGCTGCCTACATCTTCTACAGGGATCATTTCTGCATGGACGTTTGAGGTTCTCAGCAGGTGGAAGATCCCCTAAATTCCTGTATTGTAAGACCAACTCTTTCCCTGCTCTTCTGTAAAGTTAGATTGAGGGAACAGTGTATGGTTAGGGTTAATAACATGTTCGATTTGGGTTAGGAATTGTTCTGCTGTATGAATAATGTTATTGGGAACCTGCAATATTTATAAGACTATAGAGGTGAAATATAAGTATGAAAACAGAAATCTAGGAACGATTGGAAGCCCAGAAGGTCATTGGGCACTTGATTGGTATACATAGCTTTGAATTACATTCTGCACAGATGTTTCAGTTAAATAGATAATCATGGTAATAGGACCTTGTACATTGGATCATTGAATATAGAAGAGAACATCCACTCAAACTGGGATAGTTGGTAGGATAAGGAAGATAGTTGGTAGGTTTCAAAAGAAGACTGAGTAAAGCATTTGGACCAAAAGTTCTTTAGCAATAGGGATTCAGTGAGAGAGTGAATGTCAATGTCAGCACATGTGAAGAGTCATTCACAATGATTAACTGGAGAAAAGGTGTAGGAAAGCATTTATCAATAGAGACATTAGGAAATCAGGCAAAGTTCAAAGTGTGTGATAGGAAAATACATTTTTAACAGGGTTGAGGTTGAATATATAATGTTAGGAAGAAACAAATATGTAGTCACCAATAGCAATGATATTTGAGAGTGTTAGGGAACAAGGACATGGATGATGTTAGTAATACATGGTCACATTCAATTTAGGCTTTGGTACAATCATAAGTGTGACCCTTGTATTTTGTGTCTGGAATATTACTGAGATAAATATATATATATATATATCAGGTGAGTAGAAAATTCATGATGAAATATATATCATCTACAGATCCAAAAATATTCATTTTACTTAACATGGATATATAGGTGAAATATAAGTATAAAAACAGAAATCTAAGTAAGATTTGAAGCTCAGAAGTGCATTGGGCAATTGATTGGGATACATAGCATTGAATTACGTTCTGCATACATATCTCAGATAAATCGATAAACAATGGCATATGACATTGTACCTTAGATGATTGAATGTAGAAGAGAACATCCACTCAAAAAGGGATAGTCGATAGAATCAGGAAGATAGTCAGTATGCTTTGGAAGAAGAGTGAGTATAGGATTTGGACCAAAGTTCATTAGCAATAGGGTTTCGGTTAGAGAGTGAATGTCAATGTCAGCACATTTGAAGGGTCAGTCACAATGTTGAACTGGGGAAAATATGTAGGAAAGCAGATATCAATAGAGACATTAGGAAATCAGGCAAAGTATAAAGTGAGTAAAAAAAATAGACATTTTCAACAGTTTTGAGATTGAATATATAATCTTAGGAAGAAACAAATATGTAGTCACCAATAGGATTGACATTTGAGAGCATTAGGCAACCTGGACATGGATGTTTTTAGTAATCCATGTTCAGTTCCCTTTTAGGCTTTGGTACAATCATACGTGTGACTTTTGCATTTTGTGTCCTGAATATTACTATGATAACATGCATATGTAGAATCAGTTGACATGAGTATTTCTTCCACCATTTCTGGGAGCAATATTTTGAAGACGTATAAATTAGTATTGGGTGTACAAAGAGGTGTACCCTGTGTCTATCAATATAGAGGTAATGCATGAATAGACCATACTGTGACCAAATAATATAACTGGTTCCACTTTAAATAATGGATTGAATGGATACCTTTAACTAAGTAAGAAATCTTATATTGATATACAATCATTCTTTCCCACCACTTATACATGTAATGGTAATATTAGGGTTATGGTTTATCATGACGGGTGTGTGAGTTTTGCTTCAAAAGTGATAATGGAAATCGAAAATAATGTGTTTGGAATAAAGTCTCATGAAAGAGCAGTCAAGAAACATGGAGGAATACATGTGTTCTGTAGCAGGAAGTGATTGAAAGTAAAAAATTATAAATTATCTAAATTGTGGATGAAATATGCATCCTATTATGTGCATTAACTGGAGAAATAGTAATATACAAGTGTTGAATAAAAATGAACGTCAAAATACACATTATATCCCATAGGAATATTCTTGCATTGATGTTAAACTGGGTCAGTTACTGTAGAAATATTAGAATTTTTTTGGTGTTATAATACAATTTATTTTAGCACTAGCATGCCACAGAAGGTAGAGGGAAGAGCAATGGATTTTCAGTTATAGCATTAATTATCTAACATTAAATGACTACTTTGGGGAGTGTAGAAATTACATAAGGCTATATAACATTTTTTTTTATTTAACATTCATAAAACCTTGGAATTATGGCAATATTTCTAGTTTTTCATTTTTTATTTTTTCAGTTTGTGATAGACCTTCATTTTATTTATTTGTATCTGGTGCTGAGAATATAACCCAGTGCCTCACAAATGGTAGACAAGCATGATACCACTGAGCCACAAACCCAGCCCCTCCACTTTTATCTTATCATTAAAACACTCCTCTCCCTCTTCTTTTCTCACTTTCTTCCTCATTTTCTTCCTTCTTTCTCTTCCTTTTTCATTATCCCTCCATATGTATTTTTCTCTCATGTCATTACAAACAGTAGTATGCTATGAAATTTACATTTAAGACAGTTTTTTATAGTCATTCTTTTTTCTTGAGAAAATTTAAAAATTATAATCACCTGATAGATATATTACAATACATTAATTATACATATTATCTATATTCATGCATATGTATTACATATGTTATATATATATATGTGTGTATATATATATATATATATATATATATATATATATATATATATATTTAAAAGTACTTTGATTAGCCTGTTTGAAATAATATAGACAAAATCTTTCTTAATTCTCAAGTCTTCCAGAATTAACATCTTACAGTGAAAATCAAATAAACATATTTAAGTAAAAGGGTATCATTCTTATTTATCAATACTGTGTCCATTATATTACTGTGATAAAATGTATATGTACATCAGGTGACATGAGTATTTCTTCCACCATTTTGGGGAGCAAAATTTTGAAAACTTATAAATTAGTACTGAGGATACAAATTGTTGTAACCTGTGTTGATGAATCTAGAGATGATGCATGAATAGACAATATTGTGAATAAATTATATAACTATTTCCAACTTTAAATAATGGATTGAATTGATATCTGAAAATACATAGCAAATCTTATATTGATATACATACATTCATTCCAACCAGTTATATATCTAATGGTAATATTAGAATTATGGTTTATCATGAAGAGTGTGAGTTTTGCTTCAAAAATGATTATGGAATCGAAAATAATGTGTTTAGAAAGAAGTCTAGTGAATAGACCATAAAGAAACATGGAGTAATATATGTGTTCTCAAGGAGAAAGTGATTGAAATTGAGCCAAATGTCTATAAATTTGTGTACTTGTGGATGTAAGATATATCCTATGATTTCCATAAACTGAAGAAATAGTAATGTGCCAGTGTTGAATAAAAATGAACTTCAAAATACACATCATGTCCCATAGGAATCTACTTGCATTGATGTTAAACTGGGTCAGTTACTGTAGAAATATTAGGATTTGTAAGCACCATTCATTGAAGTTAGTTTTCAGTACTAGGAAAGAAATATGTATTTCAGGTGGTTGAATATTTCTGAGAATAATCTTGTGAAAAGTTGATAATAAATCCACATACAGGAACATGAATGAATTTAGGGAGTGTTTAATAATATACATATGTTTCATGTTTTGAGAAAAAAAAAAAAAAAAAAAAATATATATATATATATATATATATATATATATATATATATATATATATATATATATCTCATGGAGAAATATTACAAAGAAAATTTGACAAGATTTATAACACATACCCTTGATTAAGCAGAAGGCAAATCAAAGTATACGCCATGCCTCCTATGGAAGGCCTGTATTTCTTTTCGGTTAGGTTTCTTTTTATCCATCATATTAGGATTAGTTTTCAGATTCTAGTCGGGTATGTGTTAGTGTCAGGGATCAGTATTTAAAATGGAAAATAGGAAAATGAATCTAATGTGTATGCAAGTATGTGCTACACAAAAATCTTGCCACTCTCATCCAGAACAATTCCTTGACATTAACTTCACTCCAAGTGAGACCCAATTAGTGGTGAGGAGTTCGAAAACCTGTGATTACATATGTGGAACTGAAAATGCTCAGGAGTTCACAACATTCGATGTGTTAGAACAGTTTCCAAAAGTAAGGGAGAGGTTAAAAACTGCATAAACATGGAGCTCTGCTGGCCTAAAGACTTCTTGAGAAACTTCCTCTGAGGTTGGGCACATGAAATATATGTAGTTGTCAGAAGATTTAGCTTCTTTTGTAGTGACACCATCAAATCTGGATCTGCATCTTGTGACCTGGAGAAAATGGTTCCTTATTTTCTAATGAACATGAGGAAGGAGTTCTGAATTCTCCCTTTGTAGGTAAACTGTGGTCACTGGTAGTTAAGTGTCTCCCCTTGTGGTCTGTGAAACCATTTGGTCATCATCCTCCATTTTCGTGGTGTTTCTTACTGTGGCACTGGGAGTTTGGTATTGGCTTAATGAAATACAAGTAGTTCAACAAGGACACAGTGCTGGAGGGAGTTCTGTCACGTGTGGTTGGTCAGGGTCTCCAGGAGAATGTTCAAAACAGGGGTCTATCCCACATAGCTTTCCCCCTTGACTATAGCAACCGGATTCTGAACATTGCCCTCAAACCTCTCAATATAACAAGATGCCTATACATATAAGGATCTGTGGCCTGCACCATGTCAGTCACAAGTCTTTTGAAGCCAATGGCAGATCCACGTGGTAAAACCACAGGTATTTATTCAGAAACCTATAGTCCACTGCTCTACACCCACTACTCAGGAGGCTCCAACTCACTAGCATCTCTGTTCTACAACATTTTCATGAAACCCAGTCAATCAAGGCACTGTCTGGTACACTCATGATCAGCAATAGAACATCCAAAGGTTCTCCAGGGCCACCTGGTCATGAAAATTTCAAAAAAATTCATGGTATTTATCTAGCCATTTTTCAAGGATGAAGTTGGAGGCACTGTGGGTATCAATTCATTCAGGAACCATTACATGGTGAGGAAGCTGATTTCAATGAAAGCTCTGCAGAACTCTTTAAGGCAAGGCTTCCCAAAGAGTGGCCAAAAGGTCACATGAAGCCAGGCCCATTGAGGTCTTGAATGTGAGGTTCATGTGTGTTTTGACTCTCAACTATGGCTGCCAAGTCTTTCACAAAAAAATAATGTGATATCCTGGCTGAGATTCTCAGTGCTCTGTGGAAAGCCATCTTGGGCCTATATCTCAGTTTCCAAGGGCGATGCTCATGCGTGGCCTCCTGTTTTCCCAACACAATTCATGGCAATACTTTTCTGAGGTCAGTTCCAGAACTCAGTCTCTAAGAGGAATCACAGCAGAGTTCAAGCCCATGTGGACCCAGTCATCTCTTTTAACCGCCACACAAATGACCACAATTAAAACCACAAGACTCCTACATGGCACTCATCTTCTTCCATAAAGACACTCATCATAACATCTGGCTGGAGGTTGCCATGAGGGGCACAGCCAAAAACAGTGTCCAAAATAAGCTCCCTTGCCCCTCATTTGCCTAAAGTCAGGGTGGCTTTGACACCCTTGTTGTGAACCAGAAGTAATCTGTAAGTGTAAAAGAAATTGAAATTAATGTGTAAAATTTAAAGTTTAAAAGACTGGGTGTTGCAAAGTTTCTAAGCTGCAATGTCTGAGTTAAAATGTAAACGACCAGGTATTGTTACGTTCCTATGCTATACACAAAACCTGAAATTCCTGTAGCTTGTAGGACAATTCCCGGACTGCCCAGTAAATTTTCCCCTGACTGCCTGATTGTTTAATAACCTAGTACCCTTTGTGGCCTGGCACATAGGCATCACAGGGCCTAAACCAATCAGTTTCAATGTGTACCCCACTTTAGAACTGACCTATCACTCCTGCCAAACCTGTTCCCACCAAAGAATGAGCTAATCATCTTTGGAATTGTTGTTTGGTTTTCCCGTGGTGTATGATGATTTTTTAAAAGAGACTGTGATGTATGTAAAGTCCCGCCCTCCCCAAAAAGTGTACTTAAGCACTGCTCAACTCCTGCTTGTGGCTCTGGGCTGCTCTCCCTTCTTGAGTGAGCACGGAGCCCCAGCATGATGGATTGGAACTCAATAAATGCTTTTTGCTGTTGCATGATCCGCGGTCTCTTGGTGGTCTCTTTCTCCGACATTCGCTGAACCCTTAATTTTGGTGAGTTGGCCGGGAATCGTGCAGCACCGAACAAGGAGATCCCAACGGACCCCTCTGAGGGTAAGAAAGGCGCCTCTTTCCATTTTTCCTTGTGATCGCTCAGAGCTTTTTGTTCAGGTTTGGTTTTTCGGTTTTCGGTTTGGGTTGGCAGAGTGGCTGCCAGCAGAGCGTGTAAGTTCCCCCTGGCAGTGGTGGACAAACGTGTCCTAAAGCCACCGGCCACGTTCTTGCAAGGGACACCTTGAAGGACTTGGAGAGGGACAGATGTGATCTCATTAGGTGAGGAGATATGGAAGTGCCCTCATTAGGTGAGGAGGGACAGATGAGCCCTCATTAAGTGACTCTGTTGCAAACCCATCAGGTCTTGCTGGCTACTTTTTTCTCTCAGGTTGAATTCACTGTCTGTCTTTGTGGTGTAACTCATCAGGTTATGCCAGTTACTGGGTTCTAATCTTTACTTCTGAACTCGTGTTAAACGTTAACTGTGTGCCCGTGTTTGTGTTACGTTTGTTTTGTCCTTGTCTCTGTTTGAGTAACTCTCATTATGGGACAAAGCCATTCCATGCCTCTGTCCCTGAAGCCTTTCCTGGTCGCTGCCTCCAATCTGACCCCTTTGCCCACAATCCTATAACTCAAACCTTCTGCTCCTCCCCCTCTTCCCTCCATTCTCCCTGAGTCACAAGATTGTTGATCTTGGGGTTGTGAACAAACGGGAGCTGCATGATGGTCTTTGTGTGTCTTTTTGTCTGTGTTTCTGTTAAATGTGATGGCATTGTTTGGACCGATGCAGAGTCCCGAGTTTCAACCTGCCTTAGATGTGTGGAAATAACTTTAGCTAAAATTTAACCTAAAGCTTCTTCTGTGAGGGACCAAAAGTCAATAGAACCAACAGCTTTTCTGTTCTCACCTTTTACACCTCTCTTAGCTGTGTTTTAAAGAACTTTGATAAACTTTTCTTCTCTTTGTTAAGCGAGATTAGGGAAGCAGTGATTTCTTTTCTTCCCATAGTTGGCTTGAGCATGCCCACTGCAGAAGGAAATGCCTGGGGTCTAAGAACATTGATATTTCGCTTAAACTTTTCTCAAAACCCTATCCTCATTATTAAATTGTTATTAATTGGCTTTGGGGATGGGAACCAAACCTTCAGTCATAAATTTTGACACACCAGTGGGGACTTTCAATGAACCACACTCTGCCCTCTTGGGGAAGCCTAGCACTCAAAACAATTGCAAGCAGAGGATGAATTTTTTGGAAGCTGACTACTGAAAAGGTGGGAGATATAGAATATGCCTGGTGCCTGGGGTCAAACCACCAGAAGGACTAATCCTGTAAGTAAATGGTGAGGCTAAGGGACTCCCAGCAGGTGCCAGAGCCATTTTGCTGTGGGGAACTCCCTTATTCCTTACCTGCACTTTAAGGATTGCTCCACCTCTGTTTACTTAACAAAAGGGACCATGAATGCAGTAATATGTTGATATTTTAGATTGTTTCTTGGGGATGATCTTGGCTGAAATTGTATTTAAAAGATGATATTTTTAATTGTAACAATCTGGTATCTGAATGGGTTTCTAAAGCATTGCACTATCTTACAGATAAAAGTTGGGTTTAAACAAGACTTTAGTTTGATTTAAGATAGCTGATGCTAGAAAACTTATATACTTCGGATAAAAAAATAATTAAAGAGTTTTAATTTTGAACTAGGTAGCCTGAGAAAATTTCACTAGATATACCAGTGCATTAACTTGGGCAAAGATAATAAATTATGATATGATATCTGTTCCCTTCAATGTGTAAGATTTTCTTAAAAACGTGCTAAATTAAAACGTTGGTCTGGCTTAGTGAAATGACATTAATTAGCAACAGTCTTGGAAATTTTTAAAGCTTAATTTGGGATACAAATGGTAGTCTGTGGTTGTTTTTAAAATTTTTTTCAAGAAATTTAATATAGCTTACTACTACTTTAGAAACTTCAGAACAAAGAAAGTGGCTTAATGATCCTAGAGAAACTTCTTATGATGGTGGCTTTAATATTATCAAAAAATGATCATATTTTCAGTTTTTTGTGGTGAGGCTAAGGGACTCAAGATTTTCTAGTGTAGAAAAACATAAAGATATAAAATTTTGAGAATTACATCTTAAACTTGCATCATAATTTTCAACATTCAAACCTGGAAATTATGACTTATAGCTAAAATGCCTTAGGCATGAGGTTTCTGCTCAGGACTCCAGCCTTTACAGTTTTCAAGTCCTCAGCCAGGACTTAAGTTGATATGCAAATAAAAGAATCCTGCAGCACTCAGCAGGAGACAGATAAAAAGGAGTAAAAGTGTCTTTTTACCTGAACTCAAACTAGATCCAAACAAAAAGTACATTATATGGTATTTACTAATTACTGGCCAGTCATCTTTTTTGGCACTCTTGCTTTTTCTTAGATTCTGTATTTTTTATTTTTTGAGCTCATGATCTTGATCCTGCAGATGGGTTAATGTTTTCTGATCAGTTCTATTTTTGATCAACTGTGGAGTTTTTGAACATTGCAATGGATATTTCACCTGAAAAAGCTACAAGGCCTTCACTATTGTGTTATGTGTTACACTTGTGTTACGTGTTGTATGTTGGTATGTCTGTATGTGTGTATGTCCATATATCATGCAGTGATATGACAATTGACAGATGAGGAGCGCTCATAAAATATTTAAAAATTGATATAAATATCTTGGATTCACGTGATTCAAATGGTTCAATTCAAATTGGGTAAACAGATAAAAATAAAGATGTCTTTAGAATTAGGCCTATAAGTTTTCTAGGTGTACAAACAGGCCCTAATAAAATGTTGATGTCTACAAAATAATCTGCTTAAATTCAGAAATTTATAAGTATTGTTTCAAAATGTGAACAGAAAGAGGTTCACAGATGGAAAAGAGAAACTAAAAGTTTCTAGATATAGATTTAATAGAGGGAAAATGTGTTTCTCGATAAGAGAGTCTATATGATTAAGTAATTAAAATGGTTTAAGTAAATAATAAAAAGGTTTGTGTATGTTGGTTATATGTGTAAGTTTTGAGCAAGTAATCTTAAAAAATTAAACAGCTGGTTAAACAATACTGTTTTTTTTAAAATTATGCCAGGTTATTTCTTTAAAAAGCTAAACTTGGTTAATACAAAAACATCAATGTAATTGTGGTGTTAATGTGTTCATATCCTCCAGGTATACAAGTGTGTAAGGTAGAAGCTTCAAAAGAGCATTGTATCATGCTGGTGTTCTAAGGTTGTATGGTAATTCTAGGCTTAAAATAAAAACATGTTGGAGATTTATGTGTATCATTTGTGTTGTATAATTGGACTTGTTATCAAAAAGATATGTACAGTTACATCTTACTTTTTACACTTAGATACAATTTAAAAGTATTTTTAAGTTAAGTAGAGCCTAATCTCTGTGAAGGTTTTATTGTAAAACACAAAGGCAATGCCCATTCATTTCCATGTGAAAACTGTTTTCTTCAGGCTTCAGGAAGGAGTAGCCTGAGGAAAAGACATTCCTGATATTCAGGGCAACATAACAATAGGTAATCAAAAGGCCCAAAGCAGGGTTTCTCCACTGAGACTTTACTGGTCACACTGATATCAGAGTTTTCTGAGATGCTTGCCATTCCCTTCAGCTATCCAGTACATGGCCATGTCACAGAGCTTGGAAGTGGTACATATCTTGTACACAAAACCATGAGCCTATTTTGGAGAGTGGCCAGAATTCAGGAAGGATATAGGAACGTAAGAAAATAGTAGGTGTTGCCCAATGATAAGGCAAGCCACAGTCCATTTATAAAATGGGCAGGATGAATGCTTGGAAGTTTTCTCTTTGACAGAACACACCCATTGAGGCATTCTCTTTTCTAATGTCTATAACCATGGACACAGTGGGATACACAGACATAGAAACACTCGCCTTGTCAAAGGACTAACTAGAAACAGTTCACTCCAAACCAAACAAACCCCCTTTCCTAACTATTCTCAGAACATGAGAAAAAACCACAATCCCACTCAAACACCCACAAAGTCACCTCCTTCCCCCAAGTAGGTCTGAAACTATCCAGAGTGTCCTCTGACTGGAGGGCCATACTATGTTCCCCAGAAATGGCCAGTCCTGTCTCAGATCTGGTCTCCTGGGTCAACTCTGTGAAGTGGTCAGGAGACAGCAGTGAGCCTCTACCTTCTTTCTCCGGAAGGGCCCGTCTTCAGAACTTTCCTGGAATTTGGCCATCCTCAAATCACTGGGTACCACAAAAGACTGACTCTGTCCTTGGTAAATCTAAACAAGTGAGACCACTGTGACTGGAGCTTGGACTGGGTCTGGATTCCTGGCTTCCTGGTACCCAAATTCGGAGAGTTCCATCAACAAGGATGTGAGGTGAGGTCACTTCCTTCAGGAACTGAATGTGGTCACTGCCTTTGCAACCACTTTGTCCTAAAATTTGCTTCCTAGGGTCTCATAATATGGAGGATGCCCCTACTTCCTGTGCCACTTTCACAAGTTCGAATGGTATAGAAACCATAGGCACCTGGGAACAGCTCTCCACACAGGCCTAGTTTGGTCAATCTTCCCTACATTAAGAAAAGAGAGGATGATTCAGACACATGCTTTCAATCTGACCGAGTTGTTTGCCATGGAAGATGACTTTTGCTCTCTCAGGCCTTTCATAGCTGCCTGCATCTTCTCCAGGGATCATATCTGCATGGAAATTTGAGGTTGTCAACAGGTGGAAGATCCCCTACACCCCTGTATTGTAAGACCAACTCTGTCCCTGCTCTTCTGTAAAGTTGGATTGAGGGAACAGTGTATAGTTAGGATTAATAACATGTTCGATTTGTGTTAGGAATCATTCTGCTGGATGAATAATGGTATTGGGAACCTGCAATATATATAAGAATATACAGGTAAAATATAATTATGAAAACTGAAATCTAGGTAAGATTTGAAGACAAGAAAGGCATTGGGCCCGTGATTGGGATACTTAGCTTTGAAGTATGTTCTGCACAGATGTCTCAGATAAATCAATATACAATGGTATAGGACCTTGTACCTTGGATGATTGATTGTTGAAGAGATCATCCAGTCAAAAAGGGATAGTCGTAGGATTAGGTAAATATTCGGTAGGTTTAGAAAAAAGAGTGAGTATAGTATTTGGACAAAAAGTTCTTTAGCAATAGGGTTTCGGATAAAGAGTGAATGTAAATGTCAGCACATGTGAAGAATCAGTCACTATGATGAACTGGGGAAAATATGTAGGAAAAGAGATATCAATAGAGACATTAGGAAATTAGACAAAATATAAAGTGAGTGATAGGATTAGACATTTTCAACATGGTTGAGGTTGAATATATAATCTTGGGAAGAAACAAATATGTACTCACCAATAGGATTGACATTTGAGAGAATTAGGCATCCAAGACATGGATGTTTTTAGTAATCCATGTTCACTTTCCATTTAGGCTTTGGGACAATCCTAAGTGTGACCTTTGCATTTTGTGTCCAGAATATTACTGTGATAAAATGTATATGTAGATCAGTTGACATGAGTATTTCTTCCACCATTTCTGGGAGCAAAATTTTGAAATATACAAATTATTATTGGGGGTACACAGAGGTGTACCCTGTGTCTATCAACATAGAGATAATGCATGAATAGACCATACTGTGATTAAATAATATAACTGGTTCCACTTTAAATAATGGATTGAATTGATATTTGAAAGTATGCAAGAAATCTTATATCAATATACAATCATTCATTCCCACCAGTTTTACATCTAATGGTAATATTAGGGTTATGGTTTATCATGACGGGTGTGTGAGTTTTGCTTCAAAAATGATAATGGAAATCAAAAATAATGTCTTTGGAAAAAGTCTCATGAAAGGAGCAGTCAAGAAACGTGGAGGAATACATGTGTTCTGAAGCAGGAAGTGATTGAAAGTAAAACAAATGCGTATAAATTTGCTAAATTGTGAATGAAATATACATATTATGATGTGCATAAACTGGAGAAATAGTAATGTACCAGTGTTGAATAAAAATGAACGTCAAAATACAATTATATCCCATGGGAATCTTCTTGCATTTATGTTAAACTGGGTCAGTTACTGTAGAAATATTAGAATTTTTTTGGTAATATAATTCAATTTATTTAAGCACTAGCATGCCACAGAATGTCGAGGAAAGAGCAATGGATTTTTAGTTATCGCACTAGTAATCTATCATTAAATGACTATTTTTGGGAGTCTAGAAATTACATAAGGCTATGCAACAATTTTTTTATTTAGCATTCATAAAAACTTGGAATTTTGGTAATATTTCTACTTTTATTTTAATTTTTTCAGTTGTTGATCGACCTCATTTTATTTATTTATATGTTGTGATGAGAATATAACCCAGTGCCTCACACATGCTAGCCAAGCATGTTACCACTGAGCCAGACACCCAGACCCTCCACTTTTATCTTATAATCAAACACTCCTCTCCCTCTTCTTTACTCACATTCTTCCTCATGTTCCCCCTTCTCTCTCTTCCTTTTTCATTTTCCCTCCATAGGAGTTTTTCTCTCATGTCATTACAAACAGTAATATGCTATGAAATTTACATTTAAGAATGTTTTTTATAGTCATTCTTTTTTCTTGAAGAAAAAAGAAAATTTAATAATTATAATAACCTATATATATATTACAATACATTTATTATACATATGTATCTATATTCATGCATATGTATTACATATGTTATATATATACATATATATTTAAAAGTACTTTGATTAGCCAGTTAGAAATAATATAGACCTAGTCTTTCTTAATTTTCAAGTCTTCCAGAATTAACATCTTACAGTGAAAATCAAATAAACATATTTAAGTAAACAGGTATCATTCTTATTTATCAATACTTATCATTTAAGTTTTTATATTACATTAAGCTGTAATATGGCATATTAACTCTTATGAATTAGAGAAATTTCATTTGAACAACCTATTATTTAAGGACCATATGCACTGACATTTTAAATGGAGTTCTCGTGATTTTAATTTCTATCAATTGCATATTTATTGCCAAATACTTATATTATTAATTTTCATATTCATGATTGATATAAAGTCAATTGTTTAATTCTTCTTGTAAGTAGTTACTTATTACAGTAGAGACAGTATTAATAATTCTACATCTTTATTAGAAAAATGGTACAAAGATATTTTCATGCAAAATTAAGAATAATCGCATGCTCTAAATGTTTGATTGTTGATACATATAATAAAGAGCTTTTGATGAGTTTCTTCCCCAGTAAAACATAAAATGCAAAGATGTAGTTGGGTATGTATTTCCAAATAAAGATAAGGAAAAATACACATTATCAGCTAGAAACTATCAAATAAAAGATGAAAAGAACAATCCAACACATTGTACGAACTTGTCAGAAGAGGTAGCCTAAGACTAGACCTGGTCCATGACAAAATATTCACGAAAAAAAATGAAATATGAAAAATATAGGAAATGATATGAATTTTTCATGAAGGTAGGTGGATTATCCTTTAATCTCAATATATGTTCATTTTTAAAAGCCAGTTTTCTGGTAAAATAAATTTGTGATATTTACAACTACACAAAACAAACTTTCTGCTTATCAAAATGAATGCATCTCAACTCTTTTTTAGCTGATTTCTTCCCACTCAATTTTAAACCTTTGCTTATTTATTTTTATTGGTTTTTCAAAACATTACAAAGCTCATGATATATCATCTTTCATACATTTGACTCAAATGGGTTATGAACTCCCAATTTTCCCCAAATACGAATTGCAGAATCACATCAGTTACACATTCACATTTTTACATAATGTCATATTAGTGACTGTTGTCCTCTGCTACCTTTATTATCCCCTACTATCGCCCCTCCCCTCCCATCCTATCTTCCCTCTCTTCCTCATCTGCTATTCTTCACTTCTCTCTCTTGTTCCCGCCTTTCCCCTCACAACGTATTATATGTAATTTTATGTAACAATGAGGGTCTCCTACCATTTCCATATGCTTTCCCTTCTCTCTCCCTTTCTCTCTCCCACTCATCTTTGTTTAATATTAATCTTTTCCTCATGCTTTTCCTCACTGTTCTATTCTTAGTTACTCTCTTTTTATCAAAGAAGACATTTGCCAATTTTTTTAAGGATTGGCTAGCTTCTCTTAGCATAATCTGCTTTAATGCCATCCATTTCCCTGCAAATTCTATGATTTTGTCATTTTTTAGTGCTGCATCCATCGTGTATAGATGCCACATTTTTTTTATCCATTCATCTATTGAATTGCATCTAGGTTGGTTCCACAGTCTAGCTATTGTGAATTGTGCCACTATGATCATTGATGTGGCAGTATCCCTTTAGTACACTCTTTTAAGATCCTCAGGGAATAGTCCGAGAAGGGCGATAGCTGGTTCAAATGGTGGATCCATTCCTAGTTTTCCCAGGAATTCCCATACTGCTTTCCATGTTGGCCTCACCAATTTGCAGTCCCACCAGCAGTGTACAAGTGTCCCCTTTTCCCCACATCCTCGTAAACACTTGTTGTTTGACTTCATAATGGCTGCCAATCATACTGGAGTGAGATGGTATCTTAGGGTGGGTTTGATTTGCATTTCTCTGACTGCTAGATGTGGTGAGCATTTTTTCACGTACTTCTTGATTGATTGTATGTCCTCCTCGGTGAAGTGTCATTTCAGGTCCTTGCCCCATTTGTTGATTAGGTTATTTGTTATCTATTGATAGTTTTTTTTTTGAATTCTTTGTATATTCAGGATATTAGGGCTCTATCTGAAGTGTGAGGGGTAAAAATTTGTTCCCAGGATGTAGGCTCTCTATTTACCTCTCTTATTGTTTCTCTGGTAGAGAAAAAAACTTTTTAGTTTAAGTAAGTCTCATTTTTTTATTCTTGTTAATAACTCTTGGGCTATGCGCGTCCTATTAAGAAATTTGGAGCCCGACCCCACAGTATGTAGATCGTAGCCAACTTTTTCTTCTATGAAATGCAGTGTCTCTGATTTTATATCTAGATCCTTGATCCATTTTGAGTTAAATTTTGTGCATGGCGAGAGAAGGGAATTCAGTTTCATTTTGTTGCATATGGATTTCCAATTTTCCCAGCACCATTTGTTGAAGATGCTACCCTTCCTCCCTTGCATGCTTTTAGCCCCTTTATCAAATATAAGAAAGTTGTAATTTTGTGGATTGGTTTCTGTGTCCTCTCTTCTGTACCACTGGTCCACCTGCTTTTTTCGGTACCAGTACCATGCTGTTTTTGTTACTATTGCTTTGTAGTACAGTTTGAACTCTGGAATCGCTATACCTCCAGATTCACACTTCCTGCTTAGAGTTGCTTTTGCTATTCTGGGTCTTTTGTTTTTCCATATGAATTTCATGATTGATTTATCTATTTCTACAAGAAATGCCGTTGGGATTTTGATTGGCATTGCATTAAACCTGTAGAGAACTTTGTGTAATATTGCCATTTTTATGTTGTTAGATCTGCCTATTCATGAACAGGGCACATGTTTCCATCTTCTGAGATCTTCTTCTATCTCTCTCTTTAGAGTTCTGTAGTTTTCATTATATAAATCTTTCACCTCTTTTGTTAGGTTGATTCCCAAGTATCTTATTTTATTTGAGGATATTGTGAATAGAGTGGTTTTCCTCATTTCCATTTCAGAAGTTTTGTTGCTGTTATACAGGAATGCCTTTGATTTATGTGTGTTAATTATATATCCTGCCACATTTCTGAATTCATTTATTAACTCTAGCCATTTCTTTGTAGACCTTTTTGTGTCTGTTAAATATATTATCATGTCATCTGCAAATAGTGATACTTTAAATTCTTCTTTTCCTATTTTTATGCCTTTAATTTCTTTGGTCTGTTTAATTGCTCTGGCTAGTATTTCAAAACTAAATTGAATAGAAGTGGTGATAAAGGGCATCCCTGTCTTGTTCCAGATTTTAGAAGGAATGCCTTCAGTTTTTCTCCATTTAGGATGATGCTAGCCTGAGGTTTAGCATATATAGCTTTTACAATTTTGAGGTAAGTTCCTGTTATCCCTAGTATTTATAGTGTTTTGAACATAAAGGGATGCAGAACTTTGTCAAGTGCTTTTTCTGCATCTATCGAGATGATCATATGGTTCTTGTCTTTAATTGTATTGATGTGGTGAATGGCATTTATTGATTTTCGTATATTGAACCATCCTTGCATCACGGGGATGAATCCTTCTTGATGATGGTGCACAATTATTTTGATATGCTTTTGTATTTGATTCGTCAGGATTTTATTGAGAATTTTTGCATCCAAGTTCATTAGAGATATTGGTCTGTAGTATTCTTTCTTTGAAGTGTCTTTGTCTGGTTTCGGGATCAGGGTGATGTTGGCCTCATAGAATGAATTTGGAAGAGCTCCTTCTTTTTCTATTTCTTGAAAAAGCTTGAAAAAATATTGGTTTTAATTCTTCTTTGAAGGTTTTGTAGAAATCCGCTGTATACCCATCCGGTCCAGGGCTTTTTTTTGGTTGGTAGTCTTTTGATTGCCTCTTCTATTTCTTCCTTTGTTATTGGCCTGTTTAAATTGTTTGTGTCTTCCTGACTCAATCTGGGCAGATCGTATGACTTAAGAAATTTATCAATATCTTCACAATATTCTATTTTGTTGGAATATAGTGTTTCAAAATACTTTCTAATTATCTTCTGTATTTCTGTAGTGTCTGTTGTGATATTGCCTTTTTCATCCCATATGTTAGTAATTTGAATTCTCTTTCTTCTTCTTTTCCTTAGCATGGCTAAGGGCGTGTCGATCTTATTTATTTTTTCAAAGAACCAACTTTTAGTTTTATCAATTTTTTCAACTTTTTTTGTTTTAATTTCATTGATTTCTGCTCTAAATTTAATTATTTTTTGCCTTCTACTACATTTGCTGTTGTTTTGCTCTTCCTTTTCTACGTTTTTGAGGTGTAGTTTAAGTTCATTTATTTGTTGTATTTTTCTTTTTTTGAGGAAAGAACTCCAAGAAATGAATTTCCCTCTTAAAACTGCTTTCATTGTGTCCCATAGATTCTGGTATGTTGTGTCTGTATTGTCATTTGTCTCTAAGAATTTTTTTATCTCCTTCTTTATGTCTTCTGTAACCCATTGATCATTCAGTAGCATATTGTTCATTTTCCATGTGATGTAGGATTTTTCCTTCTTTCTTTTCTCATTGATTTCCAGTTTCATTCCATTATGATCATATATGGTGCACGGTATAATCTCCATGCCTTTATATTTACTAAGAATTTCCCTATGGCATAATATATGGTGTATCTCTGAGTAGTATCCATGTGCTGCTGAGAAGAACATGTATCCACTTGATGATGGTTGATATATTCTATATATGTCGGTTAAGTCTAGGTTATTGATTGTGCTGTTGAGTTCTATAGTTTCTTTCTTCAGTTTTTGTCTAGAGGATCTCTCTAATGCCGAGAGTGGTATGTTGAAGTCACCCATAATTATTGTGTTGTAGTCTATTTGACTCTTGAACTTGAGGAGAGTTTGTTTTATGAACGTTGCACCTCCATTGCTTGGTGCATACAAATTGATAATTGTTTTTTTCTTGTTGGTGGATGATTCCTTTTAACAGAATATAGTGTCATTCTTTATCCCTTTTGATTAACTTAGGTTTGAAGTTGATTTTATTCCATATGAGTATGGCAAATCCTTCTTGCTTCTGAGGGCCGTGTGAGTGTTATGATTTTTCCCAACCTTTTACCTTCAGCCTGTGTATGTCTTTTCCTATCATATGAGTCTTCTGAACGCAGAATATTGTTGGATTTGTTTTTTTGATCCAGGTCACTAGCACATGTCTCTTGATTGGTGAAATTAGGCCATTAACATTTAAGGTTACAATTGAAATATGATTTGTACTTCCAGTCATGTTTATTTATTTATTATATTTTAGTTTGGATAGTTTTTACTTTTTTGGTTACTTTCCTCCCGCTTTACTGAGATACTTCCCACTGTTAGTTTTGGGCACTATTTTTTAACTCTTCTTCTTGTAGTATTTTGCACAAAATGCTTTGCAGTGCTGGTTTTCTGGCTGAGAATTGTTTTAGCTTTTGTTTATCGTGAAAGACTTTAATTTCATTGTCAAATCTGAAACTTAACTTTGCTTTATATGGTATTCTTGGTTGGAATTCTTTTTTTTTTTTCAGCATTTGAATTACATTGTTCCAGGATCTTCTCACTTTCAACGAATGTGATGAAAAATCAGTTGTTAACCTAATTGGTTTACCCCTGAATGTAATCTGCCTCCTTTCTCTTGTAGCTTTTAATATTCTCTCCTTGTTCTGTATGTTGGCTATCTTCATAATTATATGTCTTGGAGTTGGTCTATTTTGGTTTTGAATGTTTGGGGTCCTGTAGGCTTCCAGGAATTGGCAATCCAATCCATCATTCATCTCTGGGAAGTTTTATAGAATTATTTCATTTAATATGTTGTCCATTCCTTTGGTTTGAATCTCTATGCCTTCTTCTATCCTGATGACTCTTAAATTTGTTTTTTGTTTTTTTATGACATCCCATATCTTTTGAATAAATTCCTGGTGGGATTTAAGCATCTTTTCTGTGTTTACTCTATTCTTTTCAAGTTGATAAACTTTGTCTTCATTATCTGATATTCTGACTTCTACTTGATCTAGTCAATTTGTAATATTCTCGTTTGAGTTTTTAATTTGGTTTATATTTTCCTGCATTTCTAGGATTACTGTTTAATATTTTTTTTAAGATCTCTATCTCCTGGTAATGCTCATTCTTTGCCATTTGAATTTGTTTGTTTAATTCATTTTCAAAATATACTTTTATTGCTTGGACTTGCTGCCTCATGTCTTCTCTAATATTCCTTTCCATCTGAGTTCGGTATGCCTTGAGTTCTTTCCCTATCCCTGTTTCTGATGCTTCAAGGTCCTCCTGTAGAATTAAATTTTCCTGCATTGTTTGTACTCCTTTTTTGCCCTTGTTTTTTCATGATGTTCACGTTACTTTCCAGCTCTATTTGATTGCTGTGTTTCTGCTTTATTCTTTAGATTTGTTTTGGTGTTGTATATCTCTGTTGTCTCTCCTTTGTGTTGGTAAACTATGCCTGCTAAAGTGGATTCCGCTTGGAAGTAATTCCGAAGGCCGAGCTCCAGTGATGTCACCTCTCTGCTTTGGCGGGCCCCAGGCTCCTTGCCGAGGTGTCCGAATTGGGGGGTGGGACTTGACTGTCTGTGGTTTGTTTCAGCTCTGGGTCACTGGCAGGCGGGTGGTCTCCAGCCGCCCAGTCACGCGGGCAGCAGGTGGGCTGTCGCCGTTGTGTTGGCAATCTCTAGCCACGCAGTCTCACGCTCGGTTGCCGGCGGGCGGGCATTCCTCAGCCCCCAAGTCACTCAGGCAGTGGGTGGAATGTCACGTGCGGGCCTGCGGTCTCCAGCCGCCCAGTCACAAGGGCCTGCCTTCTAGTCCTTTGGTTTCTCCTGCTTGTCCTGGTTTCTTTTTCTAGACCAGATTTCCCCTGAGTGATGCCTCTCGGCAGTTCAAACTGTACTCTGTGCCTGCCGTTTGTTGGGTGTGGAGGGTGTCTTTTGGGAACCCAGACACTCTATTGTTTTGATTTTTTCTGCTTGCCCCTCCCCCAGCACTGGCTATACACGTTTCGTTATTGCCACTGATGGTAGGGGGAGTCGAAAGTCAGGTGTCTCTAGTTTTTCTTGCGTCTTTATGCAGGCTTGCTCTGATTAACCCTCCCCCGGAAAGCCTAGGAGACATTTTATGCGAATTCCCCGCTGTATGAGAGATGAGCTGAGTAACACACATCTGTTTTATTGTTGCAATCTATTGGAGAGGGGCGGTGGTTACTTCAGATCTCAAAGATGGTGGCCGCTGGTTTCCTTGGTGGAGTTTCTTTTGTGGGGGATAGAACTATACCACTTTCTTCCCTGTCTGAATTCCCAAACTCAGCCCGGGGATCAGTGGGAGCTCAGCCAGCAGGATTCCACAGAATCCGCAGCAACATTTCTCCCTGCTTCAGGTCACTTCTCGGTGGTGCCCCACCATCTGTAACAGCAGGTCTGGCTGCATGATTCAATCAGCCCGGATCTCTGATTGCACAGTTGGCTATTGGGAACACCGGCACTCTATTGTTTTGATTTTTTTTTTCCGCTTGCCCCTCTCTCAGCGCTGGCTAGACAGGTTTTTTTCACCACTGATGGGAGGGGGAGTTGAAAGTCAGGTGCCTCTAGTTTTCCCCTGTCTTTATGCAGGCTCGCTCTGATAATCTCTCCCCCAGAAAGCCTAGGAGAGATTTGATGCAAATTCCCCGAAGTATGGGAAATGAGCTGAGTAACAGCACCTGTTTTATTGTTGCAATCTGTAGGGGAGTGGCTGTCGTTACTTCAGCTCACCAAGATGGTGGCCGTTGGTTTCCGTTGTGGAGTTTCTATTGTGGGGGTTAGAACTGTACCACTTCCTTCTCCATCTGAAACCCTGAACTCAGCCCAGGGCTCAGTGGGGACTCTACTGGCAGAATTCCACAGAATCTGCATCAACGTTTCTCCGTGATTATTGATCGCATCTCGGTGGTGCCCTGCTGTCTGTAGCCACTGGACGGGTCGCGTGGATCAGTCAGACAGGATCTCCGGTCGCAGAGTTGGCTCATGTTTGGGACTCATTTACCGGACCTCAGTGCTAGAAATCCTTCTTCTAGGTTTCAGTGCACCCCCATTTTGCTGTAAGTTCCTAACAAGATAGTTTTTTGTCGTTCTTAGTCGTTAGTCACCTGCGCAGTGGCGCGGTACAATGGGTATGATGCTCTCTATTCACGGCCCTCTTGCAATGTCAAAATATTATGATTTGTATGCACCATTCACTGAAGTTAGTTTTCAGTATTAGGAAACAAATATGTATTTCAGGTGGATGAATATTTCTGAGAATAATCTTGTGAAAAGTTCATTATAAATCCTCATACATGAATATAAATAATTTTAGGAAGTGTATAATAAGACACATATATTTCATATTTTGAAAAATCTGGAGAGTATATATATATATATATATATATATATATATATATATACACACACACACACAAACACACACACACAGAGACATTAAAAAGTAGCAATATATATGCCAATCGAAATTCATCATTAAATATATAACATCCACTTATCCAAAAATATACATTTTACTAAAAATGGATTTATGCATAATGTTGGTCAACTAGGAAGCTCACCCATAGGTTAAATTTTCGGTTCCAACAGAGGTTAGGAGGAGTGATCTCTTCTCACAATTTTTATCTGCCATGTCAGCCACCTCAGAAGAATGTACATGTGATACCAGGTAGGATTCTATTTGTGCATATAAAAATACATGTGCTTAATAGGCTACAGAAAAGGGAGAGAGGAATTCACATATTTGTTAATTTTAAAAACACATGGAGAACTATGTCAATAAACATTAAATATATATTTTAACTCCTACACAATATAATCCAAAAGGGATGTCCAACTACATATCATGCCTTCTCTGAATTGCTGGTATTTGTATTCTGTTTGGGTTACTATTCTCCATCATATAAGGATTAGTAGTCAGAGTCTAGTAGGGTATGGGTTAGTGTCAGAGATTCAGTATTTCGAATGGAAAATAGGAAAGTAAACCCAATGTGTTTGCAAATATGTGCTACACAAAAATCTTCCCACTCACATTAAGAACAATCCCTTGATATTACCCTCGCTGGAAGAAATACACAATTAGAGGATAAGAGTTAGAAAATCTGTGAATACATACCCGGAATGGAATATGCTCAGGAGTTCACAACCTTGGAGGTGGTAGATGACTTTCCAAAAATAAAAGACAAGGTAAACACTCCACAAACATGGAGCTCTGCAGGCCTAAAGACTTCTTGAGATACTGCCTCTGAGTTGGGACACTTGAAATGTATGTTGTTGTCGGTAGCTTTAGCATCCTATGTAGTGAGAGCATCAAAACTGGGTCAACATCTATGTGACCTGGAGGACATGGTATCTTATTTTCCAATGAAAATGAGGCAGCAGTGCTGAATTCTCACTTTGTAGGTAAACTGTGGCAACTGGGGGATAAGTGTCTCTTCGTGTGGACTGTGAAGCCATTTGGTCATACTCTACTTTTCGTGGTGATTCTTGCTGCTGCACTGGGAGTTTGGTATTTGCTTCATGAAATACAAGGAGTTCAACTGGGACACAGTGCTGGAGGGAGTTCTGTCACGTGTGGTGGGACAGAGTCTGCAGGAGAATGCACCAACCAGGCTTATGTCCAACATAGCTTGCCCCCTTGACCATATCAACCTGATTCTGAACATTGCCCAGAAACCTATCCATATAACAAGATGCCTTTTCATATAAGGGTCTGCTGGCTGCATCATGTCAGTCACAAGCCATTTGAAAGCCAACGGCCGATCCACATGAAACCACCAGAGATGTTTTATCTCACACCTACCCACCTTTGCTTTAGGCCCACTACTCAGCAGGTTCCAACTTACTGGCATCTCTGTTCTACACAATTTTTTTGTGAAACCCAGTCAATCAAGGCACTTTCTGGTACACTCATGATCAGCAACAGGATCTCCAATGGTTTTCCAGTGCCACCTGGTCATGGGAATTTCAAAAATTTCATGGTATTTATCGAGCCCATTTTTCAAGGATGAAGTTGTAGGCACTGATGGTTTCATTTAATTCAGTAACCATTAAATGGTGAGGAAGCCCATTTCAATGAACGCTCTGGATAACTCTCACAGGCAAGGCTTCCCAAAGTGTTGCCAAATGGTCACATGAAGCCAGGCCCATTGAGGTCTACAATGTAAAATCCTTGCCTGTTTTGCCTCTCAACTATGGCTGCTAATTCTTTCAGAAAAAAATTATGTGATAACCTGGCTGAGATTCCCTGTGCTCTGTGGAAAGCCTTCCTGGGCACAGATCTCAGTTTCCAAGGGTGACTCTCATGCATGGCCTTCTAAAATCCCAACAAAACTCATGGCAATACTTCTCTGAGATCAGTTCCAGAACTCAGTCTCTAAGGGGAATCACACCAGAGTTCAAGACCAGGTGGAGCCAGTCATATTTTTCAACAACCACACTAATAACCACAATTAAAACCAGAACACTTCCACATGGCCATCATCTTCTTCCATATAGACACTCATTTTAACCTCTGGATGGAGGTTTCCATGAGGGTCACAGCCCAAGACAGTGTCCAAAATAAGCTCCCTTGCCCCTCATTTGCTTAAAGTTGGGGTGGCCTGAACACCTTTCTGTGAACCATGACTGATCAAATAGGCCTGCCGTTAATACTGCTCTGCTTCTCCAATTTGAGGACTACTGACTGTGGGGTTTAGAATCTTCATGTGAATTGGAATCATTGGAATCACCTATGGGCTAGCCTCTGAAGGGCTTTGAAGAACTCATTTGACCCAAAGGCACCCTATTCTCACTTGATAGAGGTCAGGAACCTTACAGAGGTAGGGAGAGACTTCATCCACAAGGACTGCTCTTTTGGCCATTTTGGTTTTGGATGAACACGTGGGATGTATAAGGTGCTGAGTATCTAACCACAGCCTCACCCAGGGCCAAGAGGCTCTTTCAGAAACATCCATTTCCAATGAAATTAAGCAAAGAGCCACAGGTGATGCCCATTCATTTCCATTTGAAAACTGTTTTCTTCAGGCATCACAAATGAGTGTCCTGAGGTAAAAACCTTCCTGAAATTCAGGGCAGCAGAACAATAGGTAAGCAAAAGCCCGAAAGAAGGGTTTCTCCACTGAGACTTTCCTGGTCCCACTGATATCTGAGTTTTCTTAGATGCTCGCCATTCCCTTCAGCTATCCAGTACATCACCATATCACAGAGCTTGGAGGTGGTACATATCTTGGACACAAAACCATGAGGCTATTCTGGAGAGTTTCCAGAATTCAGAAAGAAAACAGAAACTTAGTAAGAGAGCAGATGTTGCCCTTCAATAAGTCAAGCTGCAGTCCATTTGTAAATTGGGCAGGATGAATGTTTGGAAGCTTTCTACTAGACAGGACACATCCATTGATGCATTCTCTTTTCTAATGTCTACAACCACGAACAGAGTGGGATGCACAGATATAGAAGCACTCGCCTTGTCAAACGACTTACTGAAAACAGTCCACACCAATCCAAACAAAGAGCCTTTCCTTCCTATTCTCAGAACATGAGACAAAACCACAAACCCACACACACACACTCAAAGGCACCTCCTTTGCTCAAGTAAGTCTGTGACTATCCAGAGTGTCCTCGGAATGGTGGGCCATTGTATGTTCCCCCAAAATGGCCTGTCCTGTATCAGATCTAGTCTCCTTGGCCAACACTTTGAAGTTGTTAGGAGCCATGGGTGAGCCACTACCTGATTTCCCAGGAAAAGCTCCTCTTCAGAGCTTTCCTGTCATTTGGCCATCGTCACATCAGTAGGTACTAAGAAAGACTGACTCTGTTCTTGATAAATCAAAACAAGTGAGACCACTGGGACTGGGACTGTGACTGGCTCTTGGTGCCTGTCTTCCAGGATCAAACGTCCAGAGAGTTCCATCACCAAGGCAGTGAGGTGAGGTCATTTCCTTCAGGAACTGAATGAGGTCACTGACTTTGCAACCACTTTGTCCTAAAAGTTACATCTAAAAGTCCCATGAGATGGAGGCTGTCCCTACTTCCTGTCACACTTTCACAGTTAGAATGGTATACCAACCATAGGTACCTGGGAACAGCTCTCCACACAGGCCTGGTTTGGTCCATCTTCTCTACATTAAGAAGGTAGAGGCTGATTGAGACACATCCCTTCATCCTGACCAGATAGTTTGCCATGGAAGATGTCTTTTGCTCTCTCAGGTCCTTCATAGCTTCCTTCATCATCTCAGGGGATCATTTCTGCATATACCTTTGATGTCCTCAGCAGGTGGAAGGTCCCCTACATTCCTGTATTGTAAGACCAACTCTGTCCCTCCTCTTCTGTAAAGTTAGATTGAGGGAAAAGTGTATGTTTAGGGTTAATAACATGTTTGATTTGCGTTAGGAATCTTTCTGCCGGATGAATAATGGTATTGGGAGCCTGTGATATTTACAAAAATATATAGGTAAAATATAAGTATAAAAACAGAAATCTAGGTAAGATTGGAAGCCAGAAGGGAACTGGGCCCTTGAGTGGGATACGTAGGATTGAATTATGTTCTGCACATGTGTCTCAGATAAATTGATATACAATGGCATAGGACCTTATACCTTGGATAATTGATTGTCGAAGAGAACATCGAGTCAAAAAACTATAGTCAGTAGCATTAGGAAGATAGTCAGTAGGTTTAGAAAGAAGAGTGAGTATAGGATTTGGACCAAAAGTTCTTTAGCAATAGGGTTTCGGGTAGAGAGTGAATGTAAATGTCAGCATATGTGAAGTGTCAGTCACAATGATGAACTGGGGGAAATATGTATGAAAGCAGGTATCAATAAAGATATTACGAAATCAGGAAAAGTATGAAGTGAGTGATAGGATTAGACATTTTCAACATGTTTGAGGTTGAATATATAATCTTAGGAAGAAACAAATATGTAGTCACCAATTGAATTTACATTTGAGAGCATTAGGCAACCTGGACATGGTTCTTTTTAGTAATCCACGCTCCCTTGGCATTTAGGCTTTGATACAATCATGAGTGTGACCTTCGCTTTTTGTGTCCAGAATATTCCTGTGATGAAATCTATATATAGATAAGGTGACATGAGTATTTCTTCCACCATTTCTGGGAGCAATATTTTGAAGACGTATAAATTAGTATTGAAGGGACAAAGAGGAGTACACTGTATCTATGAATATAGAGATTATGCATTAATAGACAATACTGTGAATAAAAAACGTAACTGGTTCCAACTTTAAATAATGGATTGAATTGAATCGTGAACATATAGAGGAAATCTTATATTGATATACAATTTTTCATTCCAACCAGTTATACATCTAATGTTAATATTAATGTTATGGTTCATCATGAAGAGTGTGTGAGTTTAGCTTCGAAATTGATTATGGAAATTGAAAATAATGTATTTGGAAAGAAGTCTCATGAAAAGATGAATCAAGTAACATGGAGGAATACATGTGTTCTGAAGCAAGAAGTGTTTGAAAGTGAAACAAATTCCTATATATTTGTGAACTTGTGGATGAAATACATATCCTATGATGTGCAAAAACTGAAGAAATAGTAATGTACCAGTGTTGGATTAAAATGAAGGTCAATATAGACATCATGTCCCATTGGAATCTACTGGCATTGATGTTAAACTGGGTCAGTTACTGTAGAAATATTAGGATTTGTAAACACCATTGATTGAAGTTAGTTTTCAGTACTGGGAAACAAATATGTATTTCAGGTGGATGAATATTTCTGAGAATTATCTTCTGAAAAGTTGATTATAAATCATATACATGAACATGAATGAATTTACAGAGTGTGTATAAGACACATATATTTCATATTTTGAGAAATCTGGAGATATATATATATATATATTTTTAAATAAACACAAATATACATTAAAAAATATCAATAAATACATGCTAATCATAATTCATCATGTAATATACATCATCCACAGATGCAAAAATATTTATTATACTGAACATGGATTTATGTATAATATTGTTCTACTGGGAAACTCACACATAGTTTGAATTTTCAGTTCCCACAGGGTTTAGGAGGACTGATCTCTCCTCACAATTTGTATCTGCCAATTCAGCCAACTCATGAAAATGTACGTGTGATACCAGGTAGGATTCTCTATGTGCATATAAAAATACATGTGCTGAGTAGGCTACAGAGAAAGGGAGACATATTAACATATTTGTGAACTTTAAAAACACATGGAGGACTATTTCAATTAAAAATTGAGTAGATTTATAACACCTACCCTTAATCATGCAAAAGGGAAGTCCAACTGTACACCATGTCTCCACTGAACTGCTTGTATTTTCATTCTGTTTGGGTATTATTCTCCATCATATTAGGATTAGTAGTCAGAGTATAGTAGGGTATGAGTTACTGTCAGGGATTCAGTATTTCAAATGGAAAATTGGAAAATGGATCAATGTGTATGCAAATTAGTGTTACACAAAAATTTTCCCACTCTCATTTAGAACAATAACTTTACATTATTTTCACCCCAAGTAAGACACAATTAGAGGAAAAGAGTTAGAAAATCTTTGAATTCATACCTGAAATGAAAACTGCTCAGGATTTCACAACCTTGGAGATGGTAGAGGAGTTTCCAAAAGTAAGGGACTATGTAAATACTCCACAAACATGAAGATTTGCCAGCCTAAAGACTCTGCAGAAACTGCCTCTAAGATGGACAGTTGAAATATATGTTGTTTTCAGGAGCTTTAGCTTTTTTTCTAGTAAGACCATCAAAGCTGTTTATGCATGTCTGTGACCTTGAGCACATGGTTTATAATTTTCCAATTAACATGAAGCAGCAGTGCTGAATTCTCTCTTTGTAGGTAAACTATGGCCACTGGGGTCTATGTGTCTCCCCATGTGGACTGTGAAGCCATTTCATCATCCTCCACTTTTTATAATGTCTCCTGCTGCACTCAGAGTTTTGTATTTGTTTCATGAAATACAAGGAGTTAATCTTGACCACAGTGCTGGAGGGAGTTCTGTCACATGTGGTGGGTCAGGGTCTGCAGGAGAATGCACCAACAGGGCTTGTATACCACATAGGTTGCCTCCGTGACCATAGCAACCTGATTCTGAACATTGCCCTTAAACCTCTCCATATAACATGATGCGTTTATATACAATGTTCTGCTGGCTGCACCATGTCAGTCACAAGCCATTTGGAAGACAATGGCAGATCCACATGACCCCACCACAGATGTTTTATCACACACTTAATCACCTCTGCTCTAGGCCCACTATTCTACAGGCTCCAAATTACTGGCATCTCTGTTCTACACCATATTCATGAAAACCACTTAATCAAGGCACTGTCTGGTACACTCATGATCAGCAACAGGACATCCAAAGGTTCTTCAGTGCCACCTGGTCATTGGAATTTTAAAAATTTCATGGTATTTATCTAGCCAAATTTCAAGGATAAAGTTCGAGGCACTGTTTATTTCAATTCATTCAGGAATTATTCAATGTTGAGGAAGATCATTTCAATGAAAGCTCTGGAGAACTCTCACAGGCAAGGCTTCCCAGAGCATGGCCAAAAGGTCACATGAAGCCACGCCCATTGAGGTCTAAAATTGAGGTCCATGTGTGTTTTGACTATCAAATATGGCTGCCAAGTCTTTCAGAATTAAATCATGTGATATCCTGTCTGAGATCCCCAGTGCTCTGTGGAAAGCCACAGTGGGCATAGATCTCAGTTTCCAAGGGCGACTCTCATGCGTGGCCTCTTAAAATCCCCACACAATTTATGGCAATTCTTCCTTGATGTGTGTTCCAGAACTCAGTCTCTAAGGGGAATGACACCAGAGTTCAAGCCAGGTGGATCCAGTCATCTCTTCCAACTGCCACAAGAATGACCACAATTAAAACCAAAATACACCCACATGGCCCTCATCTTCTTAAATATAGACATTCATCATAACCTCTGGCTGGAGGTTACCATGCGGAATGCATCCCAAGAGAGTGTCCAAAATAATGTTGCTTGCCCCTCATTTGCCTAAAGTCAGGGTGACATGGACACCCTTCCTGTGAACCAGGAGTGATCAAATAGGCCTGCCATTAATACTGCTGTCCTTCTCCAATTTCAGGCCTACTGACTCTCATGTATAGATTCTTTATGTGATTTGGAGTCTTGAGAAAACACAGGCACCTCTGCAGGGCTTTGAAGAACTCATTTGACCAAAAGGATTCCTATTCACACTTGATGGAGGTAAAGAACCTAACAGAGGAATGCAAGAGACTCATCCACAATGACTAATTTTTTTTGCCATTTTGGTTTTGATTGCACACATGGAATCTATCTTTAGATCTATCATGTGCTGAGAATCTAAGCCACAACCTCACAGAGGCCCAAGAGGCTGATTCGGACACATCCCTTTCCAAAGCAATTAAGCAAAGAGCAACATGTTATGCCCATTTATTTCCATTTGAAAACAGTTTTCTTCAGGCTTCACAAAGGGGTGGCCTGAGGCAAAGACCTTCTTGACATTCAGGGCAACATAACCATTAGTATGCAAATAAACCAAAGCAGGGTCTCTCCACTGAGAGTTTACTGGTCACACAGTTATTTGAGTTTTCTAAGATGTTCCCATTCCCTACAGCTATCAAGTACATGGCCATGTCACAGAGCTTGGAGGTGGTACATATCTTGGACTCAAAACCATGGGCCTATTCTTGAGATTTGCCGGAATTCAGGAAGAAAACAGGAACTTAGAAAGTTAGTAGGTGTTTCCCATGCATAAGGCGAGCCACAGTCCATTCCTAAATCGGGCAGGAAGAATGCTGGGAAGCATTCTACTAGACAGGACACATCCTTGATGCATTGTCTTTTCTAATGTCTACAACCACGGACAGAGTGGGAAACACAGATATAGAAGCACTCACCTTGTCAAACGACTTACTAGAAACAGTCCACTCCAATCCAAACAAACCGCCTTTCCTACCTATTCTCAAAACATTAGACAAAACCACAAACTCACACCCACACCCACAAAGGCACCTCCTTAACTCAAGTCGGTCTGTGAATATCCAGAGTGTCCTCTGACTGGTGGACCATACTATATTCCCCTGAAATGGCCTGACCTGTGTCAGATCTGGTCTCCTTGGCTAACTCTGTGAAGGTGTCAGGAGCCAGAGGTGAGCCACTACCTGCTTTCTCAGAAACGGCTCCTCTTCAGAGCTTTCCTGGCATTTGGCCATCCTCACATCAGTAGTTACCAAGAAAGACTGACTCTGTCTTTGGTAAATCCAAACAAGTGTGACCACTGGGACTGGGACTGAGACTGGCTATGGGTGACTGGCTTCATGAATCCCAAGTTCAGAGATTTTAATCACCAAGGAAGTGAGGTGAGGTCACTTCCTTCAGGAACTGAATGAGGTTACTGCCTTGGCAATCACTTTGTCCTACCAGTGGCTTCCAAGTGTCACATGAGAAGGAGGCTGCCCCTACTTCCTGTTACACTTTCACAAGTTAGAATGGTATATCAATAATAGGCGCCTGGAACAGCTACCCACACAGGCTGGGTTTGGTCCATTTTCTCTACATTAAGAAGAGAGAGGCTGATTCAGACAGAACCCTTCATCCTGACCAGGTTGTTTGCCATTGAAGATGACTTTTGCTCTCTCAGGTCCTTTATAGCTGCCTTCATGTTCTTCAGGGATCATTTATGCATGTACCTTTGAGGTTTTCATCAGGTGAAATATCTCATACATTCCTGTGTTTTAAGACCAACTCTATCCCTGCTCTTCCGTAAAGTTAGATTGATGGAACAGTGAATGGTTAAGGTTAACAACATGTTTGATTTGGGTTAGAAATCATTCTGCTGGATGAATGATGGTATTTGGAACCTAAAATATTTAAAAGAATATAGAGGTGAAATATAATTATAAAAACAGAAATCTAGGTAAGATTCGAAGCCCAGAATGGCATTGGGACCTTGACTGGGATAATTAGCATTGAATTACTTTCTGCACAGATGTCTAAAATAAATCTATAATCAATGGCATAGGATCTTCTACCTTGGATGATTGAATGTACATACAAGAGAACATCCAGTCAAACAGGGATAGTCGGTAGGATTAGGAAGATAGTCGGTAGGTATAGGAAGAAGAGTGAGTATAGTATTTGGAACAAAAGTTCTTTAGCAATAGGGTTTTGGTTAGAGAGTGAATATGTTTGTCAGCACATGTGAAGAGTCAATCACAATGATGAACTTGGGAAATATGTAGGAAAGCAGATATCAATAGAGACATTACAAAATCAGGCAAACTATAAAGTGATAGGATTAGACATTTTCAAAGGGTTCAGGTTGAATATATAATCTTAGGAAGAAACACATATGTAGTCAGGAATAGGATTGACATTTGAGAGAATTAGGCAATGTGGACATGGATGTTTTTAGTAATCCATGCTCACTTTCCATTTAGGCTTTGGTACAATAATAAGTGTGACCTTTGCATTTGGTGTCCAGAATATTACTGTAATAAAATGTATATGTAGATCAGGTGAAATGAGTATTTCTTCCACCATTTCCGGGAGCAATATTGTGAAGACGAATAAATTAGTATTGGGGGTACAAAGAGGTGTACGCTGTGTCTATGAATATAGAGATAATGCATAAATAGATCATACTGGGAAAAAATATAACTGGTTCCACTTAAATAATGGATTGAATTGATATCTGAAAATATATAGGAAATCTTATATTGATATACAATCATTCATTCCAAAGAGTTATACATCTAATGGTAATCTTAGAGTTATGGTTTATAATGAAGGGTGTGTGAGTTTTGTTTCAAAAGTGATTACTGGAATAGAAAATAATGTGTTTGGAAAGAAGTCTCATGAGAAGACCAGTCAAGAAACATGGAGGAATACATGTGTTCTGAAGCAGAAAGTGATTGAAAGTGAAACAAATGCCTATAAACTTCCTAACTTGTGGAATAAATATATATCCTATTATGTGCATAAACTGAAGAAATAGTAATGTAACAGTGTTGAATAAAAATGAACTTCAAAATACACATCATATTCCATAGGAATCTACTTGCATTGATGTAAAACTAGGTCAGTTACTGTAGAAGTGAAAATTGGAAAATAAATCCAATCTGGAATGGGAAATTCTCAGGAGTTCACAACCTTGGATGTGGTGGAGGAGTTTCACAAAGTAAGGGACATTGTAAAGACAACCCAAACATGGAGCTCTGCTGGCCTAAAGACTTCTTGAGAAACTGGCTTTGAGGTTGGGCACTTAAATTTATATTGTTGTCCGGAGCTATAGCTTCTTTGTAGTGAGACCATCAAAGCTGGGTGTGCATCTATGTGACCTGGAGGACATGGTATCTTATTTAATAATGAACATATGGCAGCAGTACTGAATTCCCTGTTTGTAGGTAATCTGTGGCCACTGGGGGCAAAGTGTCTCCCCATGTGGACTGTGAAGCCATTTGTTCATCCTCCATTTTCGTGGTGTTTCTTGCTGCTGCACTGGGAGTTTGGTATTTGCTTAACGAAATACAAGGAGTTCAACGGGGACAAGTGCTGGTGGCTACCCCAACTTCATGTGACACTTTTACAAGTTAGAATGGTATATCAACCATAGGCACCCAGGAACAGGTCTCCACACAGGCCTTGTTTGGTCCTTCATATCTGCCTACATCTTCTCCAGGGGTCATATCTGCATGGACCTTTGAGGTTCTCAGCAGGTGGAAGATCCCCTATATTCCTGTATTGTAAGACCAACTCTGTCCCGTTCTTCTGTAAAGTTAGATTAAGGGAACAGTGTATGGTTAGCATTAATAACTTGTTCAATTTGGGTTAGGAATTATTCTGAGGGATGAATAATGATATTGGGAATCTGCTATATTTATAAGAACATAGAGGTGAAATATATGTATGAAAACAGAAATCTAGGTAAGATTTGAAGCCAAGAAGGGAATTGGGCCCTTGATTGGGATACTTAGCATTCAATTACCTTCAGCAGAGTTTTCTTGGATAAATCAATATACAATGGCATAAGACTTTGTACCTTGGATGATTGAATTTAGAAGGGAACATCAACTCCAAAAGGGATAGTCGGTAAGATTAGGAAGATAATCAGTAGTTTTCGGAAGAAGTGTGAGTATAGAATTTGGAAAAAAAAATTCTTTAGCAACAGGGTTTCGATTAGAGAGTGAATGCCAATGTCAGCACATGTGAAGAGTCAGTCACAAAGATGAACTAGGGAAAAAATGTAGGAAAGCAAATATCAAGGAAGACAATAGGAAATTAGGCAAAGTACAAAGTGAGTGTTAGGATTAGACATTTTCAACAGGATTGAGTTTGAATATATAATCTTAGGAAGAAACAAATATGTAGTCACCAAAGAATGACATTTGAGAGCATTAGGCAACATGGACATGGATGTTTTTAGTAATCCGTGTTCACTTTCCATTTAGGCTTTGTAAAATCATAAGTGTGACCTTTGCAGTTTTGTCCAGAATATTACTGTGATAAAATGTATATGTAGATCAGGTGACATGAGTATTTCTTCAACCATTTCCGGGAGTAATACTGAGAAGACGTATAAATTAGTATTGGGGGTACAAAGAGGTGTACGCTGTGTCTGTGAATATAGAGATAATGCATGAGTAGACCATACTGTGAATAAATAATATAACTGGTTCCACTTTAAATAATTCATTTAATTGATATCTGAAAATATACAGGAAATCTAATATTGATATACAATCATTCATTCCAACCAGTTATACATCTAATGGTAATGTTAGGTTATGGTTTATCATGAAGGGTGTGTGAGATTTTCTTCAAAAGGATTATGGAAATCGAAAATAATGTGTTTGGAAAGAAGTCTCAAAAAATTCCAGTCAAGAAACCTGGATGAATACATGTGTTCTAAAGCAGGAAGGGATTTAAAGTGAACCAAATGCCTCTAAATTTGTGAACTTGTGGATGAAATATATATGCTATGATGGGCTAAACGTGAAGAAATAGTAATGTAGCAGTGTTGAATAGAAATGAAGTTCAAAATAGACATCTTGTCCCATAGTAATCTACTTGCATTGATGTTAAACTGGGTCAGTTAATGTAGAAATGTTAGGATTTGTATGAACCATTAACTGAAGTCAGATGTCAGTAATGGGAAACAAATATGTATTCCAGGTGGAGGAATATTTCTGAGAATAATCTTCTGAAAAGTTGATTAGAAATCCACATACATGAACATGAATGAATTTAGGGAGTGTATATAATACACATATATTTCATATTTTAAAAAACTTGGAGAGTCACACACACACACACACACACACACACACACAGACATTAAAAAGTAGCAATATATATGCCAATCGCATTTCATCATGAAATATATATAATCCACATATCGAAAAATATTCATTTTGCTTAACATGGATTCATGTATAATGTTGTTCTACTAGGAAGCTGACATAGGTTGAATTTTCAGTTCCAACAGCGTTTAGGAGGAATGATCTCTTCTCACAATTTTTATCTTCCAAGTCAGTATCCTCAAAAGAAATTATGTGTGATACCAAGTAGGATTCTATATGTGCGTATAAAAATACATGTGCTGAATAGGCTACAGAGAAAAGGAGACAGGAAGTCACATATTTGTTACCTTTAAAAATACATGTAGAACTATTTCAATTAAAAATTGACTATTTTTATAATACCTACCCTTTATCATGCAAAAGGCAAGACCTAGTATACACCATGCCTCCTCTGAACTGCTTGTATTTCTATACTCTTTGGGTTATTTTTCTTCACCATATTAGGATTAATCGTCAAAGTCTAGTAGGGTATGGGTTAGTGTCAGGGATTCAGTATTTTGAATGGAAAATAGGAAAATGAATCCAATGTGTACGCAAACATATGCTACGCAAAAATCTTCCAACTCTCATCAAGAACAATGCCTTGTCATTACCTTCGACCCTAGTAAAACACAATTAGAGGAGAAGAGTTAGAAAATCTGTGAATTCATATGTGGAATAAAATATGCTCAGTAGTTCAAAAAATTGGAGGTGTTAAAGGAGTTTCCAAAAGTAAGGGAAAGTTTAAACAGTCCACACATATGGAGCTCTGCTGGCCTAAAGACTTCTTGAGAAAGTCTCTCTGAGGTTGGGCACTTGAAATATATTTTGTTGTAAGGAGCTTTAGCTTCCTTTGTAGTGAGACCTTCAAAGATGGGTCTGCATCTATGTGACCTGGAGGACATGGTTTCTTATTTTCCAATGAACATGAGACCACAGTGCTGAATTCTCTCTTCCTAACTAAACTGTGGACACTGGAACCTAAGTGTCTCCCCGTTTGAACTGTCAAGCCATTTGGTCATCCTCCACTTTTCGTGGGTTTCTTGCTGCTGCACTGGGAGTTTGGTATTTGCATCACGAAATACAAGGAGTTCAACTGGGACACAGTGCTGGAAAGAGTTGTGTCACCTGTGTATGGTCAGGGTCTGCAGGAGAATGCACCATCCAATCTTCTATCTCTCATAGTTTGCCCCCATGTCCATAGCAACCTGATTCTGAAGATTTACCTGAAACCAAACCATATAACAATTTGCCTTTACATATAAGGGTCTGCTGGCTGCACCTTGTGAGTCAAAAGCCATTCTATATAAATGCCACATTTTTAATCCATTCATCTATTGAAGGGAATCTAGGTTGGTTCCACAGTCTTGCCATTGTGAATTGTGCTGCTATGAACATCGATTTATCAGTATCTCTGTAGCATGCTCTTTTTAGGTGTTTAGGGAATAGACCGAGAAGGGGAATAGGTCAAATGGTGGTTCCATTCCCAGCTTTCCAAGAAATCTCCATACTGCTTTCCAAATTGGCTGCACTAATTTGCAGTCCCACCAGCAATGTACAGGTGTGCCCTTTTCCCCAAATCCTCGACAGCACATGTTGTCGTTTGACTTCATAATGGCTGCCAATCTTACTGCAGTGAGATGGTATCTTAGGGTGGGTTTGTTTTGCTTTTCTCTGACTGCTAGAGATGGTGAGCATTTTTTCATGTACTTATTGATTGATTGTATGTCCTCCTCTGAGAAGTGTCTGTTCAGGTCATTGGCCCATTTGTTGATTGGGTTATTCATTTTCTTATTGTTTAATTTTTTTGAGTTCTTTGTATACTCTTGATATTAGGGCTCTATCTGAAGTGTGAGGAGTAAAGATTTGTTCCAAGGATGTAGGCTCCCTATTTACCTCTCTTATTGTTTCTTTTGCTGAGAAAAATCTATTCAGTTTGCGTAAGTCCCATTTGTTGATTCTAGTGATTAACTCTTGTGCTATGGGTGTCCTATTGAGAAATTTGGAGCCCGACCCCACAGTATGTAGATTGTGGCAAAAGTTTTCTTCTACCAGATGCAGTGTCTCTGATTTGATATCAACCTCCTAGATCTATTTTGAGATAACTCTTGTGCATGGCGAGAGGAGGGGATTCAGTTTCATTTTGTTACATATGGAATTCCAGTTTTCCCAGCACCATTTGTTGAAGATGCTATCCTTCCTCCATTGCATGCTTTTAGCCCCTTTATCAAATATAAGATAGTTGTAGTTTTGTGGATTGGTTTCTGTGTCCTCTATTCTGTACCACTGGTCCACCCACCTGTTTTGGCACCAGTACCATGCTATTTTTGTTACTATTGATCTGTAGTATAGTTTGAGGTCTGGTATCAGTATACTGCCTGATTCACACTTCCTGCTTAGAGCTGTTTTTGCTATTCTGGATCTTTTAGTTTTCCATATGAATTTCATAATTGTTTTATCTATTTCTACAAGAAATGACCTTGGGATTTTAATTGGCATTGCATTAAACCTATAGAGAACTTTTGGTAATATTGTCATTTTGATGATGTTAGTTATGCTTATCCATGAACAGGGTATATTTTTCCATCTTCTAAGATTTTCTTCTATTTCTCTCTTTAGGGTTCTGTAGTTTTCATTGTATAAGTCTTTCACCTCTTTTGTTAGGTTGACTCCCAAGTATTTTATTTATTTTTTTGAGGATATTGTGAATGGAGTGATTGTCCTCATTTCCATTTCAGAGGATTTGTCGCTGATATACAAAAATGCCTTTGATTTATGCGTGGTGATTTAATATCCTGCCACTTTGCTGAATTCATTTATTACCTCTAATAGTTTCTTTGTAGACCCTTTTGGGTCTGCTAGGTATAGAATCATGTCTTTTGCAAATAGCGATAATTTGAGTTCTTCTCTTCCTATTTTTATGCCTTTAATTTCTTTAGCCTTTCTAATTGCTCTGGCCAGTGTTTCGAGAACTATGTTGAACAGAAGGGGTGAGAGAGGGCATCATTGTTTTCCTCCAGATTTTAGGGGGAATGCCTTCAATTGTTATCCATTCAGAATGATGCTAGCCTGAGGCTTAGCATAGATTGCTTTTACAATATTGAGGTATGATCCTGTTATCCCTAGTTTTTCAAGAGTTTTGAACGTAAAGTGATGCTGTACCTTGTCGAATGCTTTTTCCGCATCTCTCGAGATGATCATATGGTTCTTATTTTTAAGTCTATTGATGTGATGAATAACATTTATTGATTTCTGTATATTGTACCAGCCTTGCATCCCAGGAATGAATCCTACTTGATCATGGTGCACATTTTTTTTATATATATATGATTTTGTGTCTGATTCGCCAGAATTTTTTTGAGGATTTTTGCATTTTTCCTGAAATAGCTTGAAAAGTATTGGTTTTTGTTTTTCTTTAAAGGTTTTTTAAAACTATGCTCTATACCCATCCGGTCCTGGGCTTTTCTTAGTTGGTAGTATTTTGATGGTTTCTTCTATTTCCTCAATTGATATTAGACTGTTTAGGTTGTCTATATCCTCCTGACTCAATCTGGGCACATCATATGACTTAAGAAATTTATCAATGCCTTCACTATATTCTATTTTATTGGAGTATATTAATTCAAAATAATTTCTGATTTTCTTCTGTATTTCTGAAGTGTCTCTTGTTATATTTCATTTTTCATTTCATATGGTAGTAATTTGAGTTCTCTCTCTTCTTCTATTTGTTAGCATGGCTAAGGGTCTGTCGATTTTATTTATTTTTTCAAAAAACCAATGTATTGTTTTGTCAATTTTTTCAAGCGTTTCTTTTGTTTCGATTTCATTAATTTCTGCTCTGATTTTAATTATTTCTTGCCTTCTACTTCTTTTGCTGTTGTTTGCTCTTGTTTTTCTAAGATTTTGAGATGACGTATGAGATCATTTATTTGTTGGTTTTTTCTTTTTTTTGGAATGAACTCCAAGCAATGAATTTTCCTCTTAGAACTGCTTTCAATGTGTCTCATAGATTCCGATATATTGTGTCTGTGTTTTCATTTACCTCTAAGAATTTTTTAATTTCCTCTTTGATGTCTTCAATAACCCATTGATCATTCAGAAACCTATTGTTCATTCTCCAAGTGATGAATGATTTTTCCTTCCTTCTTATATCATTGATTTTTAGTTTCATTCCATTATGATCAGATAAAATGCATGGTATTATCTCTACTCCTTTTTATTGTCTAAGAGTTGCCCTGTGACATAATATATGATGTATTTTTGAGAAGGATCCATGTTCTGCTGAGAAAAAAGTGTAACTTCTTGATGATGGGTTGTACATTCTATATATGTCAATTAAGTCTAGGTTATTAATTGTGTTATTGAGTTCTATAGTTTTCTTATTCAACTTTTGTTTGGAAGATCTGTCCAGTGGTGAGAGAGGTGTGTTCATGTCTCTCATGATTACTGTATTGTGGTCTATTAGACTCTTGAAATTGAGAAGAGTTTGTTTGATGAACAAAGCTGCACCATTGTTTGGGGCATATATATTTATGATTGTTACGTCTTGTTGGCGTATGGTTTTCTTGAGTAGTATGTAGTGTCCTTCTTTATCCCTTTTGATTAACTTTGGCTTGAAATCTATTTTATTTGATATGAGTATGGACACTCCTGCTTGTTTCCAACGTTCATAAGAGTGATATGATTTTTCCAAGTATCACCTTGAGTCTATGTATGTCTTTTCCTGTAAAATGCGTCTCCTGTAGGCAGCATTTTGTTGGTTCTTGTTTTGTGATCCATTCTACTAGCCTGTGTCTCTTAATTGGTGAGTTTAAGCCATTAAGATTTTTGGTTATTATATAGATATGGGTTGTTCTTCCAGACATATTTGTTTATTTATGTTACTAAACATAGTTTGATTTCCTCTTTGATTATTTTCCCCCCTTTAATGTCCTACCTTCCACTGTTGGTTTTCATTGATATTTTCCATTTCCACTTCCTGTAATGTTTTGCCGAGAATGTTTTGAAGAGATGGTTTTCTAGCTGCAAATTCTTTTCACTTTTGTTTATTGTGGAAGATTTTAATTTCATCTTCCATCTGAAGCTTAATTTCACTGGATACATGATTATTGGTTGGAACCCATTTTCTTTCAGTGTTTGAAATATGTTATTAAAGGATCTTCTAGCTTTCAGAGTCTGTGTTGAAAGATCAGCTGTTATCATGGTTGGTTTACCACTAACTATAATCTGCTTCCTTTCTCTTGTAGCTTTTAAAATTCTCTCCTTATTCTGTATGTTGGGTATCTTCATTATCATGTGTCTAGGTGTGGATCTCTTATGATATTGCACGTTCGGCATCCTGTAGACTTTTAGGATTTGGGATTTTGTCTCATTCTTCAAGTCTAGGAATTTTTCTCCTATTATTTCATTGAATAGATTGCTCACTCCTTTGGTTTGGACCTCTATACTTTCCTGTATCCCAATGACTCTTATGTTTGGTCTCTTTATGTTATCCCATATTTCTTGCACTTTTGCTCATGGTTTCTTAACAGTCTTGCTGAGCTGTATATGTTCTTTTTGAGTTGAAATACTTTGTCTTCATTGTCTGATGTTCTATCTTCTAAGTATTCTGCTCTAATGGTAGTATTCTCAATTGAGTTTTTAAGATGGTTCATTACTTCCTGCATTTCTAAGATTTCAGTTTGTTTGTTTTTTATAACCCCTATCTCACTGTATAGTTGATCTTTGCTACTTGGATTTTTTTATGTAATTCATTGTCGAAGTGATCTTTCATTGTCTGATTTTTGCTGTCTAATGTCTTCCTTGAGATTCCAGATCACATGAAGCATGTATATCCTGAATTCTTTATCTGACATTCCATATGCTGCATCTATTACCTCTTCTAAAGTTGAGTTGACCTGCATTGCTTGTGGTCCTTTCTTTTCTTGTCTTTTCATACAGCTTGCGTTTCTTTCTGCTTGGTGAAACTGTTGTGTTTTTGAAATTTTCCCCCTATATATTTATATTGCTCTTGTATAGTGGAAAAGTCTCCATTGCAGGTGCGGTTGGCGGCTGTGATGCTCCTCCAATTGGGGTGATCTGTCTACCATTCTGACTGGCCCCTGGGCCTGTTCTGCCGGTCGGTCATACGTCTGCCTACCTTGCAGGCATGGGTGTGCTCTGCCCCTACTCCAATTGGGGTGACGTGACTACCATGCCGGTGGGTCGCTGGGCCTGTTCCAGGCACAGGCGGCATCTCTGCTCTGCACCTCTGGCTTGATGACTAAGTGAGAGAGAATCGGATATTTGTGACTCACTTTCTTTACCAGGAGACCAACTATTTCTCTCGCCGCTGGTATAGATGAAGTTATCTCCTCCACCGCTTTGTGATCACATCAGATCTCTGCCATGTTGGTATCCCATGTGAATGGCAGCATTTCTTTCCCTTTGCCGGGTGACCAAAGCAACGAGTGAGTCCTGACCGGCCCTCACAAGCCCCGTCTCAATCCTGTTGCCACTGTCTATGAAGGCTCAGTTGGCATTTACCTTTACAGTATTCAGCAGGACCCAGACCAAGAAACAGTTTCTGCAGGTTCTTTAGCCCTGGGCCAGAGCAGTTCCGGGACCCGGAATTCAGCCGTTCCGGGCTCGGTGTATGTTCTGATAGGAGCAGGATCCAAGAAGCAATTTTCGTGGGTTCTTCAGCACTGACCCTGAGTAATTTGTCTGCAAGATGAAGGCGAATGGCAGCCTGAAATTACCTATTCTGTATCTGAATGAGCTGTGATGAGTCGACAACTGGGATGGTGACGTCAGCTCTCCAAGATGGTGACCGCTATCTTCCTCTGTGGTCTCACCGGTGTGGAAAACCGAATTGGACCGCTTCCTTCCCCCGTTTCAAACCCACAACTCAACACTGAGCAGAGTGATTGCACAGCTGGCAGGAGCCCGCATAATCCACAGGGCTATATCTTTGCGTTGCTCTCTCGTCGTTTCCCAGCGCGCATTGCAGACACTAGCCGTGGGGTGATTTGCTGAATAAGCAGCGTGACCCTCCGTGAGGACAAATCGCTGGCGTTTGAGCCCCCGTAGCTGGTTCTTGTGCAATGGAAATCCTTCCTGTAGGTTTTGGAGCACACCAATTTTCCTGGAAATTTCTAACAAGATAGATTTTAGCCGTTCTAACGTTCTCCTGCAATGTGAGGCGGTAAACGGGGGTAATGAACTCCCATCACCGCCATAATATGATACCCTGAAGTTAGTTTTCAGTACTAGGAAACAAACATGTATTTCAGGTGGATGAATATTTCTGAGAATAATCTTCTCAAACGTTGATTATAAATCCAAATACATGAATATGAATGAATTTAGTTAGTGTATAATAAGACACATATATTTTATATTTTGAATAATCAGCAGAGTGAATATATATATATATATATATATATATTAATATATATATATAATATATATATATATATAATACACACACACACACACACACACACACACACACACCTAAATACAGACATTACAAAGTAGCATTATGTATGCCAATCGAAATTCACCATGAAATATATATCATCCACAGATCCCAAAATATTGATTTTACTAAATATGGATTTATGTTGTTCAACTAGGAAGCTCACCTATAGGTTCAATTTTCAGTTCCAACAGCATTTAGAAGAAGTGTTTTCTTCTAACAATTTGCATTTGCAAAGTCAGTTACCTCACAAATATGTACGTGTGATACCATGTAGTATTCTATATGTGCATATGAAAATGCATGTGCTGAATAGGCTACAGAGAAAGGGAGACAGGAATTCACATATTTGTTAACTTTAAAAACACATAGAGGACTATTTTAACTACAAATTGACAAGATTTATAACACCAACCCTTTATCATGCAAAAGGAAAGTACAACTATACACCATGCCTCTTCTGAACTGGTTGTATTTCTATTCTGTGTGGGTTATTTTACTCCATCATATTAGGATTAGTAGTCAGAGTCTAGTAGGTTATGGGTTAGTTTCAGGGATTCAGTATTTCGAATTGAAAATAGAAAAATAAATTCAATATTTATACAAATATGTGCTACAAAAAAATCTTCCCACTCTCATCCAGAACAATGCCTTGACATCACCTTCGCTTAAAGTAAGACACAATTAGAGGAGATGAATTACAAAAATCTGTGAATACATATCTGGAATGGAATATGCTCAGGAGTTCATATCCTTGGAGGTGGTATAGGAGTTTCCAAAAGTAAGGGACAGGGTAAACACTTCAAAAACATGGAGCTCTGCTGGCCTAAAGACTTTTGAGAAACTGCCTCTGAGTTTGGGCACTTGAAATATATGTTGTTGTCAGGAGATTTAGCTTCCGTCCTAGTTAGACCATCATAACTGGGTCTGCATCTATGTGACCTGGAGGACATTTTTTCTTATTTCCCAATGAACATGAGGCAGCAGTGCTGAATTTTCTCTTTGTAGGTAAACTGTAGCCACTGCGCGTTAAGTGTCTCCTCATGTTTACTGTAAAGCCGTTTTTTCATCCTCCACTTTTTGTGGTGTTTCTTGCTGCTGCACTGGAAGTTTGGTATTTGTTTCTTGGAATACAAGGAGTTTCACTGGGACAAAGTGCTGGAGGGAATTCTGTCACATGTGGTGGGTCAGGGTCTGCAGGAGAATGCACCAAGCAAGCTTCTTTCCCACAGAGCTTGCCCCATTGACCATAGCAACCTGATTCTGAACATTACCCTGAAACCTCTCCATATAACAAGATGCTTTTACATACAAGGGTCTGCTGGATGCACAATGTCAGTCACAAGCCATTTGGAAGCCAATGGCAGATAAACATGGCCTCACCACAGATGTTATATCAGACACCTCCCCACCACTGCTCTAGGCCAACTACTCAGCAGGCTCCAACTTACTGGCATCTCTGTTCTACACCATTTTCATGAAACCAAGTCAATCAAGGCACTGTCTGGTATACTCATGATCAGCAACAGGAATCCAAAGGTTCTCCAGTGCCACCTGGTCAAGGGAATTTCAAAAATTTGGTAGTATTTATCTAGCTATTTTTTAAGGATGAAGTTGGAGGCACTGTGGGTTTCCAATCATTCAGGAACCATTAAATGGCGAGGAAACTCATTTGAACAAAAGAAATGGAGAACTATCACAGGCAAAGCTTCCCAAAGTGTGGCCAAAAGGTCAGATGAAGCCAGGCTCATTGAGGTCTACAATGTGAGCTCCATGTGTGTTTTGACTCTCAACTATGGCTGCCAAGTCTTTAATAATAAAATCTTGTGATATCCTGGCTGAGATTACTTGTGCTCTGTGGAAAGCCACCCTGGGCATAGATCTCAGTTTCCAAGGGCGAATCTCATGTGTGGCCTCCTAAAATCCCAACACAGTTCGTGGCAATACTTCTCTGAAAACAGTTCCACAACTCAGTCTCTAAGGGAAATCACACCAGAGTTCAAGCCCAGGAGGAACCAGATATCTCTTCCAACCGCCACACAAATGACCACAATTAAAAACAAAAGACTCCCACATGGCACTCATCTTCTTCCATATAGACACTAATAATAACCTCTGGCTGGAGGTTTCCATGAGGGGCACAGACCAACACAGTGTTCAAAATAAGCACCCTCGCACCTCATTTGTCACAAGTCAGGGTTTCCTGGACACCCTTCCTTTGAACACGGAATGATCATAGAGCCCTGCCTTTAATACTGCTCCACAATTCCAATTTGAGGCTTACTGACTGTGGGATTTAGATTCTTTATGTGAACTGGAGTCATGCGTAATCACAAGCAACAATGGGCTAGACTCTGCAGGGCTTTGAAGTACTCATTTGATGCAAAGGATCCCTATTCTCACTTGATGGAGATCAGGAACCTTACAGAGGAAGGCGAGAGGCGTAGTCCACAATGAATGCTTTTTGGACATTTTGGATTTGGGTGCACACATGGGATGTTTCTTTAGGTCCATTAGGTGCTAAGTATCTAAGCCACAGCCTCACACAGGGCCAAGTGGCCAATTCAGACACATCTCTTTCCAAACAATTAAGCAAAGAGCCCCAGGTGATGCCCATTCATTTCCATTTGAAAACTGTTTTCTTCAGGCTTCACAAAGGCGTGGCCTAATCAAAGACCTTCCTGTTATTCAGTGCAACAGAAGAATAGGTATGCAAAAGGCCCAAAGCAGGGTTTCTCCACAGAGACTTTACTGGTCACATTGATATCTGAGTTTTCTGAGATGATCCAATTCCCTTCAGCTATCCTGTACATGGCCATGTCCCAGAGCTTGGAGGTGGTACATATCTTGGACACATAACCATGAGCCTATTATGGTTAGTGGCCAGAATTCAGGCAGAAAACAGGAACTTAGGAAGACAGTAGGTGTTGCCCATCCAGAAGGCAAGCCAAGTCCATCTATAAATTGGGAAGGATGAATGCTGGGAAGCTTTCTACTAGACAGAACACATCCATTGATGCATGCTCTTTCTAATGTCTTCATCCACGAACACATTGGGATACCCAGACATAGAAACACACTCTTTGTCAAACGACTTTCTAGAAACCATCCACTCCAAAATGAACAAACTGCCTTTTCTACCTATTCTCAGAAAATGAGAAAAGACCACAAACTCACACCCAACCCACAAAGGCACCTCCTTCCCCCAAGTAGGTCTGTGACTATCCGGAGTGTCCTCTGACTGGTGGGCCATACTATGTTCCCAGAAATGGCCTGTCCTGTCTCAGATCTGGACTCCTTGGCCAACTCTGTGAGGTTATTAGGAGCCAGCGGTGAGCCATTACATGGAGATGACTTTTTCTCTCTCACGTCCTTCATAGCTGCCTACATCTTCTCCAGGGATCATTTCTGTATGGACCTTTGAGGATCTTAGCAGGTGGAAGATCTGCTACATTCCTGTATTGAAAGACCAACTCTGTCCCTAATCTTCTGTAAAGTTAGATTGAGGGAACAGTGTATAGTTAGGATTAATAACATGTTCGATATGAGTTAGGAATCATTCTGCAGGAATGTTTGGGAACCTGCAATATTTACAAGAAAATATACGTGAAATATTAGTATGAAAACAGAAATGTAGGTAAGATTTGAAGCCCAGAAGGGCATTGGGCCCTTGATTGGGATACGTAGATTTGAATTATTTTCTGCAGAGATGTCTCAGATAAATCGATGTACAATGGCATAGGACCTTGTACGTTGGATGATGGAATGTTTAAGAGAACTTCTAGTCAAAAAAGGATAGTTGGAATTATTAGAAAGATACTCAGTTTCAGAAAGAAGAGTGAGTATAGGTTTTGGACAAAAAGTTCTCTAGCAATAGGGTTTCGGATAGAGAGTGAATTTAAATGTGAGCACATGTGAAGAGTCAGTCACAATGATGAACTGGGGAAAATATGTCGGAAGGCCGATATCAATAGAGACATTAAGAAATCAGGAAAAGTATAAAGTGAGTGATAGGATTAGATATTTTCAACAGGGTTGAGTTTGGATATATAATCTTAGGAAGAAAAATATATGTTGTCACAAATAGGATTGACATTTGAGAACATTAGGCAACATGGACATGGATGTTTTTAGTAATCCATGCTCACTTTCAATTTAGGCTTTGGTACAATCATAAGTTTGACCTTTGCATTTTGTGTCTCGAATATTACTATGATAAAATGTATATGTAGATCGGGTGACATAAGTATTTCTTATACCATTTCTGGGAGCAATATTTTGAAGATGTATAAATTATTATTGGCGGTACAAAGATTTGTACCCTGTGTCTATGAATATAGAATTAATGCATGAATTGACAATACTATGAATAAATAATATAACTGTTTCCACTTTAAATAATGGATTGAATTGATATGTGAAAATATACCCAAAAACTTATATTGATATACAATCATTCATTCCAACCAGTTACACATCTAATTGTATAATTGCGTTATGTTTTATTATAAAGACTGTGTGAGATTTGCTTCAAACGTGATTATGGAAATCGAAAATAATGTGTTTGGAAAGAAGTCTCATTAAAAGACCAGTCAAGAAACCTGGAGGAATACATGTGTTCTGAAGCAGGAAGTGATTGAAAGTGAAACAAATGCCTATAAATTTGTGAATTTGTGGATGAAATATATATCCTATGATGTGCATAAACTGAAGAAATATTAACGAACCAGTGTTGAATAAAAATGAACATCAAAATACACACTATGTCCCATAGAAATCTAATTGCATTGATGTTAAACTGGGTCAATTACTGTAGAAATATTAGGATTTGTATGCACCATTCACTGAAGTTAGTTTTAAGTACTAGGAAACAAATATGTAGTTCAGGTGAATGAATATTTCTGAGAATAATCTTGTGAAATTTTTATTATAAATCCACATACATGAACATGAATGAATTTCGGTAGTGTATATAAGACACATATATTTCATATTTTGAAAAATCTTGAGAGTGTGTGTATATATATATATATATATATATATATATATATATATATACACCCAAAACACACACAGAGATATTAAAAAGTACCAATATATAAGCCAATCAATATTCATCATGAAATATATAACATCCACAGATGCAAAATTATTTATTGTACTGAGCATGGATTTATGTACAATGTTGTTCTCCTAGGAAGCTCACATATAGGTTGAATTTTCAGTTCCAACAGCGTTTAGGAGGAGTGATCTCTTCTCACAATTTGTATCTCCAAGTCAGCCAGGTCACAAAAATGTACGTGTGATACCAGGTAGGATTCTATATGTGCATATAAAAATACATGTGCTGAATAGGCTACAGAGAAAGGGAGACAGGAATTCACGTATTTGTTAACTACAAAAACCCATGGTGAAATATTTTAATTAAAAATTGACTAGATTTATAACACCTACACTTTATCATGCAAAAGGCAAATCCAACTATACACCATGCCTCCTCTGAACTGTTTGTATTTCAATTCTGTTTGCATTATTTCTCTCCACCATATTAGGATTAGTGGTCAGAGTCTAGTAGGGTATGGGTTAGTGTCAGGGATTCAGTATTTTGAATGTAAAATAGGAAAATGAATCAAATGTGTATGCAAATATGTGCTACACAAAATCTTCCTACTCTCATTCACAACAATACCTTGACACTATCTTTGCCCCAAGTAAGACAAAATAAAAGAAGAAGAGTTAGAAAATCTGTGAATACATATCAGGAATGGAACATGATTGCGAGTTCACAATCTTGGAGGTGGTAGAGGAGTTTCCAAAAGTAAGGGACAGGGTAAATATTGCACAAATATGGAGATGTGCCAGCCTAAAGACTTCTGGAGAACCTGCCTCTGAGGTTGGCCACTTGAAGTATATGTTGTTGTCAGGACCTATGGCTTCCTTTCTAGTGAGACCACCAAAGCTGGGTCTCCATCTATGTGACCTGCAGAACATGGTTTCTTATTTTCCAAAGAAAGTGAGGCAGCAAGGCTGAATTCTCTCTTTGTAAGTAAACTCTTGCCACTGAAGGCTAAGTGTGGCCCCGTGTGGACTGTGAAGCCATTTGGTAATCCTCCACTTTTCATGGTGTTCTTGCTGCTGCACTGGGAGTTTGGTATTGGCTTCAGGAAATACAAGAAATTCAACTGGGTCACAGTGCTGGAGGGAGATCTGTCACGTGTTGTGCGTCAGGGTCTGCAGGAGAATGCACCAAAAAGGCTTCTATCCCACATAGCTTGCCCCCTTGACCATAGCAACCTGATTCTGAACATTGACCTGAAACCTCTCCATTCAACAAGATGCCTTTACATACAAGGGTCTGCTGGCTGCACCATGTCAGTTACAAGCCTTTTGGCAGATCCACATAATCCCAAAACAGAAGTTTTATCAAAGACCTGCAAAACACTCCTCTAGGCCCACTACTCAACAGACTTTAACTTATTTGCATCACTGTTCTACACCATTTTCATGAAACCCAGTCAATCAAGGCACTGTCTGGTACACTCATGATCAGCAACAGGAAATCCAAAGTGTATCCAGTGACACCTGGTGATGGGAATTTCAAATTTTTATGATGTTTATCTAGCCATTTTTCAAGGATGAGGTTGGAGGCACTGTGGGATTTAATTCATTCTGGAAACATCAAATGGTGAGAAAGCCCATTTCAATGAAACATCTGGAGAACTCTCACAGGCAAGACTTCCCAAAGAGTGGCCAAAAGATCAAATGAAGCCAGGCCCATTGAGGTCTACAATGTGAGGTCCATGTGTGTTTTTACTCTCAACTATGGCTGTCAAGTCTTAGAGAATAAAATCATGTGATATTCTGGCTCAGATTCCCAGTGCTCTGTGGGAAGCCCCCTGGACCTAGATCTCAGTTTCCAAAGGCCACTACCATGTGTGGCCTCCAAAAATCCCAACACAATTCATGGCAATACATCTCTGCAGTAATTTCCAAACTCAGTCTCTAAGAAGACTCACACCAGAGTTCAAGCCAAGGTGGACCCAGTCATCTCTTCCATCAGCCAAACAAATGACCACAATTAAAACCAAAATACTCCCACATGGCTCTCAACTACTTCCACATAGACACTCATCATTACCTCTGGCTGGAAGTTTCCATGAGGGGCGCAGCTGAAGACAGTATCCACAATATGCTCCCTACCCTCATTTGTCTAAAGGTAGGGTGGCTTGACAACCTATCTGTGAACAAGGAGTGATCAAATAGGCCTGCCATTAATACTGCTCTGCTTCTCCAATTTGAGCCTAATGTCTGTGGGGTTTAGATTCGTTATGTGAATTGGAGTCATGAGAAAATCCAAGCACCTATGGGCTTGCCTCTGCAGGGCTTTGAAAAAATTTTTGAACCAAAGGATACCTATTCTCACTTGATGGAAATCAGGAACCTTACAGTGGAAGGCGAGAGACTTCATCCACAAGACTGCTCTTTTTCCATTTTGGTTTTGGATGCACACATGAGATCTTTCCTTAGATTCATCAGGTGGTGAGAATCTAAGTCACAGCCTCACACAGGGCCAAGAGGCTGATTCAGACACATCCCTTTCCATGGCAATTAAGCAAAGAGCCACAGATGATGCTCATTATTTTCCATTAGAAAACTGTTTTCTTCAGGCTTCACAAAGGGGTGGACTGAGGCAAAGACCTTCCAGACATTCAGGGCAACGGAACAATAGGTAAACAAAAGGCCCAAATCAGTGTTTCTCCACTGACACTTTACTGGTCACACTGATATCTGAGTTTTCTGAGTTCCTCTTCATTCCCTTCATCTATCCAGTACAAGGCCATGTTACAGAGTTTGGAGGTGGTACATATCTTTTACACAAAACCATGAGCCTATTCTTGAGAGTGGCCAGAATTCAGGAAGAAAACAGGAACTTAGGAAGATAGCAGGTATTGCCCATTCATAAGGAAAGTCGTAGTCCATTCATAAATTTGGCAGGATGAATGATGAGAAGCTTTCTACTAGACAGAACACATCCATTGATGCATTCTCTTTTCTAATGTCTATAACCACAAACACAGTGGGATACACAAACCCACAACCACACCCACAAAGGCAACTCTTTCCTCCAAGTTGGTCTGTGACTATCCAGAGTGTCCTCTGACTGGTGGGCCATACTATGTTCCCCAAAATTGCTTGTTCTTTCTCAAATCTGCTTTCCTTTGCCAACTCTTGAAGTAGTCAGGAGTCAGCGGTGAGCCAATACCAACTTTATCAGGAAAGAACCATCTTTAGAGCTTTCCTGGCATTTGGCCATCCTCACATCAGTAGGTAAGTGCCGTAGCCCGGCTGGCTGGGCAAAATAACCGGGGGGGGGGGGGTGACGAACAACTTGTGTAGACTGATGCAGCAGGACTGGAAGCCGTTTATTGTTGAATAAGAGTGGTATTTATACATTTTACACAGCCTATCTAATTAGCATGAAATTGATACAGCAGTCAAACAATAAGGAATCTCCACACTTAATGGCTCGCTTTTGTTACTTCACAAACCACTCCCTCTGGCATTTTGCCAGGCGCCATCCAGACTTCTTTACAGGCTCTAACATTTCTCTGGCAAAATAACAGGTGCCAATCTGACTTGTTTACAGACGTTAACATTTCCCCCTTTTGTTTAATTTAAGTTAGGACCATAGTGTTTTTTACAGAAACACCATAAATAACCTGCTAGAAACAGAAAGGGAGGATACAAAATGTTACAATACCAATCCAATTGATGGCTCCATGCAAGAAGCCCTTGGAAAACTTATACCAGCAATGACACCGTTAGCAAAGATACCGAGTTACAAGTTGTTGTAGATTACAGTCTGTTGTCTCAGTCCAGATAAAGCAGTGTCTCAATAGATTAACTCAGAGTTCAGGTAAATCACAGTCCAGGTAAGTTCTCCAGGCAGCTAGCTAAAGTTGTAGTAGCAGAAACAGCGATAGCTCCGAAGTCTCCTCGGGTTCTCAGCCGAAGTTTCCTCCAGTTCTCAGCAACATTGTAAATTCTTCCACCTTTGTTTTCAACGGCACTTGGACGAAGGCAGGAACTCCGGATGGCTAAAGAAAATCCTGTAGCATTTCACTAAGAAAACAACCTTCTGAACAATTTTAGTACATTATCTCAAGGTTTTTTACATTTGAAATAAGCCTTAATAGTACTCATTACTCATCAGCCTGCAGGTGTGGGAGACCCATTGTAGTTACTGGCCTTGGAAATGATCAAACTTCAGGGATGCCAGTGGCATCTTCTGCCAGCTGTAGCATCCTGGGCAGCCCCAGATGGCCCCAGGGAGAGTCCTGGGCTCAAACTTCTTCCGGGCACAGGGAGCAAAAGCCTGCGAGACTGTGCCTCCAGGTTAGGTCTAGATTTGGGCTCACAGTGGTGATCCGCTCCCCCGGGCAGGGGGGCGGGGAAGAGCCCTCAACTGCCTCTTGGAAAATTCTTACTGCGCCATGATCGGCTTGGGCAGGTGGCAGCCGCCTTGTCATTTCACGCACCCTCCAGTATCGAAAAGTATTCAGTAATAGCCTTTTGCTGCAACTTTTTTCCTGATAATCCTTCTTCTTCTGAACTTTCTTTTTCTTTCTGACTAGAGTTTCTGGGCTTTTATCAACACATGCCCTAACTATTCTTGGTTCCACTGGGGTGCCTTTTTCTCTTATCAATTTACTTCTCACCCCTTCCATATTTTCATCACAAAGACAATACAACATTTCAAGACAAAACAAGACACAAACATACTGCATCAATCTTCTCCATTTTCTCGAAATGGTCATTTTTCCTATCGCCCTATCTGCCTAGGGACGAGCAGATTGCTCCCGTCCTATCTATGGACAGAAAGCTTTTTTTGACCCTTACCCGTGAGTGTCCCAGGGCTCCCCGTAACGGGCCACCATCTGCCGCAGTCCCACTGCAGCAGAATAACCTGGGGGGTGACGAATAACTTGTGTATGTTGATGCAGCAGGAATGAGAGCCGTTTATTGTAAGATCTGAGTGATATTTATACATTTTACACAGCCTATCTCATTAGCATAAAATTGATACAGCAGTCAACCAATAAGGAATCTTCACACTTAATGGCTCGCTTTTGTTACTTCACAAACCACTCCCTCTGGCATTTTGCCAGGCGCCATCCAGACTTGTTTACAGACTCTAACATTTCTCCAGCAAAATAACAGGTGCCAATCTGACTTGTTTACAGACCTTAACAGGTAAGAAGAAAGACTGACTCTGTCTTTGGTAAATTCAAAGAAGTGAGACCACTGGGACTGGGATTGGTAATGGCTCTGGGTGCCTGGCTTCCTGGATCCCAAGTTCAGAGACTTTCATCACCAAGGAAGTGAGGTGTGGTCACTTCTTTCAGGAACTGAATGAGGTCACTGCCTTGGCTACCACTTTGTCCTAACAGTTGCTTCCAAGGGTTCCATGAGATGGAGGCTGCCCCTACTTCCTGTGACAATTTCATATGTTAGAATGGTATATCAACCATACGCACCTGGGAAGAGCTTTCCACACAGGCCTGGTTTGGTCTACTCTACATTAAGAAGAGTGAGGCTGATTCAGACACATTCCTTCATCCTTCCAGGTTGTTTGCCATGGAGATGTCTTTTGCTCTCTCAGGTCCTTCATAGCTACCTACATCTTCTCCAGAGATCATTTCTGCACGTACCTTTGATGTTCTCAGCAGGTGGAAGATCCCATACATTCTTGTATTGTAAGACCAACACTGTCGCTGCTCTTCAGCAAAGTTAGATTGAGGGAACAGTGTATGATTAGTGTTATTAACATGTTCGATATGGGTTAGGAACCATTCTGCTGCATGAATAATGGTATTGGGAACCTGTGATATTTACAAGAATATAGAGGTGAAATATATGTACGAAAACAGAAATCTAAGTAAGATTTGAAGCCCAGAAGGTCATTTGTCCCTTGATTGGGATACTTAGCGTTGAATTACATTCTGCACAGATGTTTCAGATAAATCGATATACAATGGCATAGGACCTTTCACCTTGGATGATTGAATGTAGAAGAGAACATCCAGTCAAAAAGTGATAGTCGGTAGGATTAGGAAGATATTCGGTAAATTTAGGAAGAAGAATGAGTGTAGGATTTGGAACAAAAGTTCTTTAGAAGTAGGGTATCGCTAAGAGAGTGAATGTAAATATCAGCACATGTGACGAGGAAGTCACAATGATTAACTGGGGAAAATATGTAGGAAAGCAAATATCAATAGAGACATTACAAAATCAGGCAAAGTATAAAGTGAGTGACAGGATTAGACATTTTCAACATGGTTGAGTTTGAATATATAATCTTTGGAAGAAACAAATATGTAGTCACCAATAGGATTTTCATTTGAGAGCATTAGGCAACCTGGACATGGATGTTTTTAGTAATCCATGTTCACTTTCCATTTAGGTTTTGTACAATCATAAGTGTGACCTTTGCTTTTTGTGTCCAGAATATTACTGTGATAAAATGTATATGTAGATCAGGTGACATGAGTATTTCTTCCACCATTTCTGGGAGCTATATTTTGAGGACGTATAAATTAGTATTGGGGGTACAAAGAGGTGTACCTGTGTCTATGAATATAGAGATAATTCGTGAATAGACTGTACTGTGAATAAATAAAATAACTGGTTCCACTTTAAATAATGGATTGAATTGATATCTGAAACTAAGTAAGAAATCTTATATTGATATAGAACCATTCATTCCAACCAGTTACACATCTAATGGTAATATTAGTGTTATGGTTTATTGTGACGGGTTTGTGAGTTTTGCTTCAAATGTGATAATGGAAATCGAAAATAATGTGTTTGGAAAGAAGTCTCATGAAAAGGGCAGTCAAGAAACATGGAGGAATACATGTGTTCTCAAGCAGGAAGTGATTGAAAGTGAAACAAATGCCTCTAAATTTGCGAAATTTTGATGAGACATATATGCTATGATGTGCATAAACTGAAGAAATAGTAATGTACCAGTGTTGAATAAAAATGAACATCAAAATGCACATCATGTCTACTTGCATTGATGTTCAACTGGGTCAGTTACTGTAGAAATATTAGGATTTGGGGGGGATTAATAATACAATTTATTTTAGCACTAGCATGCCACAGAATGTAGAGGAAAGATCAATGGATTTTTAGTTATAGCACTAATAATCTAACATTTAGTGACTATTTTGGATAGTCTAAAATTACATAAGGCTATGTAACATAATTTTTTTTATTTAACATTCATCAAAGCTTGGAATTTTCATAATATTTCTTCTTTTTTATTTTTTATTTTTTCAGTTGTTGATTAACCTTCATTTTGTTTATTTGTATGTGGTGCTGAGAATAGAACCATGTGCCTTACACATGCTAGAAAAGCATGTTACCACTGAGCCACAAACCCAGCCCCTCCACTTTTATCTTAACATCATACACTCATGTCCCTCTTCTTTACTCACTTTCTTCCCCATTTTCCCCCTTCTCTCCCTTCCTTTTTCGTTTCCCCTCCATATCTATTTTTCTCTCATGTCATTACAAACAGTAGTATGCTATGAAATTTAAGTTTAAGCCTGTTTTTTATAGTCATTCTTTTTCTTGAGAAAATCTAAAAATTATAATCACCTGATAGATATATTACAATACATTTATTACACATATGTATCTATATTCATGCATATGCATTACATATATTATATATATATATATACATATATATTTAAAAGTACTTTGATTTTCCTGTTAGAAATAATATAGACCAAGTCTTTCTTAATTCTCAATTCTTCCATAATTAACATCTTACAGTGAAAATCAAATAAACATATTTAAGTAAAAAGGTATCATTCTTATTTATCAATACTGATAATTTATTGTTTTATATCACATTAAGCTGTAATATGGCATATTAACTCTTATGAATTAGAGAAATTTTATTTGAACAACCTATTATTTAAGGGCCATATGCACTGACATTTTAAATGGCGTTCTTGTGATTTCTATTTCTATCAATTGTGTATTAATTGCCAAATACTTATTTTAGTACTTTTCATGTTCATAATTGATATAAAGTCAATTGTTTAATTCTTCTTGTAAGTAGTTACTTATTACAGTAGGGACATTATTAATAATACTACATCTTTATAAGAAAAATGGTACAAATTTATTTTCATGCAAAATTAAGAATAATTGCATGCTCTAAATGTTTGATTGTTGATACATATAATAAAGAGCTTTTGATGAGTCTCTTCCCCAGTAAAACATAAAATGCAAAGATAATGTCCAAATAAAGATAAGAAAAATACACATTATCAGCTAGAAACTATTAAATAAAAGATGAAAAGAACAATCCAACACATTGGACGAACTTGTCAGATGAGGTAGTATTCTGGAAGAATTGCCTAAGACTAGACCTTGTCCATGTCAAAATATTCACGAAAAAAATGAAGTATGAAAAGTGTAGAAAATGCTATGAATTTTTCATGAAGATAGGTGAATTATCCTTTCATCTCAATTTATGTGCATTTTCTGGTAAAATAAATTTGTGATATTTACAACTACACAAAACAAAGTTTCTGCATAGCAAAATGAATACATCTGAACCCATTTTTAGCTGATTTCTTCCCACTAAATTTTAAACCTTTATTTATTTATTTATTTTTATTGGTTGTTCAAAACATTACAAAGCTCAAGATATATCATCTTTCATACATTTGACTCAATTGGGTTATGAACTCAGATTTTTTCCCCAAATACGAATTGTAGAATCACATCGGTTACACATTCACACTTTTACATAATGGCATATTAGTGACTGTTGTATTCTGCTACCTTTCCTATCCCCTACTATCCACCCTCTCCTCCCCTCCCATCTTCCCTCTCTACCTCATCTGCTATTGTTCAATTCTCTCCATTGTTTCCCCCCCACTTCCCCTCACAACATTTTATATGCGATTTTGTGTAACATTGAGGGTCTCCTACAATTTTCATAAGCTTTCCCTTCTCTCTCCCTTTCTCTCCCCCCATTCGTCTTTGTTTAATGTTAATATTTTCCTCATGCTCTTCCTCCCTGTTCTGCTCTTATTTGCTCTCTTTATATCAGAGAAGACATTTGGCATTTATTTTTTAAGGACTGGTTAGCTTCGCTTAACATAATATGCTCTAATGCCATCCATTTCCCTGCAAATTCTATGATTTTGTCATTTTTGTGCTGTGTAATACTCCATTGTGTATAGATGACACATTTTTTTATCCATTAATCTATTGAAGGGCATCTAAGTTGGTTCCACAGTCTAGCTATTGTGAATTGTGCCGCTATGATCATTGATGTGGCAGTATCCCTATAGTACGCTCTTTTAAGATCCTCAGGGAACAGTCTAAGAAGGGTGATAGCTGGGTCAAATGGTGGATCCATTTCCAGCTTTCCCAGGAATATCCATACTTCTTTCAAAATTGGCCTCACCAATTTGCAGTCCCACCAGCAGTGTACAAGTGTACACTTTTCCCCACATCCTCGCCAACACTTATTGTTGTTTGACTTCATAATGGCTGCTCATCTTACTGGAGTAAGATGGTATCTTAAGGTGGTTTTGATTTGCATTTCTCAGACTGCTAGAGATGGTGAGCATTTTTTCATGTACTTGTTGATTGATTGTATGTCCTCCTCTGTGAAGTGTCTGATTAGGTCCTCGGCCCATTTGTTGATTGGGTTATTTGTTATCTTATTGTTTAATATTTTGAGTTCTTTGTATATTCTGCATATTAGGGCTCTATCTGAAGTGTGAGGGGTAAAAATTTGTTCCCAGGATGTAGGCTCTGTATTTACCTCTCTTATTGTTTCTCTTCTTGAGAAAAAATCTTTTTAGTTTAAGTAAGTCCCATTTGTTTTTTTCTTGTTATTAACTCTTGGGCTATTGATGTCTTATTAAAGAATTTGGAGCCTGACCCCACAGTATATAGATCGTAGCCAACTTTTTCTTCTATGAGACGCAGTGTCTCTGATTTGATATCTAGCTCCTTGATCTATTTTGATTTAACTTTTGTGCATGGTGAGAGAACGGGATTCAGTTTCATTTTGTTGCATATGGATTTCTAATTTTCCCTGCACCATTTGTTGAAGATGCTATCCTTCATCCATTGCATGTTTATAGCCACTTTATCAAATATAAGAAAGTTGTAATTTTGTGGATTGTTTATCTGTCCTCCATTCTATACCATTTGTCCACCTGCCTGTTTTCGTACCAGTACCACACTGTTTTTGTTACTATTGCTTTGTAGTAAAGTTTGAACTCTGGTATCGCTATACCTCCCGATTCACAGTTCCTGCTTAGAATTTTTTTTGCTATTCTGTGTCTTTTGTTTTTCTATATGAATTTCATGATTGCTTTATCATTTCTACAAGAAATGCCATTGGGATTTTGATTGGCATTGCTTTAAACCTGTATAGAACTTTGGGTAATTTCGCCATTTTGATTAATTTAGTTCTGCCTATCCATGAACAGGGTACATTTTTCCATCTTCTAAGATCTTTTTCTATCTCTCTCTTTAGGGTTCTGTGGTTTTCACCTCTTTTGTTAGGTTGATTTCCAAGTATCTTATTTTCTTTGAGGATATTGTGAATGGAGTGATTTTCCTCATTTCCATTTCAGAAGTTTTGTTGCTGATATACAGGAATGCCTTTGATTTATGAGTGTTGGTTTTATATCCTTCATTTATTAACTCTACCAGTTTCTTTGTAGACCCTTTTGGGTCTGTTAAATATATTACCATGTCATCCACAAATAGCGATAATTCAAGTTCTTCTTTTCCTATTTTTATGCCTTTAATTTCTTTTGTCTGTCTAATTTCTCTGGCTAGTATTTCAAGAACTAAATTGAATAGAAGTGGTGATAGAGGGCATCCCTGTCTTGTTCCAGATTTCAGAGGGAATGCCTTCAGTTTTCTCCATTTAGGATGATCCTAGCCTGAGGTTTAGCATATATAGCTTTTACAATGTTGAGGTAAGTTCCTGTTATTTCTAGTTTTTCTAGTGTTTTGAACATAAAGGGATGCTGAACTGTGTCGAATGTTTTTACTACATCTATCGAGATGATCATATGGTTCTTGTCCTTAAGTCTATTGATGTGGTGAATAGCATTTATTGATTTCCGTATATTGAACCAGCCTTGCATTCCAGGGAAGAATCCTACTTGATCATGGTGCACAACTATTTTGATATGCTTTTGGATTCAATTCACACGGATTTCATTGAGAATTTTTGCTTCCAAGTTCATTAGAGATATTGGTTGTAGTTTTCTTTTTTGAAGTGTCTTTGTCTGGTTTTGGGATCAGGGTGATTTTGGACTCCGAGAATGAATTTGGAAGAGCTCCTTATTTTTCTATTTCTTGATATAGCTTGAAAAGTATTGGTATTAATTCTTCTTTGAAGGTTTTTTTGAACTCTGCTCTATACCCATCAGGTCCAGGGCTTTTTTTGGTTGGTAGTATTTTGATGGCTTCTTCTATTTCTTCCTTTGTTTTTGGTCCGTTTAAATTGTGTGTGTCTTCCTGACTGAATCTGGGCAGATCGTATGACTTAAGAAATTTATCGATATTTTAACTATCTTCTATTTTATTGGAATATAGGGTTTCAAAATACTTTCTAATTATCTTCTGTATTTGTGTACTGTCTGTTGTGATATTGTCTTTTTCATTCCGTATGTTAGTAATTTCAGTTGTCTCTCTTCTTCTCATCCTTAGCATGGCTAAGGGCCTGTGAATCTTATTTATTTTTTCAAAGAACCAACTTTTAGTTTTATCAATTTTTTCAATGTTTTTTTTTTTGTTTCAATTTCGTTGATTTCTGCTCTAATTTTAATTATTTCTTGTCTTCTACTACATTTGCTGTTGTTTTGCTCTTCCTTTTCTAGGTTTTTGATGTGTACTGTGAGTTTATTTATTTGTTGTTTTATTCTTTTTTTGAGGAAAGAACTCCAAGAAATGAATTTCCCTCTTAAAACTGCCTTCTTTGTGTCCCATAGATTCCAGTACGATGTGTCTGTATTGTCATTTGATTCTAAAAATATTTTTATCTCCTCCTTTATGTCTTCTGTAACCCATTGATCATTCAGTAGAATATTGTTCATTTTCCATGTGATGTAGGATTTTTCCTTCCTTCTTTTATCATTGATTTCCAGTTTCATTCCATTATGATCAGATATGGTGCATGGTATTTTCTCCACGCCTTTATATTTACTAAGAGTTGCCCAATGGCATAATATATGGTCTAACTTGGAGTAGGATCCATGTGCTGCTGAGAATACAGTGTATCCACTTGATGATGGTTGATGTATTCTATATATGTCCGTTACGTCAAGGTTATTGATTGTGTTGTTGAATTCTATAGTTTCTTTATTCAGTTTTTTATAGAGGATCTGTCTAATGGCGAGAGCGGTGTGTTGAAGTCACCCATAATTATTGTGTTGTAGTCTATTTGACTCTTGAACTTGAGGCGAGTTTGTTTTATGAGCATTGCAGCTCAATTGTTTGGTGCATACCAATTGATAATTGTTATGTCTTGTTGGTGGATGGTTCCTTTTAACAATATATAGTGTCCTACTTTATCCCTTTTGATTAACGTAGGTTTGAAGTTGATTTTATATGATATGAGTATGGCCACTCCTGCTTGCTTCCGAGGGCCATATGAGTGGTATGATTTTTCCCAACCTTTCACTTTCAGCCTGTGTATGTCTTTACCTTTCATATGAGTCTCTCGAAGGCAGCATATTGTTGGATTTATTTTTTTGATCCAGGTTACTAGCCTATGTCTCTTGATTGGTGAGTTTAGATTTTTAACATTTAAGGTTACAATTGAAATATGATTTGTACTTCCAGTCATGTTTATTTATTTATTTATTTTAATTTGGGTAGTTTTTACTTTTTTGGTTTTTTTCTTACCCCTTTACTGAGATACCTCCCGCTGTTAGTTTTGGGCACTATTTTTCAATTCCTCTTCTTGTAGTATTTTGCTCAAAATGCTTTGCAGTGCTGGTGTTCTGTCTGCGAATTCTTTTAGCTTTTATTTATCAGGAAGGACTTAATTTCATTGTCAAATCTGAAGCTTAATTTTGTTGGATACAGTATTCTTTGTTGGAATCCATTATTTTTCAGTGTTTGAAATACATTGTTCAAAGATCTTCTCGCTTTCAAAGTCTGTGATGAAAAATCAATTGTTAACCTTATTGGTTTACCCCTGAATATTATCTGCCTACTTTCTTTCGTAGCTTTTAATATTCTCTCCTTGTTCTGTATGTTGGCTATCTTCATAATTATATGTCTTGGAGTTTGTCTATTATGGTTTTGAATGTTTGAGGTCCTGTAGGCTTCCAGGATATGGCAATCCATTCCATCTTTCATCTCTGGGAAGTTTTCTAGAATTATTTCATTTAATATGTTGTTCATTCATTCGGTTTGAATTTCTATGCCTTCTTCTATCCCGATGACTCCCAATTTTGTTTTTTTTTTATGACATCCCATATCTCTTGAATAGTTGCTCATGGGATTTAAGCATGTTTTCTGTGTTGACTATATTCTTTTCAAGTTGACAAACTTTGTCTTCATTATCTGATGTTCTGACTTCTACTTGATGTAGTCTATTTGTAATATTCTTGTTTGAGTTTTTAATTTGGTTTATAGTTTCCTGCATTTCTAGAATTACTGTATGATTTTTTAAAAGATCTCTATCTCCTGGTAAAGCTTGTTCTTTGCCATTTGAATTTGTTTGTTTAATTCATTTTCAAAATATACTTTTATCCTTAGACTTGCTGCCTCATGTCTTCTCTCTTATTCCTTTCCATCTGAGTTAGGTATGACTTAAGTTTTTTCCCTATCCCTGTTTCTGATGCTTCTAGGTTCTCCTGTAGTATTAAGTTGTCCTTCATTGTTTGTACACCTTGTTTTCCCTTGTTTTTTCATGATGTTCACGTCATTTTCCAGCTCTATTTGATTGCTGTGTTTCTGCTCTCTTCTATAGATTTGTTATGGGTTTATATATCTCTGTTTTCTCTCCTTTGTGTTGGTAGACTATGCCTGCTTAAGTGGATTCCGCTGTTAAGGAATTCTGACGGCCGAGCTCCAGTGATGTCACCTCTCTGCTGTGGTGGGCCCCAGGCTCCTTGCCGGAGTGTCCGAATTGGGTGGGTGGACTGGGTTGTCTCTGGTTGGTTTCAGCTCCCGGTCGCTGGCAGGCCGGCAGTCTCCAGCCACCCAGTAGCGCGGGCAGCTTGTGGTCTGTCTTCAGCTGGTGGGTGATCTCTAGCCACACAGTTGCGCGTTCGGTCGCCGGCAGGCGCGCGTTCTCCAGCCATCAAGACATAGCGTCAGCAGGTGGTCTGGCGCCAGCAGGAAGGTGGTCTCCAGTTGCCCAGTCACACTGGCAGTGGGCTGGCGTTCTCCAGCCAGCCAGTCAGGAGGGCCTGGCCTCTAGTCCCCTGGTTTATCCTGCTAGTCCTGATTTCTCCTGCTAGACCAGATTTCTCCTGAGTGATGCTTCTCGGCAGCTCAAACTGTTCTCTGGGTCTGCCGTTTGTTGGGTGGGGAGTGTGTCTATTGGGAACCCTGGAACTCTATTGTTTTAATTTTTTTCGCTTGCCCATCGCCCCGCACTGGCTAGACAAGTTTCATTTTTGCCGCTGATGGGAAGGGGAGATGAAGGTCAGGTGCCTATAGTTTTCCCCCAGTCTTTATGCAGACTTGCTCTGATTATCCCTCCCCCAAAAGCCTAGGAGATATTTTATGTGAATTCCCCTCTGTATGTGAGATGAGCTAAGAAACAAACACCTGTTTTATTCTTGCAATCTGTCAGGGAGTGGTGGTGGTTACTTCAGCTCTCCAAGATGGTGGCTGTTGGTTTCCTTTGTGGAGTTTCCGCTTTGGGGCATAGAAATGTACTGCTAACTTCCCCGTCTGAAATCCCGAATTCAGCTCGGGGCTCAGTGGATGCTCAGCCAGCAGGATTCCACAGAATCCGCAGCAACGTTTCTCCCTGCTTGCTGGTCGCTTCTCGGTGGTGCCTCACCATTTGTAGACACAGGGCAGGTCACGCGGATCAATCAGAATGGATCTCCAGTTGCACAAGTGGCTTGTGTTTGAGACTCAATTACCGGACCTCGGTGGTGGAAATCATTCTTGTAGGTTTCGGTAAACACCCATTTTCCTGTAAGATCCTAACAAGATAGTTTTTCATTGCTCTAACTCGTTATTCACTTGCGCAGTGGCAGGGTACACTGGGTGTGATACACTGTCTTCACAGCCATCTTGCAATGCCGAAATATTAGGATTTGGATGCACCATTTACTGAAAACTGTTTCAGTACTAGGAAAAAATATGTATTTCAGGTGTATGAATATTTCTGAGAATAATTTTTTAAAAAGTGGATTATAAATCCACATACATGAATATGAATGAATTTAGGGAGTGCAAAATAAGACACAAATATTTCATATTTTGAAAAATCTGGAGAGTATATATATATATATATATATATACACACACACACACACACACAGACATTAAAAACTAGCAATATATATGCCAATCGAAAGTCATCATGAAATACATATCATCCACAGACCCAAAAATATTCATATACTGAACATGGATTTATGTATAATGTTGTTCAACTAGGAGGCTTACCCATAGGTTGAATTTTCAGTTCCAACAGCATTTAGGAGGAGTGATCTCTTCTCACAATTTGTATTTGCCAAGTCAGTCACCTCACAAAAATGTACGTGTGATACCAGGTACGATTCTATATGTGCATATAAAATTACATGTGCTGAATAGGCTACAGAGAAAAGGAGACAGGAATTCACATATTTGTTAACTTTCAAAACACACGGAGAACTATTTCAACAAAAAAAGACTAGATTTATAACTCCTACCCTATATAATGCAAAAGGCAATTCCAACTATACACCATGCCTCCTCTGAACTGCTTGTATTTCTATTCTGTTTTGGTTATTATTCTCTATCATATTACGATTAGTAGTCAGAGTCTAGTATGGTAAGGGTTAGAGTCAGGGATTCAGTATATTGAATGGAAAATTGGAAAATGTATCCAATGTGTATGCAAATATGTGCCACACAAAATCTTCCCACTCCTCCAGAACAATGGCTTGACATTATCTTCGCCCCAAGTAAGACATAATTAGAGGAGAAGAATTAGAAAATCAGTGAATACTTATCTGGAATGTAATATGCTTAGAAGTTCACTACCTTGAAGGTGGTACAGGAGTTTCCAAAAGTAAGGGACAGGGTGAACACTCCATAAACATGGAGCTCTGCTGGCCTAAAGACTTCTTGAGAAATTGCCTCTGAGGTTGGGCACTTGAAACATATGTTGTTATCAGGAGCTTTAGCTTCCTTTGTACTGAGATCATCAAAGCTGGGTCTGCACCTATGTGACCTGTAAAACATAGTTTCTTATTTTCCAATTAACATGAGACACCAGTCCTGAATTTGATCTTTGTAGGTAAACTGTGGCCACTGGGTTCTAAGTGTCTCCCTGTGTGGACTGTGAAGCCATTTGTTCATCCTCCAATTTTCATGGTGTTTCTTGCTGCTACAATGGGAGTTTGCTATTTGCTTCATGAAATACACGGAGTTCAACTGGGACACAGTGCAGCAGGGAGTTCTGTCACGTGTGGTATTTCAATTTCTGCAGGAGAATGCACCAACCATGCTTCTATATCACATAGCTTGCCCCATTGACCCTAGCAAATCGATTCTGAACATTGCCCTGAAACCTCTCCATCTAACAACATGCCTTTACTTAGAAGGGACTGCTGGCTGCATCATGTCAGTCACACGCCATTTGGAAGCCAATGGCAGATCCACATGCCCCCACTACAGATGTTTTATGACACACCTGCCTACCAATGCTCTAGGCCCACTAATCATCAGGCTCCAACTTATTGGCATCTCTGTTTTACACAATTTTTATTAAAACCAGTCAATCAAGGCACTGTCTGTTATACTCATGATCAGCAACAGGACATCCAAAGGTTCTCCTGTGCCAGCTGGTCATGGAAATTTCAAAAATTTCATGGTATTTTTCTAGCCATATTTCAACAATGACGTTGGAGGCACTGTGAGTTTCAGTTCATTCCAGAACCATTAATCTTGACGAAGCTCATTTCAATGAAAGCTCTGGAGAAATCTCACAGGTAATGCTTCCCAAAGAATGGCCAAAAGGTCAAATGAAGCCAGGCCCATTGAGTTCTACAATGTGAGGTCCATGTGTCTTTTGACTCTCAACTATGGCTGCCAAGTCTTTCAGAAGAAAATTATGTGAGATCTTGGCTGTGATTCCCAGTGCTCTGTTGAAAGCCACCCTGGGCCTTGATCTCAGTTTCCAAGGGCGACTCTCATGCATGGCCTCCTAAAATCCCAACACAATTAATGGCAATACTTTTCTGAGGTCAGTTCCAGAACTCAGTCTCTAAGGGGAAAAACACCAGAGTTCATGTCAAGGTGGACCCAGTCATCTCTTCCAACCACCACACTAACAACCACAATTAAAACCAAAACACTCCCACATGGCCCTCATGTTCTTTTATATAGACACTCATCATAACCTATCGTTGGAATTTTCCACGAGGGGCGAAGCTCAAGACAGTCTCCTAAATAATCTCTCTTGCCCCTAATTTGCCTAAATTCAGGGTGGCCTGGACACCACTCCTGTGAACCAGGAGTGTTCATATAGGCCTGCTGTTAATACTTCTCTGTTTCTCCAATTTGAGGCGTATTGACTGTGCAGTTTGGATTCTTTATGTGAATTGTAGTCACGGGAAAATTCAAGCAATTATGGGCAAGCCTCTTTAGGGCTTTGAAGAAATGATTTGGCCCAAAGGATCCCTATTCTAACTTGATGGAGGTCAGGAACCTCACAGAGAATGGGGAGAGACTTCATCCACAATAACTGCACTTTTGGCCATTTTTGTTTTGGATGCACACATGTGATGTTTCTTTAGATTCTTCAGGGGTTGAGAATCTAAGCCACGGCCTCACACAGGGCCAAGAGGCTGATTCAGACACTTCCATTTCCAAAGGAATTAAGCAAAGATCCACAGATGATGTCCATTCATTTCCATTTGAACCTGTTTTCTTCAGGCTTCACAAACGAATGTCTTGAGGCAAAGACCTTCCTGACATTCAGGGCAACAGAACAATAGGTAAGCAAAAGGCCCAAAGCAGGGTTTCTCCACTTAGACTATCATGGTCACACTTATATCTGAGTTTTTTGAGATGCTCGACATTCCCTTCAGCTATCCAGTACATGGCCATGTCACAGGGCTTGGAACTGCTACATATCTTGGACACAAAACCATGAGCCTATTCTGGAGAATAGCCAGAATTCATGAAGAATGCAGGAATTTTGGAAGATACCACATGTTGCTCATCAATAAGGCAAGCTGAAATCCATTCATAAATTCGGCAGGATGAATGCTGGGAAGCTTTCTACTAGACAGGACACAACAATTGATGCATTCTGTTTTCTAATGTCTAAAACCATGGACACAGTGGGATACACAGACATAGAAACTCTTGCTTGCCAAACGACTTACTATAAACAGTTCACTCCAAATCAAACAAACCGCCTTTTCTACCTATTCTCAGAACATGAGACAAAACCACAAACCCACACCGACAACCACAGAGGCACCACCTTCTACAAAGTATGTCTGTGACTATCCAGAGTGTCTTCTGACTGGTGGGCCAACTTATGATCCCCGGAAATCACCAACTCTGTGAACTTGTCAGGAGCCAGCGGTGAGCCACTATCTGCTTTCTCAGGAAAGGCCCCTCTTCTGAGTTTTCCTGGCAGTTGGCCATCCTCATATCTGTAGGTACCATGAAAGACTGACTCTGTCCTTGGTAAATCCAAACAAGTGAGCCCACTGGGACTGGGACTGGGACAGGCTCTTGGTACCTTGCTTCCTGGATCCCAAGTACCGAGAGTTCCATGACCAAGGAAGTGAGGTGAGGTCACTTCCTTCAGGAACTGAATGAGGTCACTGCTTTGGCAACCACTTTGTCCTAACAGTTGCTTCCAAGGGTCCCATGAGATCGAGGCTTCTCCTACTTCCTGTGACACTTTCACAAGTTAGAATGGTATATGAATCATAGGCACCCAGGAACAGCTCTCCAAACAGGACTGTTTGTGTCCATCTTCTCTACATTATGAACAGAGAGGCTGATTCAGACACAACCCTTCATCCTGACCAGGTTGTTTGCAATGGAAGATGATGTTTGCTCTCTCAGGTCCTTCATGGCTGCCTACATGTTCTTCAGGGATCACTTCTTCATGGACCTTTGAGTTTTACAACAGGTGGAAGATTTTCTACATTCCTGTATTGTAAGACCAACTTGGTCCCTCCTCTTCTGTAAGGTTAGATTGAGGGAACAGTGTATGGTTAGGGTTAATAACAGGTTTGATTTGGGTTAGGAATTATTCTAATTGATGAATAATGGTATTGGGAACCTGTGATATTTATAAGAATATATAGGTGAAATATAAGTATGAAAACAAAAATCTAGGTAAGATTTGAAGCCCAGAAGGGCATTGCACTATTGATTGGGATACTTAGCTTTGATATACGTTCTGCACAGGTGTTTCAGATAAAACGATAATCAATGGCATAGGACCTTGTACCTTGGATGATTGAATGTAGAAGTGAACATCCACTAGAACAGGGATAGTCGGTAGGATTAGGAAGATATTCGATAAGTTTCAGAAGAAGACTGAGTACAGAATTTGGACCAAAAGTTCTTTAGCAATAGTGTATCGGGTAGAGAGTGAATGTAAATGTCAGCACACGTGAAGGGTCAGTCACAATGGTGAACTGGGGAAAATATTTAGGTAAGCAGACATCAATAGAGACATTAGGAAATCAGGCAAAGTATAAATTGAGTGATAGGATTAGACATTTGCAACAGGGTTGAGGTTCAAAATATAGTCTTAAGAAGAAACAAATATGTAGTCACCAATAGGATTGACATTTGAGAGCATTAGGCACACTGGACATCAATGTTTTCAGTAATCTATGCTCACTTTTCATTTATGCTTTGATACAATCATAAGTGTGATCTCTTCTTTTTGTGTCCAGAATATTACTGTGATAAAATGTATATGTAGATTAGGTGACATGAGTATTTCTTCCACCATTTCTGGGAGCAACATTTTGAAGATGAAAAAATTAGTACTGGGGTTACAAATAGATTTACTCTGTGTCTATGAACATAGAGATAATTTATGAATAGACGATACTGTGATTAAATATTATAACTTGTTCCAACTTTAAATATTCGATTGAATTGATATCTGAAAATAAACAGAAAATCGTATATTTTTTTGCAATCATTCATTCCAACCAGAAATACATCTAATGGTAATATTAGGGTTATGGTTTATCATGAAGAGTGTGTCAGTTTTTCTTCAAAATGATTATGGAAATCGAAAAAAAAAGCGTTTGGAAAGAAGTCTCATAAAAAAACAATCAAGTAACCTGGAGGAATACATGTGTTCTGAATCAGGAAATGATTGAAAGTGAATCAAAATCCTATAAATTATTGAAGTTGTTGATGAAATATATATCCTATGATGTGTATAAACTGAACAAATAGTAATGTACCAGTGTTGAATAAAATGAACTTCAATATAGACATCATATCCAAGAGGAATCTAGTTGCATTGATGTTAAACTGGGTCAGTTACTGTAGAAATATTAGGATTGTATGCACCACTCACTGAAGTTAGTTTTCAGTACTAGAAAACAAATATGTAATTCAGGTGGATGAATATTTCTGAGAATAATATTGTGAAAAGTTGATTATAAATCCACATACATGAACATGAATGAATTTAGGTAGTATATGTAAGACACATATATTTCATATTTTGAAATATTTGGAGAGTGTATATATATATATATATATATATATATATATATATATATATATATCCCACACACACACACACACACACAACACACACACCCAGACAATAAAATGTAGCAATATATATGCCAATCGAAATTCATCATGAAGTATATATCATCCACACATGCAAAAATATTTAATTTACTGAACATGGATTTATGTATAATGTTGTTCTACTAGGAGGCTCACCCATAGGTTGAATTTTCTGTTCCAACAGCGTTTAGGAGGAGTGATCTCTTCTCACAATTTGTATCTTCCAAGTCAGCCACCTCACAAGAATGTACATCTGATACCAGGTAGGATTCTATATGTGCATATAAAAATACATGTGCTGAATCGGCTACAGAGAAAGGGAGACAGGAATTCACATATTTGTTAACTTTAAAAACACATGGAGAACTATTTCAATTAAAAATTAACTAGATTTATAACACCTACCCTATATCATGCAAAAGGCAAGTGCAACTATACACCATGCCTCCTCTGAACTGCTTGTATTTCTATTCTGTTTGGGTTATTTTTCTCCATCATTTTAGGATTTGTCATCAGAGTCTAGGAGGGTATGGGTTAGTGTCAGATGGCCCGGCTGGCAGGACACATCAACTTGGGTGTCGATCCTAGTTGGGGAGGAATGAAGGGACAAGAGACACGAGAGATGACAGCAAGACAGGAGTTCTGATCATGCTGCAAACTTTTATTATTCTCAGAGGGTATGTATATGCTGCGGATGGGAAAGCTCTCTTATCGGCAGTTGCTGGATGTCTTCACAGGGTGAGATAACCTCAGGATGTTTCAGGTAGACAGATGGTAGCCGGATGTCAAAAGGAGATAGATGGCTGTGGGATGTCTCCCAGGCAGGTTGTGTCCCAGGGGGCTGTTTCTTGTGTCAGTCTATTTTTTGAAGGAGAACTTCCTTCTAGCCCCTGACATCTCCCCTTTTGTTATATAAAATATTCGACCATACCTTACAGGCCATGGATTTAGGGGGTGATAGTGGCTCTGTTTCTCTAGGATGCCTTAGAATATCTCCTGATTTGAGCGAGCATCTTTCCTAGGAGATTTCATGTTGGCTTTGGCATGTTTTTGGAGGAGACGTCTTTGAGGGGATAGCATGCCAACCGCCATGCACCAGAGCGTGTCATTCAGAGGTCTTGTGTTTGGGGATCCGTGGATCCATCCTCCTGCAGTCCTTCCTGGACCCTCCGTTATTATGGCCTAACGTGCTCATTCCAAGGGTGTGTCCTCCCCCAAGCGGAGGGGCCCATGGAGAACGAACCCTTATTGCAAGGGTAGAAGATGGTTGCTCAGAGCTGTTACTTATAGTTTTCTGTAAGAAAGAGAGATCTGTGGGGATGTAAACTTAATAAGCCTGTGAGAAGGGTTGAACATTCTTTTAAATGTTGGCAGTGCTGTCTTCCATCTCCAGACCATGATAGTGGACCTGTATGGGCTTAGAAACCAAAATATTAATCTGTTCTTTAATAAATTGTACCAGCCTCTTTATAATGCAGGGGCCTATGGACACCATTAAAAGTAAACCCAACAAAGGGACTAATAGGGGAAGAAGGTAGGGTAGAAATCCATTATGCCCAATCCAGAGGGGATTTTCAAATAGTTCCCTTTGTCTCTTTTCTGGATCTTCTTGAAGCTGCTTAATTTTAATGCGTACTATGCCTGATTTATTGGCATAAAAGCAGCATCGTTCCCCTAAGGCTAAGCTAATACCTCCCTGGTTAGCTGTCAGCAAATCTAAGCCTCGTCTGTTTTGAGGAACACTTCTGCCAGGGAATTTATTTGGTCCTGCAAATCTTTAATGGTTCCTGATAAAGTTTGTACATAATTTATAAGTTGTTGAGACAGGCGATGGTAAGAGTGAATAGCCGTGCCTAAGCCACTGTACCTGTGCCCACAGCAGCTGTTATTCCAAGGCTGGAAATGAGTGGTAAAGCCTGTATTGCCCACCTATGTCTTTTGACTAAAGTGTCTAGGCTAGAAATTGGTAGAGGTTCATCTCCTGGGACAATAGTTATATCAGGGAGTAATAAAGCAAGAACCCAACCAATGGTCCAATTCGCTGGAAGCGTGGGAAGGCCGAGTTTCCTCCACACATAAAAACTGTGCCATTGGAGGGACAAAGAGATGGGGTGAGTGAGGAATAATTTTATACTGTTGAGCAATTTCCAAAGGAAGTAAGTCGAACATCAATATCATAGGTATTATTCTGCATCGCGCCTAAAAGAAATAATGTAAAAGTGCCTATAGGCTGTACTTTAAAGGGAAATCCGGGTTGGCATGTATTATCATTGTCCATCATAGAATTAATAGGAACTGCCATAGGCATGATTGCCCCTGTTATCATGCAGAGCCAGCAATCACCAGCAAGGGTGGGGTTCGAATTATTAAGCTAGGAGAATGTAGTTTGCAAAATATCTAATGTATTGGCATCTAAACCTGGGAACTGGGATTTAGGCTACATTAAGGGATGATATGTGAGCTCAGGGATTTGGGGTTTCAAAAGTTTAATTATCTGAGGATGCTTGACAGAATAAGTGGGTCCTCCACCATCAGAGACCCCTGTAGGGGCCTTAATGGGCCAGTAGGAAGGTTTTCCGACAGTGCCTTGGCACCCAGCTGACTGTAGCTTGGTGTATTTGCCATCTCCTCCATGGTCAAAGAGAATGGGGGTATAATGAATAGTGGTCCCCCTGCTGCATGAGTTTTAGTTAGGGAGGCTTCAAAAAATTGTTCTCCCTGTTTATTAACACAAAGTGAAGCCGACGCATTACAAGAGACATGCATCACCTGGGTATGCGTACAAGTTGCAGAACAATTTTGGAGAGCTTTACTTGTACTAGGGGGAATAATCTTTGGCTTGTTAACACATACCCATTTAGGCTGATGAACTCCTCCGAGATTATGGTCAACCTTGGCACGGAGGTAAGTCACCTTAGTCATGCAGTCAGCAGTCTGGGTCCAACTAGTGGGAGCCTCAGTCCAAAATCCTCCTTTGCATTCACGGGGGGGGGGCAAAAAGGTACCCCATGATGTTGGAAATTAGAGGTCCAAGGCCTCTGTGTTCAAACCTGTTCAGCAGAAGTGCCTTAAGCAGGATCCTCGCACAGATTGTTGGCTGTATCTGAAATGGAGGAAAATTTGTCCTCAGGGGGAGGGCCTCCGTCCCTGGGTTGAGGTAAGTAATTTACCTGTTTAACCAGGCATTCTGGTAACCATCTTGGGGATGCTTGCTCTTGGTCCAAAACACAAGCTGAGCCTCATCCCCTGATGAGGATAGGATGTGGGCGTTTTCATTTATTTGTAATGGGATTGCACCACATAACAGGTGTGCGAACAGAATTGGATGAAGGATGCCAGTGTCTGTCTGTGGCCAAATGGCCTTCACTGTCTAGGGTAAGAAAAATAAGGGCAAATAATGCATGATTAAGGCGATCCCTTGGAGTGGTAAATACAAGGGCGGAAGCCTTAAGACGGGATAGCCAAGTCTTTAAGGTAAGCTGGGCAAGTTCCACATGCCTTGGCCCTGAGTGTTGTATGGAATTTCAGTAGTATGACAAAATTGCAAGGTAGCACAAAACTGTTTAAACCTGGCACTGGTATATGCAGGACATTTATCTGTTTTAATATGTATTGGTTTACACATTACGAAAAAGGCTGAAACAAGATGAGAAAGGACATCTTTGGTAGCCTCTCAAGAATGTGGTGATGCAAAAATAAAGCCGCTGAAGGTATCTATAGAAACGTATATATATTTGGTTTTTCAAAATTCAGGAAAATGAATAACATCCATTTGCTAAATCTGATTGGGCAGTAATCCTCGGGGGTTACCTCCCAAGTGTTGAATGGGGAGGGAGACAGTGCAAGCAGGGCATGCTTTTACTATTTCTCATGCATGTTGCCTGGTAATTTTCCAAAGTAATCGATGGCTCTGGGAATTTAGATGGTGAAGATTGTGTAACTCCATGGCCTTTCGAATGGAGCCAACAAAAATTGGAAAGATGGAACGTGTTGCTGCATCAGCTTGGGCATTACCTTGTGTTAGAGGGCTCAGAAGGTCAGAGTGTGTCATGATGTGTCCTAAGGAAAATGGATGTTTTCTGGCCTGAATTAGCTGCTGAAGCTGGTGAAACACAAAGGGGGAATTGGAAGAAGCCTTAATGGTGGGTGAAATCTCCAGAAGGGGCACAGAATGAGCAATGTAGGCACTGTCTGTATAAATATTAACAAGATTATCAAAAAACTTTATAAAAACTTGTGTTATGGCGAACAATTCCACAAACTGAGCTGACTGATAGACAGTATCAAAGGTGGTAGGCTTGTTATTGACAACAAAGACTGCACGGCCATTACTGGAACCATCTGTAAAAAAGGTAAGGGCTTGAGGAATGGGAGCCTTTTGAGTAATTTTGAGAAAAATAAATGGATGGAACTGGACAAAATTTAAAAGGGGGTCATTGGGGATGTGGTTATGAATTGTTCCCAAAAAGCCTGATAGGGCAATATCCCATTCATCCATGTCTGTAGTAAAAATTGTAGTAAGGGTTTGGTCCTTAGTATATGGAATTAAAATATTATCAGGGTCTTTGCCAAAATGTTGTCGAGAAAGCAATCGACCTTTAAAAATAAGAGAAGCTACCTGAGCAAGATAAACAGTAATAACCTTGGAGGATGTGGTGGGTACAAGGACCAAAAGCAAGGGGCAGCCTTTATTTTTAAAATGTGGATCTCGCTGCCAAAATATTCCTGTGGGTGTATGAGGAGTGTGGAAAATAACCAGAACCAGAGGAAGGTTATAAGAAATTTGTGTAACAAACTTTTGGGCAATGGCTTCTGTGGCTTGGTTTAATGCATGTCATGCCTCGGGAGTAAGCTTTTGAGGGGAGGAGGGGTGGGAATCACCTATCAAAATATCATTAAGGGGCAAAAGTACACAAGTGGGTAATTTTAAATATGTTCCTAGCAATTGAATATCCCCCAGTAATATTTGAAAATCATTAAGTGTGTGAATATGGTCCACACATAGTTGTATTTTAGGAATTTGGATCTGATTATCTTGAAGTTTAAGGCCCAAATAGGTATAAGGGTCCTGTGTTTGAAACTTATCTGGAGCTATCTGTAGTCCCAAGGTAGTGAGGTTTTGTAAAAGTCCAAGTAACAATTATTAAGGTCATGGGTATTAGGTGCAGCAATTAACAAATCATCCATATAATGTAAAATATAATTTTGTGCTCATCGCTCTCTCACAGGGTCTACTGCTTGAGCAACGTATTTTTGGCAAAGACTAGGGCTGTTGGCCATACCTTGGGGAAGAACCTTCCATTGAAATCTCTGCATAGGGCCCAGAAAATTAATGCGAGGGAGACTAAAGGCAAAATAGGGTCTATCCTCAGGATGTAAAGGAATGGTAAAAAAGCAATCTTTTAAGTCAATAACCATTTTACAATAGGTTTTTGGAATCGCCACTGGTGTGGGAATGCCTGGCTGTAGTGCTCCCATCGGGCACATAACTTTATTAATGGCACACAAATATTGTAAAAGGCGCCACTTGCCTGATTTTTTCTTGATAATAAAAATAGGAGTAATCCATGGTGAGGTTGAGGGCTTTACATGGCCGGCTGCCAGCTGTTCCAGCACTAACGTGGAGGCAGCCTCCAATTTTTCTTGGGTAAGGGGCCACTGATCCACCAACACAGGAGTCTGAGTCTCCCAAATAATTTTATCTGCATGGGGTACAGGAGGGTCAGGGACCGACACTAAAAATCTGAATACACAAGTCCACATGTATTTGTTTTTTTTTATGGGTTGTATAGGCTCCACCAGTCCTTGTTTCAGTATCCCCAGGCCTGTACCAGGAACAAAATTCATAGGAAGCATTTGATGAGTCACCATGGAATTGGGACTGGCGAGAATAACTTCCAATGACTCAAAATATCTCCACCCTATACGTTAACAGGGAGGTCAGAATCAACGAAAGGAGTGACAGTTGACTTATTACCATCTTTATCAGTGCAGCTAATAGACCTTGAGCTGACCAGAGGATTTTTTTATTTTCCTATCCCTTTAAGGTCAGTCAAGGATGGAGTGAGGGGCCAACCTGATGGCTAGTATTTTTGAGAAATAATTGTGGCATCAGCTCCAATATCTAGAACTCCTTGGAATTCCTTTCCTTCAGTAAGTAAGGTAAGGGTGGGTCTATTGTGAGAAATGGGTTGAACCCAATACACATCAGAGAAGCCTAAGAAGGCAGCCCCCCGAGGTAGGTTTGGGTGGTGGAAATGCCTCCTGAATCCAAGGGAAGGAGAATTAATTGTGCAAGTCTTGTTCCTGCTGGGATGGTGGCAACTCCATTAATAGCAGTGGCCAGTATTTTTATTTCTTCAGTGAAATCATTATCATTAATGCCAGCGAAGACCTGAACACCTTGTATGGTAGTGGAGGCTCTTCCAAGAATAAGGGCACATGTATGAGATGGAGGGGGACCCATAATTCCAGTGGGTATTATCTGGGGCCCTTGCATTGAGTCTAATATTGTAACTGTGGTGGCACAGAGGTCCAATTTTGCGCTGCCTGTGGTGGCTAGTTGGAGAGAGGCAATTGTGGAGAAGGATTTTGTGGTAGGTTGGGAGTTTGGGAGGGAACCAACCTTATTGCTCCTGTGTTTGTCCTGGGGGATGTTGTGGCCAGGGGCTGGCCCCGCAGGGAGTTTCCCGAGAAGCAGGAAGAAATAGGCTGTCTGAGGGCATTTGTCTTAGATCTACACTCACTGCCCCAGTGATGACCTTTACCACTTCTATGGAAAAGGGTAGCTGGGGGCGGTTAAGCCCCAGTTTGAGGAGACGCTATTCCTAGGCTTTGTTTGCCTGTCGGACACCCACATGCAAAATGGCCAGGTTGTTTACAAGTAAAGCAAGTACGTGAGCCAGGATTGTGAAACGCCTTGGTAAAGGCGGCCCCTAAAGCGAGACCCATGGCATGGGCTGCACCCACGCCTGCACAGAGTCTAATAAATTCAGAAAGTTTCCCTTTATCCTTATGTGGTTGAAGAACATCCTGACATGCTGGGTTGGCATTTTCAAAGGCAAGATGTTTTACATAGGTGCTTTCACCTTCGCTTTTTTCATGCAAGCATTCCGCAGCTAGGTTAAGCCGGGGAACAAACTACCTATAAGGCTCATGGGGCACTTGTCAAATTTTTGCCAGGGAATTGGTAGCCTAGGCCTTTTGAGGGAGGTGTCACCAAGCAGGAAAACCAGCCATCTGAGTCTGCGCCAAGAGTCCAGGAGGGAAACGTGCCTGTTATTTTTAGTGTCAAAAGGCGCATTGCCCACTAGCTAAACTTAAGTCCCAGATTCAGAGGAGGCCTTAGTTAAAATTATTTGAGCAGTTTCCCGACATTGTCTTCGAAATCTGCATTCCATAACAGGAAGTCTCCGGCACTGAAGGTAGCTTGGTCTAAAAATTTCCAATCATTGGGAGTAAGCCATTGTGCGCTGTGGGTTTCTAATAAAGCCAACGTGTAGGGCACAGTGGGGCCATAGTGAGCAAAAGCCTTATTAAGTTTTTCAAGAAAACATAGGCTTAATTTTTTGTAGACTCTGGGTTCCTTCCTGCCCAGGGGTGAACTCCTCATCCTCTGAGTCCTGATCTCCTTGATCCATTTCCCCCGCTTCCTCCTCTTGTTCCTCATCGAAGTCTTTGACCTCAGCCTGGGCAGGCTTATCTATCTGACTGGTGGTGACTGGGAAGGTGAGAACAGGCCGATGGAGTGGCTTCGACTTTGTATTAGACAGCTGTGGGCCAGCTTGCATTGACTCCATAGCTAAGGCTAATGAAGAGAGCTCAGAGTCAAGGGAATTTAATTATTTTAAAAGTTGCATCTCTTCCCGTCTATGTTGGAAGGATGCTGGCAAGGGAGCGAGGTTAGGTAGGGGAAGTAGGGAAAAAATATCTGGGGGGGCACTTGGCCCCTGAAGGGCCAGAGCACAAAAGGCAGGAGGGATATAGGAGGGAGGTGGATGTGTAAATCCTGTAGGCTGTGGCAGGGTCCTGAGAGGTTGCGGGTCTTCTGAATGGTAGAGAGCTGCTTCCTTCTCCAAGATAGCGTCCTTCCCAGGGGTCAATGTGTCTCTGGGATTTAAAACTGGATAAAGGTGGTTTTTAATCATTGGAGCCTTATTAATTAGGGTCGTATTTTGAGGGGGACCAGGAAGGTTCTCAGGGTCCTGGGAAGACTGAGAAGGGTCTATGTCTATACTAATGATGGGCATGCAGAGGAGGGACGAGAGGTCTTTTGCATAATCTCTTCCCCAATCCTGACAAGTTGTAAGGTACCATTGTCAAAGCGAAAAGTTTTAAGAACTTCATTAATTAAGTTCCAGTAAGAAAAGGTGGGAACTGGCATTTTTTCTGGGCCAAAGGATTCATAATAATCATTTAAACAGTCTCCTACTCTAAGCCATTTTTGCCATCAATGGTCCCTTCAAGAGGAAACCATGGACACAATGCTCCTATGTGTGAAAAGAAAAATTTTAACTCCTTTTTCTTAACATGTGCCCCCCATGTCTTGAAGAACTCCTTGAGGCCTGAAATAAACAAATCATGTGACGATACTGCTTGTCACATTGTGGGTCACTCACCGTGCATCATTCCCACCCTCCTCCTGGATATGTCTTCGGGTGGTGTCTGCTGAGACGATCGCGGGCTCCTCTTGAGCAAGTCTTCCAGGAGGAAGGGGTTCCCCCTCAGTCAATGGCTTGAGCCCCAGTTGGTGGGCGCCAGATGTCCCGGCCGGCAGGACACATCAACATGGGCAGCGAACCTAGATGGGGAGGAATGAAGGGACAAGTGACACGAGAGATGAGAGCAACACAGGAGTTCTGATCAAGCTGCAAAATTTTATTGTTCACACATGGGTATTAAAATGCTGGATTTGGGAAAACTCTCTTATCGGCAGTTCCTGGATGTCTTCACAAGGTGAGATAACTTCAGGATGTTTCTGGAAGAAAGATGGCCACAGGATGTCTCAGGGACACATATGGCTACAGGATGTCTTCCAGACAGGATGTCTCCTGGTGGCTGTTTCTTGTAAGTGTCAGGCTGTTCTTTGAAAAAGAATTCCTTCTACCCTTGACAGTCAGGGATTCAGTATTTCGAATGGAAAATTGGAAAATGAATCCAATGTGTAGGCAAATATGTGCTACCCAAAAACCTTCCAACTCTCATTCAGAACAATGCCTTGACATTTCCTTCACCCCAAGTAAGACACAATTAGAGGAGAAGAGTTAGAAAATCTGTGAATACATATCGGTAATGGAAAATGCTCAGGAGTTCACAACCTTCGAGGTTGTAGAGAAGTTTCAAAAAGTAAGGGACAGGGTAAAAACTCCAAAAACATGGAGCTCTGCTGGCCTAAAGACTTTTTGAAAAACTGCCTCTGAGGTTGGGCACCTGAAATATATGTTGATGACAGGAGCTTTAGCTTCCTTTGTAGTGAGACCATCAAAGCTGGGTCTGCATCTATATGACCTGGAGGACATGGTTTCTTTTTTTCCTATGAACATGAGGCAGCAGGGCTGAATTCTCTCTTTATAGGTAAACTGTTGCCACTGGGGGCTAAGTGTCTTCCAGTGTGGACTGTGAAGCCATTTGGTCATCCTCCAATTTTCGTGGTGTTTCTTGCAGCTGCACTGGGAGTTTGGTATTTGCTTCACAAAATACGATAAGTTCAACTGGGACACAGTGATGGAGGGTGTTCTGTCACGTGTGGTGGGTAAGGGTCTGCAGGAGAATGCACCAACCTGGCTTATATCCCACATAGCTTGCCCCCTTGACCATAGCAATCTGATTCTAAATATTGCCCTGCAACCTCTCCATATAACAAGATGCCTTTACATACAAGGGTATGGGGGCTGCACCATATCAGTCACAAGGCATTTGGAAGCCAATGGCATATCCACATCACCCCACCACAGATGTTTTAACACACACCTGCACACCACTGCTCTAGGCCGACTACTCATCAGGCTCCAAGTTACTGGCATCTCTGTTCTATACCATTATCATGAAACCCAGTCAATCAAGGCACTGTCTAGTACACTCATGATCAGCAATAGGACACCCAAAGGTTCTCCAGTGCCACCAGGTGATGGGAATTTCCAAATTTTAATGATATTTATCTAGGCATTTTTCATGGATGAAGTTGAAGGCACTGTGGGTTTCAATTCATTCAGGAACCATAAAATGGAGAAGAAGCTCATTTCAATGAAAGCTCTGGAGAATTCTAACAGGCAAGGCTTCCCAAAGACAGGCTAAAAGGTCACATTAAGCCAGGCATTTGAGGTCTACAATGTGAGGTCCATGTGTGTTTTGACTTGCAACGATGGCTGCCAAGTCTTTAAGAATAAAATCATGTGATGTCCTTCCTGAAATTTCCAGTGCTCTTCCGAAAGCCTCCCTGGGCCTAGATCTCAGTTTCCAAGTGCGACTCTCATGCGTGGCCTCCTAAAATCCCAACACAATACAAGCCAATACTTCTTTGAGGTCAGTTCCAGAACTCAGTCTCTAAGGGGAATCACATAAGTGTTCAAGCCCAGGTGGACATAGTCATCTCTTCCAACGGCCACAAAAATGACTACAATTAAAACCAAAACACTCCCACATGACACACCTGATGCAAAGACCTTCCTGACTTTCAGGGCAACAGAAGAATAGGTAAGCAAAATGTCCAAAGCAGGGTTTTTCCACTGAGGCATTCCTGGTCACACTGATAGCTGAGCTTTCTGAGATGCTCGCCATTCCCTTCAGCTATCCAGTACATGGCCATGTCACAGAGATTTGAGGAGGTACATATCATGGACACAAAACCATGAGCCTATTCTGGAGAGTGCACACAATTCAGGAAGAAAACAGGAACTTAAGAAGTTAGCAGGTGTTCCCCATTGATAAGTCAAGCCGCAGTCCATTCATGAATTGGGCAGGATGAAAGCTGAGAAGCTTTCTACTAGACAGGACTCACCCATTGATGCATTTTCTTTTCTAATGTCTACAACCAGGGACACAGTGGTATAAACAGACATAGAAACACTCGCCTTGTCAAATGACTTACTAGAAACAGTTCCCTCCAAACCAAACAAACCGCCATTCCTACCTATTCTCAGAATATGAGACAAAACCACAAACCCACACCGACTCCCACAAAGACACATCCTTCCCCCAAGTAGGTCTGTGACTATCCGGAGTGTCCTCTGACTGGTGGGCCATACTATGTTCCAATGAAATGGCCTGTCCTGTCTCAGATCTGGTCTCATTGGCCAACTCTGTGAAGTTGTCAGGAGCCAGCAGTGAGCCACTACCTACTTTCTCAGGAAAAGCCCCTCTTCAGAGCTTTCCTGGTTTTGGCTGTCCTCACATCAGTAGGTACCAAGAATGACTGACTCTGTCCTTGGTAAATCCATACAAGTGAGACCACTGGGATTGGGACTGCCTCTTGGTGCCTGGCTTCTTGGATAGCAAGTTCAGAGAGTTCCATCAACAAAGAAGTGAGGTGAGGTCACTTCCTTAAGGAACTGAATCAGATCACTGCCTTGGTAACCACTTTGTCCTAACAGTTGCTTCCAAGACGACCATGAGATGGAGGCTGCCCCTACTTTCTGTGACACTTTCACAAGGTAGAATGGTATATCAACCATAGGCACCTAGGAACAGCTCTCCACACCAACCTGGTTTGGTCCATCTTCTCTACAATCAGACGAGAGAGGCTGATTCATAAACAACCCTTCATCCTGACCAGGTTGTTTGCCATGGATGCTGACTTTTGCTTTCTCAGGTCCTTCATAGTTGTTTGCATCTTCTCCAGGGATCATTTCTGCATGAACCTTGAGGTTCTCAGGAGGTGGAAGATCCCCTATATTCCTGTATTGTAAGACCAACTCTGTCCCTGCTCTTCTGTAAAGTTAGATTGAGGGAACAGTGTATGGTTAGGGTTAATAATATGTTCAATTTGAATAAGGAATCATTCTGCTGCATGAATAATGGTACTGGGAACCTGCGACATTTATAAGTATATATAGGTGAAATATATGTATGAAAACAGAAATCTAAATAAGATTTGAAGCGCAGAATGGGGATGGGCCCTTGATTGTGATACTTAGCGTTGAATTATGTTCTGCACAGATGTCTGAGATAGATCGATATACAATGGCATTAGACACTGTACCTTGTATTATTGAATGTATAAGAGAACATCCAGTCAAAAAGGGATAATGGGTAGGATTAGGAAGATAGTCAGTAGGTTTAAGAAGAAGAGTGAGTATAGGATTTGGAAAAAAAGTTCCTTAGCAATAGGGTTTGGATTAGAGTGTGAATGTAAATGTCAGCACAATTGAAGAGTCAGTCACAATGATGAACTGTGGAAAGTATGTAGGAAAGCTGATATAAATAGAGACATTATGAAACCAGGAAAAATATAAAGTGAGAGATAGGATTAGATATTTTCAACAGGGTTGAGTTTGAATATATAAACTTAGCAAGAAACAAATATGTTGTCACAAATAGGATTGACTTTTGAGAGCATTAGCCAAACTTGACATGGATGGTTTTAGTAATCCATGTTCACTTTACATTTAGGCTTTGGTGCAAACATAAGTGTGACCTTTTCTTTTTGTGTCCAGAATATTACTGTGATAAAATGTATATGTAGATCAGATGACATGAGTATTTCTTCCACCATTACTGGGAGCAAAATTTTGAAGACGTATAAATTAGTATTGGGTTTACAAAGAGGTGTACCCTGTGTCTATGAATATAGAGACAATGCATGAATAGACAATAGTGTAAATAAATATTATAACTGGTTCCACTTTAAATAATGGATTTATTTGATATCTGAAAATATATAAGAAATCTTATATTGATATACAATCATTCATTCCAACCAGTTATACATCTAATAGTAATATTAGGGTTATAGTTTATCATGAAGGGTGTGTGAGTTTTGCTTCAAATATGATTATGGAAATCGAAAATAATATGTTTGGAATGAAGTCTCATAAACAAACCAGTCAAGAAACATGGAGGATTACATGTGTTCTAAAGCAGAAAATGATTGAAAGTGAAACAAATGCCTATAATTTTGCTAACGTATGGATGAAATATATATCCTATAATGTGCATAAACTGAAGAAATTGTAACATACCAGTGGTGAATAAGAATGAACATCAAAATACACATCATGTCCCATAGGAATCTACTTGCATTGATGAGAAACTGGATCAATTATTGTAGAAATATTAGGATTTGAATCCACCATTCACTGAAGTTAGTTTTCATTTCTAGGAAAAAAATATGTATTTCAGGTGGATGAATATTTCCGTGAATAATCTTGTGAAATGTTAACTCTAAATCCACATACATGAATATGAATGAATTTAGGGAGTTTATAATAAGACACATATATTTTATATTTTAAAAAAATTTAGAGTGTATTTACACACACACACACACACACACACACACACACAGACATTAAAAATTAGCAATACATATGCCAATCGAAATTCACCATGAAATATATATCATCCACAGATCCAAAAATATTCATTTTACTGAACATGGATTTATGTATAATGTTGTTCAACTAGGAAGCTCACCCATAGTTTGAAATTTCAGTTTCAACAGCGTTTAGGCAGAGTGATCTATTCTCACTATTTCTATCTGCCAAGTCAGCCACCTCACGAGAATGTACCTGTGGTACCAGGTAGAATTCTATATGTGCATATAAAAATACATGTGCTGAATAGGCTACAGAGAAAGGGTGACAGGAATTCACATATTTGTTAACTTTAAGTACACATGGAACTATTTCAATTAAAAATTAACTAGATTTATAACACCTACACTTTATCATGCAAAAGCCAAGTCTAACTATACACCATGCCTCCTCTGAAATGTTTGTATTTCTATTCTGTTTGGGTTATTTTACTCCATCATATTAGGATTAGTAGTAAGAGTCTATTAGGGTATGGGTTAGTGTCAGTTATTAAGTATTTCAAATGGAAAATAGGAAAATGAATCCAATGTGTATGCAAATATGTGCTACAAAAAATTTCCACTTTCATCCAGAACAATGCCTTGACAATATCTTTGCCCCTAGTAAGACACAATTAGAGAAGAAGAGTTAGAAAATCTGTGAATATATACCTGGAATGGAAAATGTTCAGGAGGTGGTAGAGGAGTTTCCAAATGTAAGGGACAGTGTAAACACTCCACAAACATGGAGCTATGCTGGCATTAAGACTTCTTGAGAAACTGCCTCTGAGGTTGGGCACTTGAAGTATATGTTGTTGTCAGGAGCTTTAGCTCCCTGTGTACGGAGACCATCAAAGATGGGTCTGCATCTATGTGACCTGGAGGATATGGTTTCTTATTTTCTAATGAACATGAGGAAGCAGTGATGAATTCTCTCTTTGTAGATAAACTGTGGCCACTGGGGGCTAAGTGTCTCCCTGTGTGGACTTTGAAGCCATTTGGTCATCCTCCAATTTTCGTGGTGTTTCTTGCAGCTGCACTGGGTGTTTTGTATTTGCTTCACAACATACAAGGATTTCAAATGGGTCACAGTGCTGGTGGGAGTCCTGTAAGGTGTGGTGGGTCAGGGTCTTCAGGAGAATGCACCAACCAGGCTTCTATCCCACATTGCTTGCTCCCTTGACCATAGCAACCTGATTCTGAACATTGCCCTGAAACCTGTCCATATAACCAGATGCCTTTTCATATAATTTTCTGCTGGCTGCACCAAATCAGTCACAAGCCATTTGGAAGCCAATGACACACCCACATGGCCACACCACAAATATATTTTCAGACAACTGCACACCACTGCTCTAGGCTCACTACTCAGCAGGCTCCAACTTACTGGCATCTCTGTTCTACACCATTGTCAAGAAATCCAGTCAATCAAGGCACTGTCTTGTACACTCATGAGCAGCAATAGGACATCCAATGGTTCTCCAGTGCCACCTGGTCATTGGGAATTTCAAAAATTTCATGGTATTTATCTATCCATTGTTCAAGAATGAAGTTGGAGGCACTTTGGGGTTTCCATTCATCCAAGAACCATGAAATGGTGAGGAAGCTCATTTCAATGAAAGCTCTGGAGATCTCTCACAGGCAAGGCTTCCCAAAAAGTGGTCAAAATGTCACATGCAGACAGGCCCATTGAGGTCTAAAATGTGAGGTCCATGTGTGTTTTGACTCTTAACTATAGCTGCCAAGTATTTCAGAAAAAAATCATGTGATATCCTGGCTGAGATTCTCAGTGCTCTGTGGAAAGCCACCCAGGGCCCAATCTCAGGTTTCAAGGGTGACTCTCATGCGTGTCCTCCTACAATCCCAACACAATTAATGGCAATACTTCTCTGAGGTCAGTTCCAGAACTCAGTCTCGAAGGAGAATCACACCAGAGTTCAAGCCCATGTGGACCCAGTCATCTCTTCCAACCGCCACACAAATGACCACAATTGAAACCAAAACTTTCCCACATGACCCTCATCTTCTTCCATATAGACACTCATCATAAACTCTTGCTGGAGGTTTCCATTAGGAGCACAGCCCAAGACAATGTCCAAAATATGCACCCTTGCCCGTCATTTGCCTAAAGTGAGCGTGGCCTTGACACCCTTCCTGTAAACCAGGAGTGATCAAATAGGCCTGCCTTTAATACTGCTCTGCTTCTCCAATTTGAGGCCTACTGACTGTCAGGTATAGATTCTTTATGTGATTTGGCATCATGGGAGAACCCAAGCACTTGTTCAGGAGTTCAAAGAACTCATTTGACCCAGAGGATCCTATTCTCACTTGATGGAGATCAGGAACCTAACAGAGGAAGGCAGGAAACTTCATGCACAATGACTGATATTTTTACCATTTTTGTTTTCAATACACACATGGGAACTTTCTTTATATCCATCAGGTGCTGAGAATCTAATCCATAGCCTGACCCAGAGCCAAGCGACTGATTCAGACACATCCCTTTCGAAAGCAATTAAGCAAAGCACCACAGGTGATGCCCATTCATTTGCATTTAAAAACTGTTTACTTCAGGCTTCAAAAAGGAGTGGCCTGAGGTAAGGACCTTCCTGACATTCAGGGCAACAGAAAAATAGGTAAGCAGAAGGCCCAAAACAGTGTTTCTCCACTGAGACTTTCCTGGTCACACTGATATCTGAGTTTCCTGAGATGCTCGCCATTCCATTCAGCTATCCAGTACATGGCCATGTCACAGAGCTTGGAGGTGTTACATATCTTGGACACAAAACCATGAGCCTATTCTGGGTAGTGGCCAAAATTTAGGAAGAAAACAGGAACTTAGGACGATAGTAGGGGTGGCCCATCCATAAGGCAACCTGCAGTCCAGTCATTAATTGGGTAGGATGAATGCTGGAAAACTTTCTTCTAGACAGGACATATCAATTGATGCATTCTCTTTTCTCATGTCTACAACCACGGACACAGTGAGATACACAGATATAGAAACACTCACCTTTTCAAACGACTTTTTAGAAACAGTCCACTCCAAACCAAACAAACTGCCTTTCCTACCTATTCTCAGAACATGAGACAAAACCACAAACTCACACCCACACCCACAAAGGCACTTCCTTCCCCCAATATGTCTGTGATTATCGGGAGTGTCCTCTGTCTGTGGACCATATTGTTACCCCGAACTGGCCTGCCCTGTCTCAGATCTGGTCTCCGTGGCCAAATCTGTGAAGTTGTCAGGAACCAGCGATGACCAACTACCTGCTTTCTTAGGAAAGGACCCTCTTCATCGCTGTCCTGGCATTTGGCCATTCTCACATCAGTAGGTACCAAAAAAAGACTCTCTGCCCTTGGTAAAACCAAACATGTGATCCCACTGGGACTGTGACTGGGACTGGCTCTGGATGCCTGGCTTCCTTGATCCCAAGTTCAGAGAGTTCCATCACCAAGTAAGTTAGGTGAAGTCACTTTCTTCATGAAATGAATGAGGTCACTGCCTTGGCAACCACTTTGCCCTAGCAGTTGCTGCCAAGGGTCCCATGAGATGGAGGCTGTTCATACTTTCTGTGACACTGTCACAAGTTAGAATGGTATATCAACCATATGTACCGGGGAACTTCTCTCCATACAGGCATGCTTTGGTCCATCTTCTCTACATTAAGAAGAGAGAGGCTGATTCAGACACATCCTTTCATCCTGTTTAGGTTCTTTACCATGTCAGAAGACTTTTGCTCTCTTTGGTACTACATAGCTGCCTACAACTTCTCCAAGGATCATTTCTGCATTGACCTTTGAGGTTCTCAGCAGGTGGAAGATCCCCTACATTCCTGTATTGTAAGACCAACTCTGTCCCTGCTCCTCTGTAAAGTTAGATTGAGGGAACAGCGTATGGTTAGGGTTAATTACAGGTTCGATTTCGGTTAGGAATCATTCTGCGGGATGAATAATGTTATTGGGAACCTGCGATATTTAAAAGAATATAAAGGTGAAATATAAGTTTGAAAACCCAAATCTATGTAGGTTTTGAAGCCCAGAAGTGTATTGGGCCCTTGGGTAGGATACTTAGCTTTGAATTATGTTCTGCACAGATGTCTCTGATTAATCGCTATACAATGGCATAGGACCTTTACCTTGGATGATTGAATGTTGAAGAGAACATGCAGTCAAAAAGGGATAATCGGTAGGATTAGGAAGATAGTCAGAAGGTTTAGAAAGAAGAGTGAGTATAGGATTTGGACCAAAAGTTTTTTAGCAATAGGGTTTCGGGTAGAGAGTGAATGTAAATGTCAGCACATGTGAAGAGTCATTCACAATGATGAACTGGGGAAAATATGTATGAAAGTAAATATCAATTGAGACAAAAGGAAATCAGGCAAAGTATAATGTGAGTTATAGGATTAGACATTTTCAACAGGGTTGAGGTTGAATATATAATCTTAGCAAGAAACAAATATGTAGTCACAAATTGGATTGACATTTGAGAGCATTAGGCAACCTTGACATGGATGTTATTACTAATCCATGCTCACTTTCCATTTAGGCTTTGGTACAATCATAAGTGTGACTTTTGCATTTTGTGTCCATAATATTACTGTGATAAAATATATATGTAGATCAGGTGACATGAGTATATGTTCCACCATTTCTGGGAGCACTATTTTGAAGACGTATAAATTAGTATTGGGGGTACAAAGAGGTGTACCCTGTTTCTATGAATATACAGATAATGCATGAATAGAACATACTCTGATAAAACATATACTCATTCCACTATAAATAATGAATTGAATTGATATCTGAAAATATACAGGAAATCAAATATTGATATACAGACATTCATTACAACCAGTTATACATCAATGATAATATTAGTATTAGGATTTTCATGAAGAGTGTGTGAGTTTCGCTTCAAAATTGATTTTGGAAATCGAAAATAATGTGTTTGGAAAGAAGTCTCATGAAAAGACGAGTAAAGCAACATGGAGGAATACATGTTTTCAGAAGCAGGAAGTGATTGAAAGTGAAACAAATTCCTATATATTTTTGAAATTTTGGATGAAATATATATACTATGATGTGCATAAACTGAAAAAATAATAATGTCCCATTGTTGAATAAATATGAATGTCAAAATATATATCATGTCCCATAGGAATCTGCTTGCATTGATGTTAAACTGGGTCAGTTACTGTAGAAATATTAGGATTTGTATACACCATTCACTGAAGTTAGTTGTCAGTAATAGGAAACAAATATGAATTTCAGGTGGATGAATATTTTAGAAAATAATCTTGTGAAAAGTTGATTATAAATCCACATAAATGAATATGAATGAATTTAGGGAGTGTATAATAAGTCACATATATTACATATTTTGAAAAATCTGGAGAGTATAATATATATATATATATATATATATATATATATATATATATATATATGCAGAGAGAGAGAGAGACATTAAAAACTAGCAATATATATGCCAATCAAAATTCATCATGAAATATATATCATACACAGATCCAAAAATATTCATTATACTGAACATGGATTTATGTATAATGTTGTTCAACTAGAAAGTTCACCCATAGTTTGAAATTTCAGTTCCAACAGCATTTACGAGGAGTGATCTCTTCTCACAATTTGTATCTGCCAAGTCAAACACCTCACAAGAATATACGTGTGGTACCAGGTAGAAATCTATATGTGCATATAAAAATACATGTGCTTAATAGGCTACAGAGAAAGGGAGAAAGGAATTCACATATTTGTTAACTTTAAAAACTCATGGAGAACTATTTCAAAAAAAAATTGCAAGATTTATAACTCCTACCCTATATTATGCAAAAGGCAAGTCCTAGTGTACACCTTGCCTCCACTGAACTGCTTGTACTTCTTTGCTGTTTTTTGTTATTTTTCTCCATCATATTAGGATTAGTAGTCAGAGTCTAGTTGGGAATTGGTTAGGGTCAGAGATTCAGTGTTTTGAAGGGAAATTGAAAAATGTATCCAATGCCTATGCAAATATGTGCTACCCAAAATCTTCCCACTCTCATCCAGAACAATGCCTTGACATTATCTTTTACCAAAGTAAGACACAGTTAGAGGAGAAGAGTTAGAAAATCTGTGAATACATATCTGGAATGGAATATGCTCAGGAGTTCACAACCTTGGAGGTGGTAGCAGAGTTCAAAAAAGTAAGGCAAAAGGTAAACACTCCTCAAACATGGAGCTCTGCTGGCCGAAAGAATTCTTGAGAAACTGCCTCTGAGGTTGGTCACTTGAAATATATGTTGTTTTCAGGAGATTTAGTTCTTTTGTAGAGAGACCATCAAAGCTGGTTCTGCATATATGTGACCTGTAAGATATGGTTTCTTATTTTTCATTGAACATGTGGCAGCAGTGCTGAATTCTTTTTTTGTAGCTAAACTGTGGACACTGGGGCTAAGTTTCTCCCTGTGTTAACTGGGAAGACATTTGTTCATCCTCCACTTTTAGTGGTGTTTCTTGCTGCTGCATTGGGAGTTTGGTATTTGCTTCACGAAATAAAGGAGTTCAATTGGGACACATTGCTGGAGGGAGTTTAGTCACGTGTGGTGGGTGAGGGTTTGCAGGAGAATGCAATAACCAGGCTTCTATCCCACATAGCTTGCCTCCTTGATCATAGCAACCTGATTCTGAACATTTCCCTGAAACCTCTCCATATAACAAGATGCCTTTACCTATTGGGTCTGTTGACTGTAACCATATCAGTCACAAGCCATTTGGAAGCCAATGGCAGATCCACGTGGCCCCACCACAGATGTTTTGTCACACATCTGTCCACCACTGCTTTAGGCCCACTAATCATCAGGCGACAACTAACTGGCATCTCTGTTCTTCACCATTTTCATGAAACCCTGTCAATCAAGGCACTGTCTGGTATACTATGATCAGCATCAGGACATCCAAAGGTTTTCCAGTGCCACCTCGTCATGGAAATTTCAAAAATTTCATGGTATTTACCTAGCCATTATTCAAGGAAGAAGTTGTAGTCACTGTGGGTTTCAATTCATTCAGGAACCATTAAATGTTAAGGAAGCTCATTTCAATAAAAGCTCTGGAGAACAATCACAGGCAAGGCATCCCAAATAGTGGCCAAAAGGTCACATGAAGCCAGGACCATTGAGGTCTACAATGTGAGGTCCATGTGTGTTTTGACTCTCAACTATGGCTGCCAAGTTTTTCAGAATAAAATCATGTGATATCCTGGCTGAGATTCTCAGTGTTCTGTGGAAAGCCACCCTTGGCCTAGATCTCAGTTTCAAAGGGCGACTCTCATGCGTGGCCTCCTAACATCCCCACACAATCCATGGCAATACTTCTCTGAGGTCAGTTCTACAACTCAGTCTCTAAGGAGTATTACACCAGAGTACAAGCCGAGGTGGACCCAGTCATCCCTTCCAACTGCCACACAAATGACCAAAATTAAAACCAAAACATTCCCACATGGCCCTCATCTTCTTCCACATTGACCATCATTATAACCTCTGGCTGGAGATTTCCATGAGGGGTACAGCGCAAGAGAGTGTCGAAAATAAGCTCCCTTGGCCCTCATTTGCCTAAAGTCAGGGTGGCCTGGACACCATACCTGTGAACCAGGAGTGATCAAATAGGCCTGCCATTACAACTGCTCTGCTTCTCCAATTTGAGGCCAACTCACTGTTGGGTTTAGATTCTTTATGTGAAGTGGAATCATGAGAAAACCCACGCACCTCTGCATGGCTTTGAAAAACTCATTTGACCCAAAGGATCCCTATACTCACTTGATGATTGTCTGCAACCTAATAGAGGAAGGAGAGAGACATCATCCACAATGACTGAATTTTGCCATTTTGGTATTGGATGCACACATGGGATCTTTCTTTATATCCATCAGGTGCTGAGAATCTAAGCCACAGCCTCACACAGGGCCAAGAGGCTGATTCAGACACATCCCTTTCAAAGCAATTAAGCAAAGAGCCACAGGTGATGCCCAATCATTTCCATATGAAAACTGTTTTTTTCATGCTTCACAAAGGGGTGGCCTGAGGCAAAGACCTTCCTGTCATTCAGTGAAACAGAAAAATAGGTAAGCAAAAGGCACAAAGCATGGTTTCTCCACTGAGACTTACCTGGTCACACTGATATCTGAGTTTTCTAAGATGCTCGCCATTACCTTCAGCTATTCAGTACATGGCCATGTGACAGAGCTTGGGGTGGTACCTATCTTGGACACAAAACCATGAGACTATTCTGCAGATTGGTCAGAATTCAGGAAGAAATCTGAAACTTAGGAAGATATTCGGTGTTGCCCATCGATAAGGCAACCTGCAGTGCAGTCATAAATTGGGCAGGATGAATGCTGGGAAGCTTTCTACTAGACAGGACACATTCATTGATGCATTCTCTTTTCTAATGTCTACAACCACGGACACAGTGTTATACACAGACATAGAAACACTTGCCTTGTCAAACGACTATCTAGAAACAGTCCACTGCAAACCAGACATACCAGCTTTTCTACCTATTCTAAGAAAATGAGACAAAACCACAAACTCACACCCACAAACACAAAGGCACCTCCTTCTCCAAGTAAGTCTGTGAATATCCAGAGTGTCCTCTGACTGGCGGGCCCTACTATGTTCCCCCGAAATGGCCTGTACTGTGTCAGATCTGGTCTCCTTGGCCAACTCTGTGAAGTTGTTAGGAGCCAGCGGTGAGCCACTACCTAGTTACTAAGGAAAGGCCCGTCTTCAGAGCTCTCCTGGCATTTGGCCATCCTCACATCAGTAGGTACCAAAAAAGACAGAATCTGTCATTTGTAAAACTAAACAAGTGAGCCCACTGGGACTGGGACTGGGACTGGCTCTGGATGCCTGGCTTCCTGGATCCCAAGTTCAGAGAGTTCCATCACCAAAGAAGTAAGGTAGGTCACTTCCTTCAGGAACTGAATAGGTCAATGCCTTGGCAAACACTTTGTCCTAATAGTTGCTTCCAAGGGTCCCATGAGATGGAGGCTGCCCCTACTTCCTGTGACACTGTCACAAGTTAGAATGGCATATCAACCATAGACACACGGGAACAGCTCTCCACACAGACCTTGTTTGGTCCATCTTCTCTACATTAAGAAGAAAGTGGCTGATTCAGACACACCCCTTCATCCTGACAAGGTTGTTTGCCATGGAAGATGACTTTTGCTCTCTCAGGTCCTTCATAGCTGCCTACCTCTTTTCCAGGGATCATGTCTGCATGGACCTTTGAGGTTCTCAGCAGGTGGAAGATCCCCTACATTCCTGTATTGTAAGACCAACTCTGTCCCTGCTCTTCTGTAAAGTTAGATTGAGGGAACAGTGTATGTTTAGGGTCAATAACATGTTGGATTTAGTTTAGGAATCATCCTGCAGAATGAATAATGGTATTTGAAACTGCGATATTTACCAGAATATATATGTGAAATATAAGTGTGAAACCAGAAATCTAGGTAACATTTGAAGCCCAGAAGGGCATTGGACCCTTGATTCTGATACTTAGCATTGAATTGCATTCTGCACAGAGGTCTCAGATAGATCAATATACAATGGCATAAGACCTTGTACCTTGCTTGATTGAATGTAGAAGAGAACAACCAGTCAAAAAAGGATAGTCGGTCGGATTAGGAAGATATTCGGTAGGTTTACAAAAAGAATGAGTATAGGATTAGTAACAAAAGCTTATTAGCAATAGGTTATCGATTAGAGTGTGAATGTAAATGTCAGCACATGTGAAGAGTCAGTCACAATGATGAACTGGGGAAAATATGTAGGAAACAGAAATAGAGCCATAATGAAATCAGGCAATGTATAAAGTGAGGGATAGGATTAGACATTTTCAGTAGGGTTGAGTTTGAAAATATAATCTTAAGAAGAAACAAATATGTAGTCACCAATAGGATTGACATTTGACAGCATTAGGCAACATGGACATGGATGTTTTTAGTAATCCATGTTTACTTTCCTTTTTGGCTTTGGTACAAACATAAGTGTGACCTTTGCATTTTGTGTTCCGAATATTTCTGTGATTAAATGTATAAGTAGATCAGGTGACATGAGTATTTCTTCCACCATTTCAGGGAGCAATATTTTGAAGACGTATAAATTAGTATTGGGGGTATAAAGAAGTGTACACTGCGTCTATGAATATAGAGATAATGCATGAATAGACCATTCTGTGAATAAATAATATAACTCTTTTCACTTTAAATAATGGATTGAATTTTTATCTGAAAATATATAAGAAATCCTATATTGGTATGCAATCATTAATTCCAACCAGTTATACATCTAATGGTAATATCAGAGTTATAATTTATCATAAAGTTTATGTGAGATTTGCTTCAAAAGTGATTATGGAAATTGAAAGTCATGTGTCTTGAAAGAAGTCTCATGAAAAGACCTGTCAAGAAACATGGAAGAATACATGTGTCCTGAAGCAGGAAGTGATTGAAAGTGAAGCAAATTCCTATAAATTTGCGAACTTGTGTGGAAATCTTAGGAGCCCCTCCCAGCTCTCCCTTGAGCGCGATATCCAGACTGAGGGAATTAGGAGTGGCACGGGACTCGTGGTGCAGACCTCCAGGCCACCGCTCCCACCAGTGCTGAAAACTGAAGTCTCTTGCTCCAGCTTCCGGGGGCATGGCTTCCGGAGTGCAAGCAAATTCGCTGGGGGTTCTCAGGCCTAAGCTCTAAAAACTTAGGGTCTGAGGGAGACAAACAGGGAGATTGTGCCCAGGCGTTCAAGAAAACAGGGCTCCTAGGAGCAGCAGACCTGGCATGTAGCCAGTATTGTGGTGAGTGTCACAGGTGAGTGGGGCCTGGCTTGAGGAAACACAAAAGAAGGCCCTAGGCACTCAGGATTGGACACCCACCCAGTGTGGGAGGAATAGCTGCTGCACAGTGATTGGTTCCCACCTATTGAAAGGAGAAGCTTGGCCCAGTGGGCACAGCTCTACCTAATGGAAAAAAAAGTTTATTGCAATCTATGACTGCATTTATTATTATTATTATTATATTAGTTTGTTTTTTTTTGTTTTTTTTGTTTTCTTTTATTTTCATTTTTTTGTTGCTGTTCTTTAACTTTTTAAAAATGTTTTTAATTTTTTTTAATTTTTTCTTTTGTTATTATTATTTTTTAAAATTTTAATTTTATATTATCATAATCATTTTTTAAAAAATCATTTTCTTTCTTTATTTTCTATTTTTTCTATTGTCTTTTCATTTCTTTTCAATTTTCTTATTTCCCATTCCTTGCATTCTACCTGCCTACTCTCATTCTCTTTAGTGACTTTTTCCCTTCCCTTCTAAAATCTTTCCTCCCAAGCATCAAATAAATTTATAAGAGTAAACAGTAACTAAGCAGTCAAACAGAACAAGAAGTAACATGAGCAGCATAAACAAGCAAGGAAGAAAAGGAGTACAAACCACGAAGGACACCCTAAATATTCAGGAGGACCTAGAGTCATCAGAAAAATGGTCATATAAAGAACTCAAAGAATACCTTAGACAGATGGAATGGAAACTTAAAGAGGATACGAGACAGAAAATCCAAACAGTAAAAGAAAACATTGAAAATGAATTACATAAACAGATAAAAGAAAAATTTAAGCATCTTTATCAGAGGACAGAGATTATAAAAAAATCAAACAATAATTCTAGAAATGAAGGAAATGATAAACCAAATTAAGAACTCCATTGAGAGTATCACTAACAGAGTGGAGCAAGTAAAAGCCAAAAGGTCAGATAATGAAGACAAAATATATCATCTTGAAACGAGTCCAGCCAACTCAGAAAGGCTGGCAAAAAAATTACAAGAAAAACATCCAAGAGATTTGGGATAACATAAAAAAAAACACACTTACGAGTCATCAGGATAGAGGAAGGTACAGAGACTCAAACCAAGGGAATGAGAAAACTGCTGAATGAAATAATTACAGAAAACTTTCCAGAAATAAAAAAGGAAATGGATATACAAATTGTAGATGCATACAGGACAAGAGCACACAAAATCACAGTAGACCAATGCCAAGACACATTGTTATGAAGATATCCAATATACAGAACAAAGAGAAAATAATAAGTCTACAAGAGAATGGAGGCAGAATACATTCAGTGGTAAACAAATAAGGTTAACAATGGATATTTCATCACAGACGCTGAAAGCGAGAAGATCCTGGAAAAATGTATATCAAACACTGAAAGACAATGGATGCCAACCAAGAATTATGTATCCAGCATAATTAAGCATCAGGTCCAACAACGAAATAAGAATCTTTTATGATAAACAAAAGCTAAAAGAATTTGAAGCCAGAAAACAAGCATTGCAAAGTGTCTTGAGCAAAACACTACACAAGAAAGAAATGAAAAACAACAACCAAAACCATCAGTGGGAACTACCTTGGTAATGACAGAGGCAGGGTGAAAGCTTGTCATGGAGAAACAAACTAAATTAAAAAAATATGAATAATCAAACATGGCTGGCATACAAACCATACATCAATAGTAACTCTGAATGTAAATGGCTTAAAGTCTCCAATAAAGCGACATAGGCTGGTAACTTGGATTAAATAAACAAATCCAACAATATGTTGCCTCCAGGAGACACATCTGAAATGCGAAGACACACAGGCTGAAGGTGAAAGGTTGGGAGAAAATACACCATGCACACTTATCCTCATAAACAAGCAGGGGTGGACATCCTCATATCGAATAAAATCGACTTCAAGACTAAGTTAATCAAAAGGGATAAGGAAGGACATTATATACTGTTATAAGGAACCATTCACTAACAAGACATAACAATTATCAATATTTATGCACTAAATAATGGTGCTACGTTGTTCATGAAACAAATTCTCCTCAAGCTCCAGAATGAAATAGACCACAACACAATAATTATGGGTGACTTCAACACACATCTATCATCATTGAACAGATCCTTCAAACAAAAGTTGAATAAAGAAAGTATAGAACTCAATATCACAATCAATAACCTACATGTAACTGACATATATAGAATATATCAACCATCATCAAGTGGATATAATTTTTTTCTAAGCAGCACATGGATCCTTCTCAAAAATAGACAATATATGATTCCATAGGGCAACCCTCAGTAAATATAAAGGTGTGGAGATAATACCATGCATTTTATCTGATCATAATGGAATGAAACTGGAAATCAATGATAAAAGAAGGAAGGAAAAATCCTACATCACATGGAAAATGAACAATATGTTACTGAATGATCAGTGGGTTAGAGAAGATATAAAGGAGGAAATCAAAAAATTCTTAGAGATACATGAAAATACAGACGCAACATATCGGAATCTATGGGACACAATGAAAGCAGTTTTAAGAGGGAAATTCATTGCCTGGAGGTCATTCCTGAAAAAAAGTAAAACCGAACAAATAAATGAGCTCACACTTTAACTCAAAGCCCTAGAAAAGGAAGAGCAAAACCACAGAAAATGTAGCAGAAGGCAAGAAATAATTAAAATCAGAGCAGAAATCAACAAAATTGAAACAAAAGAAACTATTGAAAAAATTAACAAAACTAAAAGGTGGTTCTTCGAAAAAATATATATGTTTGACAGACCCTTAGCCATGCTAATGAAGAGAAGAAGAGAGAGAACTCAAATTACTAACATATGGGATGAAAAAGGCTATATTACAACAGATGCTTCCGAAATACAGAAGACAATTAGAAATTAATTGGAAAACCTATATTCCAATAAAATAGAATATAGTGAAGACATCAACAAATTTCTTAAGTCATATGATTTGCCCAGACTGAGTCAGGAGGATACACACAATTTAAACAGACCAATGTCAATGGATGAAACAGAAGAAGCAATCAAAAGACTACCAACCAAGAAAAGCCCAGGAACGGATGGCTATACAGCGGAGTTTTACAAAACATTTAAAGAAGATTTAATACCAATACTTTTCAAGTTATTTCAGGATAGAGAAAAAGAGGGAGCTCTGCCAAATTCATTCTATGAGGCCAACATCACGCTGATTCCGAAATCAGAAAAAGACACCTCAAAGAAAGAAAACTACAGACCAATATATCTGATGAACCTACATGCAAAAATCCTCAATAAAATTCTGGCGAATCGAATACAAAGGCACATCAAATAATTAGAAATTATTTTGAAAATCATTATTCCAATAAAATAGAAAATAGTGAAGACATCGATAAATTTCTTAAGTCATATGATTTGCCCAAACTGAGTCAGGAGGATACACACAATTTAAACCGACCAATATCAATGGATGAAATAGAAGAAGCAATCAAAAGACTCCCAACCAAGAAAAGTCCAGGAACGGATGGCTATACAGCGGAGTTTTACAAAACCTTTGAAGAAGAATTTATACCAATACTTTTCAAGTTATTTCAGGAAATAGAAAAAGAGGGAGCTCTGCCAAATTCATTTTATGAGGCCAACATCACCCTAATTCCAAAACCAGAAAAAGACAACTCAAAGAAAGATAACTACAGACCAATATATCTGATTAACCTAGATGCAAAAATCCTCAATAAATATCTGCCTAATCGAATACAAAGGCACATCAAAAAAATTTTTCACCAGGATCAAGTAGGATTCATCCCTGGGATGAAACGATGGTTCAATATACGAAAATCAATAAATGTTATTCATCACATCAATAGACTTAAAGATAAGAACCATATGATCATCTCGATAGACGCAGAAAGCATTTGACCAAGTACAGCATCTCTTTATGTTCAAAACATTAGAAAAATAGGGATAACAGGAACTAACCTCGACATTTTAAAACTATCTATGCTAAGTCTCAGGCTAGCATCATTATGAATGGAGAAAAATTGAAGGCATTCCCTCTAAAATCTGGAACAAGACAGGGATGCCCTCTGTCACCAGTTCTATTCAATATAGTTCTCGAAACACTGGCCAGAGCAATTAGACAGACGAAAGAAATCAAAGGCATAAAAATAGGAAAATAAGAACATAAATTATCACTATTTCCTGGTGACATGATTCTATACATAGAAAACCCAAAGGGGTCTACAAAAAATCTACTAGAACTAATAAATGAATTCAGCAAAGTGGCAGGATATACAATCAAAACGCATAAATCAAAGGCATTTCTGTATATCAGCGACAAAACTTCTGAAACAAAAATGAGGAAAAACACTCCATTCACAATATCGTCAAAAAAATTAAATACTTGAAAATCAACCTAACAAAAAAGGTGAAAGACTTATACAATGAAAACTACAGAACCCTAAAAAGGGAAGTAGAAGAAGATCTTAGAAGATGGAAAAATATACCCTGTTCCTGGATAGGCAGAACTAACATCATCAAAATGGCGAAATTACCAAAAGTTTTCAATAGGTTTAATGCAATGCCAATCAAAATCCCAAAGGCATTTCTTGTAGAAATAGATAAAGCAATCATGGAATTCATATGGAAAAATATAAGACCCAGAATAGCAAAAGCAATTCTAGCAGGAAGTGTGAATCAGGCGATATAGCGATACCAGACTTAAAACTATACTACAGAGCAATAGTAACAAAAACAGCATGGCACTGGTACCAAAACAGGCGGGTTGACCAATGGGTACAGAATAGAGGACACAAAGACTAATTCACAAAGCTACAACTATGCTATATTTGATAAAGGAGCTAAAAGCATGCAATAGAGGAAATATAGCATCTTCAACAAATGTTTTTGTATAAAATGGAAATCCATATGCAACAAAATGAAACCGAATCCCCTCCTCTTGCCATGCACAAAAGTTAACTCAAAGTGGATCAAGGAGCTAGATATCAAATAAGAGACTCTGCATCTGATAGAAGAAAAAGTTGGCTCTGATCTACATAATGTGGGGTCGGGCTCCAAATTCCTTAACAGGACACCCATAGCAGAAGAGTTAATAACAACAATCATCAAATGGGACTTACTTAAACTGAAAAGTTTTTTTTCTCAGCAGGATAAAAAATGAGAGAGGTAAATAGGGAGCCTAAATCATGGGAACAAATTTTTACTCCTCACACTTCAGATAGAGCCCTAATATCCAGAGTATACCAAGAACTCAAAAAATTAGACAATAAGATGATAAATAACCCAATCAAAAAATGGGCCATGGACCTGAACCAACACTTCTCAGAGGAGGACATACAATCAATCAGTAAGTACATGAAAAAATGCTCACCATCTCTAGCAGTCAGAGAAATGCAAATTAAAACCACCCTAAGATACCATCCTACTCTAGTAAGATTGGCAGCCATTATGAGGTCAAACAACAACAAGTGCTGGCGAGGATGTGGAGAATAGGGTACTCTTATACATTGCTGGTGGGACTGCAAACTGTTGTGGCAAATTTGAAAAGCAGTATGGAGATTCCTGGGAAAGCTGGGAATGGAACCACCATTTGACCCAGCTATTGCCCTTCTCAGACTATTCCCTGAAGACCTTAAAAGAGCATATTACAGGGATACTGCCACATCGATGTTCATAGCAGCACAATTCAAAATTGCTAGACTGTGGAACCAACCCAGATGCCCTTCAGTAGATGAATGCATAAAAAAAATGTGGTATTTATACACCATTGAGTATTATGCATCATTAAAAAATGACAAAATCATTGAATTTGCAGGGAAATGGATGGCACTAGAGCAGCTTATGCTTAGTGAAGCTAGCCAAACCCTAAAAAACAAATAAAAATGTCTTCTTTGATATAATGAGAGCAACTATCAACAGAGCAGGGAGGAAGAGCAGGAAGAAAAGATCAACATTAAACAGAGACATGAGGTGGGGGGCGGAAAGAGAGAGATAAAGGAAATTGCATGGTAATGGAGGGAGACCCTCATTGTTACACAAAATTACATATAAGAGGTTGTGAGGGGAATGGGAAAATAAACAAAGATATAAATGTATTACAGTAGATGGGGTAGAGAGGGAAGATGGGAGGGGAGCAGGGATAGTAGAGGATAGAAAATGTAGCAGAATACAACAGTTACTAATAGGGCATTATAAAAATGCGGATGTGTAACAGATATGATTCTGCAATCCGTACTTGGGATAAAAATGGGAGTTCATAACCCACTTGAATCTAATGTATGAAATATAATATGTCAAGAGCTTTGTAATGTTTTGAACACCCAATTAAAAAACTAAAATAATAATATGAAATAAAATAATTAAAAAAAAAAACACATGGAGAAATATTTCACTGTCATCCAGAACAATGCCTTTACATTACCCTCGCCCCAAGTAATTCATCATTACAGGAGAAGAGTTCGAAAATCTGGGAATACATAGCTGGAATTTAATATGCTCAAAAGTTCACAACCTTGGAGGTGGTAGAGTAGTTTACTAAAGTAAGGGACAGTGTAAACACTCCACAAATATGGAGCTCTGCTGGCCTAAAGACTTCTTCAGAAACTGCCTCTGAGGTTGGGCACTTGAAATATATGTTGTTGTCAGGAGGTTTAGATTCCTTTGTAATGAGAGCATCAAAGCTGGGTCTGCATCTATGTGACCTGGAGGACATGGTTTCTTATGTTCCAATGAACATGAGTCAGCAGTGCTGAATTCAATCTTTGTAGGTAAACTGTGGTCACTGGGGGCTAAGTGTCTCCCCGTGTGGACTGTGAAACCATTTGGTCATCCTCCACATTTTGTGGTGTTAATTGCTGCTGCACTGGTAGTTTGGTATTTTCTTCACAAAATACAAGGAGTCCAACTGGGACAAAGTGTTGGAGGGAGTTTCTCAAGTGTGGTGGGTCAGGGTCTGCAGGAGAATGCACCCACCAAGGTTCTATTCCAAATAGCTTGCCTCTTGACCATAGCAACGTGATTCTGAACATTTCCCTGAAACCTCTCCAAATAAAAATACGCCTTTACATATAAGGGTCTGCTTGCTGCACCATGTCAGTCACAAGCAATTTGGAAGCCAAAGGAAGGTCCACATGGCCCCACCACAGATGATTTATCACACACCTGCCGACTGCAGCTCTATGCCCACTACTGAGCAGGCTCCAAATTACTGGCATCTCTGCTCTACACCATTTTCTTGAAACCCAGTCCATCAGGCACTGTCTAGTATACTCATAGTCAGCAACAGGATATCCAAAGTTTCTCCAGTGCCACCTGGTCATGGAAATTTAAAAAAATTTCACCGCATTTATCTAGCCATTTTTCAAGGATGAAGTTGAAGGCACTGTGGGTTTCACTTCATTCAGGAACCATTAAATGGTGAGGATGCTCATTTCAATGAAAGCTCTGGAGAACTCTCATAAGCAAGGCTTCCCAAAGAGTGGCCAATGATCACATGAAGCTAGGCGCATTGAGGTCTACAATGTGAGGTCCATGTGTGTTTTGACTCTCAACTATGGCTGCAAGCCTTTCAGAATAAAATTATGTGATACCCTGGCTGAGATTCCCAGTGCTCTGTGCAAAGCCAACCTGGGCCTAGATCTCAGTTTCCAAGGGCAAATCTCATGCGTGGCCTCCTAAAATCCCAACACAATTCATGGCAATACTTCTCTGAGGTCAGTACCACAACTCAGTATCTAAGGGGAATCACACCAGAGTTCCAGCCCAGGTGGACCCAGTCGTCACTTCCAACCGCCACCCAAATGACCACAATTAAAACCAAAACACTCCCACATGACCCACATCTTTTTCCATATAGACACTCATCATAACTTCTGGCTGGAGGTTTCCATAAGGGGCTCCGCCCAAGCCAGTGTCAAAAATAAGCTCCTTTGCCCCTTAATTTGACTAAACTCAGGGTGGCCTGTACACCCTTCCTGTGAACCAGATGTGATCAAATAGGCCTGCCATTAATACTGCTCCGCTTCTCCAATTTGAGGACTACTGACTGTGGGTTTTAGATTCTTTATGTGAACTGGAGTCATGATAAAACCCAAGCACCTATGGGATAGAATCTGCAGGGCGTTGAGGAACTCATTTGACACAAAGGATCTCTATTCTCACTTGATGGAGGTCACAAACCTTACAGAGGAAGACGAGACACTTCATCCACAATGACTGCTCTTTTTGCCACTTTGGTTTTGGATGTACACATGGAATCTTTCTTTAGATCCATCAGGTGATGAGAAACTAAGCAACAGCCTCACACAGGGCCAATGGTCTGAATGAGACACATCTTTTTCAAAGCAATTAAGCAAAGAGCCAAAGGTGATCCATTCATTTCCATTTGAAAACTGTTTTCTTCAGGCTTCACAAAGGGGTGGCCAAAGGCAAAGACCTTCCTGACATTCAGGGCAACAGAACAATAGGTAACCAAAAGGCCCAAAGCAGGGTTTCTCCACTGAGACTTTAATGGTCACAGTGATTTCTGAGTTTTCTGCGATTCTCGCCATTCCCTTCAGCTATCCAGTACATGGCCATGTCACAGAGCTTGGAGGTGGTATATATCTTGCACAAAAACCATGAGCCTATTCTGGAGAGTGGCCAGAATTCAGGAAGAAAAGTGGAACTTAGGAAGATAGCAGGTGTAGCCAATTGATAAGGCAAGCCGCAGTCCATTCATAAATTGTGCAGGATGAATTCTGGGAAGCTTTCTACTAAACAGGACACATCCATTGATCCAATATCTTTTCTAATGTCTACAACGATGGATAACAGTGGGATACACAGACATAGAAACACTCGCCTTGCCAAACGACTTACTAGAAACAGTTCACTCCAAACCAAACAAACTGCCATCCTTGCCTATTCTCAGAACATGAGACAAAACCACAAACCTACAACCAAACCTACAAAGGCACCTCATTCCGCCAAGTAGGTCTTTGACTATCTGGAGTGTCCTCTGACTTTTGGGCCATACTATGTTCCCCCGAAATGGCCACTCCTGTCTCAGATTTGGACTCCATGGCCAACTCTATGAAATTGTCAGGAGCCAGCTGTAAGCCACTACCTGCTTTCTCAGGAAAGGCCCCTCTTCAGAGATTTCCTGCCGTTTGGCCATCCTCACATTAGTAGGTACCAAGAGAGACTGACTCTGTCCTTGGTAAATCCAAACAAATGAGACCACTCGGACTGGAACTGGCCCTGGCTTTTGTGCCTGAATTCCTGGATCCCAAGATCAGAGAGTTCCATCACCAAGAAAGTGAGGTGAGGTCACTTCTTTCAGGAACTGAAAAATCTGTGGAAAGCAACCCTGGGCCTAGATCTCAGTTCCAAGGGTGACTCTTATGCGTGGCCTCCTAAAATCCCAACAAAATTCAATGCAATACTTCTCTAAGGTCAGTTCCACAACTCAGTCTCTAAGGGGAATCACACCAGAGTTCAAGCCCAGGTGGACCCAGTCATTTCTTCCAACCGCCACACAAATGACCAAAATTAAAACGAAAACACTCCCACATGGCCCTCATCTTCTTACATATTGTCATTCATCATAATGTCTGGCTGAAGATTTTCATGAGGGGCGAAGCCCAAGAAAGTGTCCAAAATAAGCTCACTTGGCCCTCATTTGCCTAAAGTCAGGGTGGCCTGGACACCCTTCCTGTGAACCAGGAGTGATCAAATAAGCATGTCATTAATAATGCTCTGTTTCTCCAATGTGAGGCCAACTGATTTTCAGGTATAGATTCTTTGTGATTTGGAGTCATGCGAAACCCCAAGCACCTCTGCAGGGCTTTGAGGAACTCATTTGACCCAAAGAATCCATTTTCTCACTTGACGGAGGTCAGGAACCTAACAGAGGAAGGCAAGAGACTTCATCCACAATGACTGATCTTTTTGCCATTATGGTTTTTGATGCACACATGGGATTATTCTTTAGATCCATCAGGTGCTGAGAATGTAAGTCACAGCCACACACAAGGCCAAGAGGCTAATTCAGCCACATCCCTTTCCAAAGCAATTAAACAAAGAGCCACAGGTGATGCCCATTCATTTCCATTTGAAAATTGTTTTCTTCAGGCTTCACAAAAGGGTGGCCTGAGACAAAGTCTTTCCTGACATTCAGTGCAACAGAACAATAGGTAAGCAAAAGGCCCAAAGCAGGGTTTTTCCACTGAGACGTTCCTGTTCACACTGATATCTGAGTTCTCTGAAAGGCTGGCCATTCTCTTCAGCTATCCAGTACATGGCCATGTCACAGAGCTTGGAGTGGTACATATCTTGGACACAAAACCATGAGCCTATTCTGGAGAGTGGCCAGAATTCAGGAAGAAAACAGGAACTTAGGAAGATAGAATGTATTGCCTCTCGATAAGACAAGCTTCAGTCCATTCATAAATTGGGCAGAATGAATTATGGGAAGATTTATACTAGACTGGAGGCATTCATTAATGCATTCTCTTTTCTAATGTCTACCAAAACGGACACAGTGGGATACACAGACATAGAAACACTCGCCTGGTCAAACGACTTACTAAAAACAATCCACTCCAAACCAAACAAACCAACTTTCCTACCTATTCTCAGGACATGGCCTGACCTCTCTCAGATCTGGTTTCCTTGGCCAACTCTGTGAAGTTGTCAAGAAAAAGGGGTGAGCCACTACCTGCTTCTTCTGGAAAGGTCCCTCTTCAGAGCTCTCCTGGCATTTGGCCATCCTCACATCAGTAGGTACCAAGAAAGACTGACTCTGTCCTTGGTAAATCCAAACAAGTGAGCCCACTGGAACTGGGGCTGCCTCGGGGTGCCTGGATTCTTGGATACAAAAGTTCAGAGAGTTCCATCACCAAGGAAATGAGGTATGTCACTTTCTTTGGAACTGAATGAGGTCACTGCCTTGGCGACCACTTTGTCCTAACAGTTGCTTCCAAGTGTCCCATGAGATGGAGGCTGCCCCTACTTCCTGTGACACTTTCACAAGGTAGAATGGTATGTCAACCATAGGCACCCAGCAGCAGCTATCGACAGAGGCCTGGTTTGGTCCATCTTCTCTACAATAAAAAGAGAGAGGCTGATTCAGACACATCCCTTCATCCTGACCAGGTTGTTTGCCATGGAAGATGACTTTTGCTCTCTTAGGTCCTTCATAGCTGCCTACATCTTCTCCAGGTATCATTTTGAATGGACCTTTGAGGTTCTCAGCAGGTGGAATGTCCCCTACTTTCCTGTATTGTAAGAACGACTCTCTCCCTGCTCTTCTGTAAAATGAGATTGAGGAAACAGTGTATGTTTAGGGTTAATAACAGGTTCGATTTGGGTTAGCAATCATTCTGTGCGATAAATAATGGTATTGGGAACCTGCGATATTTACAAGAATATCGAGGTGAAATATAAGTATGAAAACAGAAATCTAGGTATGATTTGAAACCCAGAAGGGCATTGGGCCCTTAATTGGGATACTTAGTTTTTAATTATATTCTGCAAAGATGTCTCAGACAATTTGATATACAATGGCATAGAACCTTGTACCTTGGATGTTTGAATGTAGAAGAGAACATCCAATCCAAAGGGATAGTCGGTAGGATTAGGAAGATAGTCGATAGGTTTAGGAAGAAGAATGAGTGTAGGATTGGGACTAAAAATTCTTTAGCTATAGGGTTTCGGTTAGAGAGTGAATGTAAATGTCAGCACATATGAAGAGTCAGTCACTATGATGAAATTGGGAAAATATGTAGAAAAGCAGATATCAATAGAGACATTATGAAATCAGGCAAAGTATTAAGTGAGTGATAGGAGTAGACATTTTCACCAGGGTTGAGTTTGAATATATAAACTTAGGAAGAAACAAATATCTAGTAACTAATAGGATTGATATTTGAGAGCATTAGGCAACCTGGACATGGATGTTTTTAGTAATCCATGATCTCTTTTCATTTAGTCTTTGGTACAATCATAAGTGTGACCTTTACATTTTTTGTCCAGAATATTACTGTGATAAAATGTATATGTAGATCAGGTGACATGAGTATTTCTACCACCATTTCTGGGAGCAATATATTGAAGACATAAAATTATTTTTGGGGATACAAAGAGGTGTACCCTGTGTCCATGAATATAGAGATTAAGCATGAATACACCATACTGTGAATAAATAATATAACTGATTCCAACTTTAAATAATGGATTGAATTGATATCTGAAAATATACAATAAATCTTATATTGATATACATTCATTCATTCCAACCAGTTATACATCTAATGGTAATATTAGTGTTTTGGTTTATCATGAAGAGTGTGTGAAGTTTGCTTCAAAAGTGATTATGGAAATCGAAAATAATGTGTTCGGAAAGAATTCTCATGCAAAGACCAGTCAAGAAATATGGAGGAATACATGTGTTCTGAAGCAGGAAGAGATTGAAAGTGAAACAAATGCCTACAAATTTGCTAAATTGTTTATGAAATATATATCCTATGATGTGCATAATCTGATGAAATTGTAATGTACCAGTTTTGAATAAAAATTAACGTAAAAATACACATCATGTCCCATTGGAATCTACTTGCATTGATGTTAAACTTGGTAAGTTACTGTAGAAATATTAGGATTCGCGTGCCTCATTCACCGAAGTTAGTTTCCTTTTTTTTTAAATTTTTTTATGGTTGTTCTAAACATTACATATTTCTTGATATATCATATTTCACACTTTGATTCAAGTGGGTTATGAACTCCCATTTTTACCCCGTATACAGATTGCAGAATCACATCAGTTACACATCAATTGATTTACACATTGCCATACTAGTGTCTATTGTATTCTGCTGCCTTTCCTATCCTCTACTATCCCTCCTCCTCTCCCCTCTCTTCCCCTCTTCTCTTTCTACCCCCTCTACTGTAATAAATTTCTCCCTTTTTGTATTATTTTTCCCTTTCCCCTCACATCCTCTTTTATGTAATTTTATATAACCCTGTGGGTCTCCTTCCATTTCCATGCAATTTCTCTTCTCTATCCCTTTCTCTCCCACCTCTCATCCCTATTTAATACTAATCTTCTTCTCATGCTCTTCATCCCTACTCTGTTCGTAGTTACTCTCCTTTTATCAAAGAAGGCATTTGGCATTTGTTTTTTAGGGATTGGCTAGCTTCACTTAGCATAATCTGCTCTAATGCCATCTATTTTCCTGCAAATTCTATGATTTTGTCATTTTTTAAAGCAGAGTAATACTCCATTGTGTATAAATGCCACATTTTTTTTTATCCATTCTTCTATTGAACGGCATCTAGGTTGGTTCCACAGTCTTGCTATTGTGAATTGTGCTGCTATGAACATCAATGTAGCAGTGTCCCTGTAGCATGATCTTTTAAGGTCTTTAGGGAATAGACCGAGAAGAGGAATAGCTGGGTCAAATGGTAGTTCCATTCCCAGCTTATCAAGAAATCTCCATAATGCTTTACAAATTGGCTGCACCAATTAGCAGTGCCTCCAATAATGTACAAGTGTACCTGTTTCTCCACATCCTCACCAGCACTTGTTGTTGTTTGACTTCATAATGGCTGCCAATCTTACTGGAATGAGATGGTATCTTAGGGTGCTTTTGATTTGCATTTCTCTGACTGCTGGGGATGGTGAGCATTTTTTCATGTACTTGTTTTTTGATTGTATGTCCTTCTCTGAGAAGTGTCTGTTCTGGTTCTTGGCCCATTTGATTATTGGGTTATTTGTTATCTTATTGTCTATTTTTTTCAGTTCTTTGTATACTCTGAATATTAGGGCTCTATCTGACGTGTGAGGAGTAAAGATTTGTTCCCAGGATTTATGCTCCCTATTTACCTCTCTTATTGTTCCTTTTGCTGAGAAAAACCTTTTTAGTTTGAGTAAGTCCCATTTGTTGATTGTAGTTATTAACTCTTGTGCTATGGGTGTCCTATTGAGGAATTTGGAGCCCGACCCCACAGTATGTAGATCGTAGCCAACTTTTTCTTCTATCAGACTCCATGTCTCTGATTTGATATCAAGCTCCTTGATCCATTTTGAGTTATCTTTTGTGCATGGCGAGAGAAAGGGATTCAGTTTCATTTTTTTACACATGGATTCCAAGTTTTCCCAGCACCATTTTTTGCAGATGCTATATTCCTTCATTGCATGCTTTTAGCCCCTCCATCAAATATAAGATAGTTGTAGTTTCCTGGCTTGGTTTCTGTGTCCTCTATTCTGAACAATTGGTCCACCCTCCTGTTTTGGTACCAGTACCATGCTATTTTTGTTACTATTGCTCTGTAGTATAGTTTGAAGTCTGGTATCACTAGGCCGCCTGATTCACACTTCCTGCTTAGTATTGTTTTTTTTATTCTGTGTCTTTTATTTTTCCATATGAATTCCATGATTGCTTTCTCTATTTCTAGAAGAAATGCCGTTTGGATTTTGATTGGCATTGCATTAAACCTATTGAGAACTTTTGGTAATATCACCATTTTGATGATGTTAGTTCTGCCTATCCATGAACAGGATATATTTTTACATCTTCTAAGATCTTCTTCTATTTCTCTCTTTAGGGTTCTGTGGTTTTCATTGTATAAGACTTTCACATCTTTTGTTAGGTTGATTCCTAATTATTATTATTATTTTTTTAGGATATTGTGTATGGAGTGGTTGTCCTCATTTCCATTTCAGAAGATTTGTCACTGATATGCAGGAATGCCTTTGATTTATGCATGTTGATTTTATATCCTGCCACTTTTCTGAATTCATTTATTAGCTCCATTAGTTTCTTTGTAGACCCTTTTGGGACTGCTAGATATAGAATCATGTGATCTGCAATAGTGATAATTTAAGTACTTCTTTTCCAATTTTTCTGCCTTTTATTTCTTTCGTCTGTCTAATTGCTCTGGCCAGTGTTTCGAGAACTATGTTGAACAGAAGTGGTGAGAGAGGGCATCCCTGTCTTGTTCCAGATTTTAGAGAGAATGCCTTCAATTTTTCTCCATTCAGAATGATGCTAGCCTGAGGCTTAGCATAGATTGCTTTTACAATATTGAGGTATGTTCCTCTTATACTAGTTTTTCTAGAGTGTTGAACATAACAGAATGCTGTACTTTATTGAATGCTTTTTTTGCATCTATCGAGATGATCATATGGTTCTTATTTTTAAGTCTATTGATGTGGTGAATAACATTTATTGATTTCCGTATATTGAACCAGCCTTGCGTCACATGGATGAATTCTACTTGATCAGGATTCACAATTTTTTTGATATTTTTTTTGTATCCAATTCCCCAGAATTTTATTGAGGATTTTTTCATGTAGGTTCATTAGAGATATTGGTCTGTAGTTTTCTTTCTTTGAAGTGTCTTTGTCTGCTGTAATAATCAGGGTGATGTTGGCCTCGTAGAATGAATTTGGAAGATCTCCCTCTTTTTCACTTTCTTGAAATACCTTGAAAAATATTGGTATTCGTTCCTCTTTAAAGGTTTTGTTAAACTCTGCTGTATACCTATACGGTCCTGGGCTTTTCTAAGTTGGTAGTGTTTTGATGGTTTCTTCTATTTCCTCAATTGATATTGGTCTGTTTATGTTGCTATATCCTCCTGACTCAATATGGGCAGATCATATGACTTAAGAAATTTATCGATGCCTTCAGTGTCTTCTATTTGATTGGAGTATAAGGATTCAAAATAATTTCTGATTATCTTCTGTATTTCTGAAATATCTGTTGTGATATTTCTTTTTTAATCCCTTATTCTAGTAATTTGAGTTCTCTGTCTTCTTCTCTTTGTTATCATTTCTAAGGGTCTGTCAATTTTATTTATTTTTTCAAAGAACCAACTTCTACTTTTGTCAAGTTTTTTCAATTGTTTCTTTTGTTTCAATTTCATTAATTTCAGCTTTGATCTTAATTATTTCTTGCCTTCTACTTCATTTGCTGTTGCTTTCGTCTTCTTTTTCTAGGATTTTGAGATGAAGTATGAGATCATTTATTTGTTGGTTGTTTCTTTTTTTAAGGAATGAACTCCAAGCAATGAATTTTCCTGTTAGAACTGCTTTCAATGTTTCCCATAGATTCCGGTATGTTGTGTCTGCATTTTCATTTATTTCTAAGAATTTTTAAATTTCCTCCTTGATGTCTTCTATAACCCATTGATCACTCAGTAACCTATTGTTCATTCTCCAAGTGATGCATGATTTTTCCTTCCTTCTTTTATCATTGATTTTTAGTTTCATTCCATTATGATCAGATAATATGCATGGTATTAACTGTACTCCTTTATATTGTCTAAGAGTTGCCCTGTGACATAATATATGATCTATTTTTTACAAGGATACATGTGCTGCTGAGAAAAAAGGTAACTGCTTGATGTTGGGTGTTATATTCTACATATCTCAAATAAGTCTAGGTTATTAATTGTGTTATTGAGTTCTATAGTTTCCTTATTCAACTTTTGTTTGGAAGATCTGTCCAGTGGTGAGAGAGGTGTGTTCATGGCTCCCATGATTACTGTATTGTGGTCTATTAGACTATTGAAATTGAGAAGAGTTTCTTTGATGAACATAGCTGCACCATTGTACGGGGCATATATATTAACGATTGCTGTGTCTTGTTGGTGTATGGTTCCCTTGAGCAGTATGTAGTGTCTCTCTTTATCCCTTTTGATTAACTTTGGCTTAAAATCTATTTTATTTGATATGAGTATGGACTCTCCTGTTTGTTTCCGAAGTCCATATGAGTGATATGATTTTTCCCAAACTTTCACCGTCAGTCTATGTATGCATTTTCCTATCAAATTCGTCCCCTGTAGGCAGCATATTGTTGGGTCTTGTTTTTTGTTCAATTCTACTAGCCAGTGTGTCTTCATTGGTGAGTTTAAGCCATTAACATTTAGGGTTATTATTGAGATATGGGTTGTTCTTCCAGCGATATTTGTTTATTTATGTTCCTAAACATGGTTTGTTTTCCTCTTTGATTATCCCCAGCCTTTACTGTACTCCCTCCCGCTGTTGGTTTTCATTGATATTTTCCATTTCCTCTTCCTGTAATATTTTGCCGAGGATGTTTTGAAGAGATGGTTTTCTAGCTGCAAATTCTTTTCACTTTTGTTTATCGTGGAAGGTTTTAATTTCATCTTCCATCCTGAAGCTTACTTTCGCTGGATACACAATTCTTGGTTGGAACCCATTTTCTTTCAGTGTTTGAAATATGTTATTCCTGGATCTTCTAGCTTTCAGAGTCTGTTTTGAAAGATCAGCTGTTATCCTGATTGGTTTACCCCTAAATGTAATCTGCTTCCTTTCTCTTGTAGCTTTTAAAATTCTCTCCTTTTTCTGTTTGTTGGGCATCTTCATTATAATGTGTCTAGTTGTGGCTCTCTTATGATTTTGCACATTCGGCGTTCTGTAGGCTTCTAGGACTTGGGATTCTTTTTTATTTATCAAGTCTGGGAAGTTATCTCGTATTATTTCATTGAATAGGTTGCTCATTCCTTTTGTTTGAACCTCTATACCTTCCTGTATCCCAATGTCTCTTAAGTTTGGCCTCTTTATGTTATCCCATATTTCTTGGATGTTCTGCTCGTGGTTTCTTAACAGTCTTGCTGAGCTGTCTATGTTCTTTTCAAGTTGAAATACTTTGTCTTCATTGTCTGATGTTCTATGTTCTAAGTGTTCTACTCTGCTGGTAGTATTCTCAATTGAGTTTTTAAGTTGGTTTATTGCTTCCTGCAATTCTAGGATTTCTGTTTGTTTTTACAACCTCTATCTCCCTATATAGTTGATCTTTTGCTTCTTGGATTTGTTTATGTAATTCATTGTCGAAGGGATCTTTAATTGTCTGATTTTGTTGTCTAATGTCTTCCTTGAGACTCCAGATCATCTAAAGCCTGAGTATCCTGAATTCTTTATCTGACATTCCATCTGATGCAGCTATTACCTCTTCTAAAATTGTGTTTACCTGCATTGCTTGTGGTCCTTTCTTTCCTTGTCTTTTCATACTGCTCGCGTTTCTCTCTGCTTGTTGAAACTGTTGTGTTTTTGAAATTTTCCCCCTATATACTTATATTGCTCTTGTATAGTTGAAAAGTCTCCCTTGAAGTAGCGGGGGGCGGCTGTTCTGCTCCTCCAATTGGGGTGATCTATCTACCACGCTGATGGGCTGCTGGGCCTGTTGTGCTGGTTGGTCGCAGGTCTGTCTACAATGCGGGCGCGGGCAGTGGCTCTGCTCTGCCCCTCCTCCATTTGGTGTGACGTGTCTACAATGCCCACGGACCCCTCGGCCTGTTCTGCTGATCCATTGCAGGTCTGCCTACCTTGCAGGTGCGGGCGGCAGCTCTCCTCTGCCCTTGCTCAAATTGGGATGACGTGTCTACCATGCCGGCAGGACGCTGAGCCTCTTTGCTGGTCGGTCGCAGGTCTGTCTATTTTGTGGGCACGGGCAGTGGATCTGCTCTTCCCCTACTCCAAATGGGGTTATGTGTCTGCCGTGCCCGCAGGCCACTTGGCCTGTTTCGCTGTTCGGTTGCCTACGTTGTGGGCGAGGTTGGTCACTCTGCTCTGCCCCTACTCCAATTGGGGTGATGTGACTACCTCGCCGGCGGGTTGCTGGGCCTGTTCTGGGCATGGGTGGTGGCTCTACTCTGCCCCTATTCCTATTGGGGTGACCTAACAACCATGCTGGTGGGCCGATGGGCTTGTAATGGGCACGGGAGAAGGCTCTGCTCTGCCACTACTCCAATAGGGGTGCCATGTCTACCACACCGGCGGGTCGTTGGGCCTGTTCTGGGCATAGGCTGTGGCTCTGCTCTGCCCCTACTCCAATTGGGGTGACGTGACTACCAAGCCTGCTGGTTGATGGGCCTGTTCCGGGCACGGGCGGTGGCTCTGCTCTGTCCCTACTCCAATTGGGATGACGTGACTACCACGCCTGCGGGTCGCTGGGCCAGTGCCGGGCGTGAGTGGTGTCTCTGCTCTGTCCCTCTTGCTTGAAGACAGAGTGAGAGAGACTCGGGTGTTTGTGACTCACTTTTTTTACCAGGAGACCAACTGTTTCTCTCACCGCTGGTATCGATGAAGTTATCTCCTCCGCCACTTTGTGATGACTTCAGATCTCTAACATGTTGGTGTCCCATGCGAATGGCAGCATTTCGTTCCCTTTGCCAGATGAACAAAGCAATGGGTGAGTCCTGACCGGCCCTCACAAGCCCCGTCTCAATCCTGTTGCCACTGCCTATGAAGGCTCGGTAGGTATTTACCTCCACAGTATTCAGCAAGACCTAGACCGAGAAGCAGTTTCCGCAGGTTCTTTAGCCCTGGGCCTGATCAGTTCCAGGAGCCAGAATTCAGCCGCTCTGGGCTTGGGGTATGTTCTGATAGGAGCAGGCCTGAGTAATTTGTCTCCGAGACACAGGCGAATGACAGCCTGAGATTACCTGTTCTATAGCTGAATGAGCTGCTATCAGTTGAAAACAGGAATGGTGACGTCAGCTCTCCAAGATGGTGGCCCCTGGCTTCCTCTGTGGTCTGACTGGTGTGGAAAACCGAATTGGACCGTGTATTTCCCTGGTCTCAAACCCAGAATTCAGCAATGAGCACAGTGATTGTACAGATGGCAGGAGCCCACAGAATCTGCACCACTGAATATTTGTGTTGCTATCTCATTGCTTCCCAGCACGTGCCACAGACTCTACCCACAGGGAGATTTGCTGAATAAGCAGCATGATGCACCATGCAGACAAATCACTCACGTTTGAGCCCCGTAGCTGATCCTCGTGAGATGGAAATACTTCCACTAGGTTTAGGACCACCCAAATTTTGCTGGAAATTTGTCATTCTCCTGCACAGTGACGCTGTACATGGGGTTGATGCACTCCTTTCGCTGTCATCATATGATCCCCTGAAGTTAGTTTTCAGTACTAGGAAACAAATATGTATTTCAGGTGGATGAATATTTCTGAGAATAAACTTGTGAAAAGTTGATTATACATTCACATACATAAATATGAATGAATTTAGGGAGTGTATAATCAGACAAATACATTTCATATTTTGAAAAATCTGGAGAGTGAATACATATATATATATATATACACACACACACACACAGACATTAAAAAGTAGCATTATGTATGCCAATTGAAATTCACCATGAAAAATATATCATCCAGAGATCCAAAAATATTCATTTTCCTTTCATTTTCCTGAACATCAATTTATGTTGTACAACTAGAAAACTGACCCATATGTTGAATTTTCAGTTCCAACAGCGTTTAGTAGGAGTGATCTTTTCTTACAATTTGTATCTGCCAAGTCAGCCACCTCACAAAATGTACGTGTGATACCAGGTATAATTCAATATGTGCATAAAAAATACATGTGCTGAATAGGCTACAGAGAAAGGGAGACAGTTATTCACATACTTGTTAACTTTTAAAACACATGGAGAACTATTTCAATTAAAATTGGCTTGATTTATAACACCTACCATTTATCATACGAAAGGCAAATCCAACTATACACCATGCCTCCTGTGAACCTCTTGTATTTCTATTTTGTCTGGGTTATTTTTCTGCATCATATTAAGATTATAAGTAAAAGTCTAGAAGGAAATTTGTTAGTGTCAGGGATTCAGTATTTCGAATGGAAAATTGGAAAATGTATCCAATGTGTATGCAAATATGTGCTACATAAAAATCTTCCCACTCTCATTCAGAACAATGCCTTGGCATTACCTTTGCCCCATGTAAGACACAATTAGAGGAGAAGAGTTAGAAAATCTGTGAATACATATCTGGAATAGAAAATGCTCAGGAGTTAACAAATTTGGAGGTGGTAGAGGAGTTTCCAAAAGTAAGGGACAGGGTAAACACTCCACAAACATGAAGCTCTGCCAGCCCAACATCTGGAGAAACTACATCTGAGGTTGGGCACTTGAAATATATTTTGTTGTCAGGAGCATTAGCTTCCTTTGTAGTGAGACCATCAAAGCTGGGTCTGCATCTATGTGACATGGATGACATGGTTTCTTATTTTCCAATGAACATGAGGCAGCAGTGCTGAATTTTCTCTGGGTAGGTAAACTGTGGCCACTGAGGGCAAGTGTCTCCTCATGTGTACTGTGAAGCCATTTGGTCATCCTCCACTCTTCATGGTGTTTCTTGCTGTTGCACTAGGAGTGTGGTATTTGCTACATGAAATAAAAAGCGTTCACCTGGGACACAGTGCTGTAGGGAATTCTCTCAGTTGTGGTGGGTCGGGTTCTGTTGGAGAATGCACCAACCAGGCTTCTATCCCACATAGCTTGCTCCATTGACCATAGCAACCTGATTCTGAACATTGCCCTAAAACCTCTCCATATAACAAGATGCTTTTACATATAAGGGTCTACTGGCTGCAAAATGTCAGTCACAAGATATTTGGACACCAATGGCAGATAAACATGGCAACACCAGAGATTTTTTATCACACACCTGCCCACCACGGCTCTAGGAACACTACTCAGCAGGCTCCAACTTACTGGCATCTCTGTTATACACCATTTTCATGTAAACCAGTCAATAAAGGCATTGTCTTGTATTCTCATGATCAGCTAGAGGACATCCAAAGGTTCTCCTGTGACACCTAGTCTTGGGAATTTCAAAAATTTCATGGTTTTTATCTAGCCAATTTTCAAGGATGAAGTTGGAGGCACTGTGGGTTTCAATTCATTCATTAACCATTAAATGTTGAGTAAGCTCATTTCAATGAAAGCTCTGGAGAACTCTCAGAGGCAAGGCTTCCCAAAGGGTGGCCAAAAGGTCACATGAAGCCAGGCCCATTGAGGTCTACAATGTGAGGTCCATGAGCCTTTGACTCTCAACTATGGCTGCCAAGTCTTTCAGAAGAAAATCATGTGATATCCTGGCTGAGATTCCCTTTGCTCTGTGGAAAGCCACCTTGGGCCTAGATCTCACTTTCCAAGGGCGACTCTCATGCATGGCCTTCTAAAATGCCAACACAATTCATGGCAATACTTCTCTGAGGTCAATTCCAGATCTCAGTCTCTATGTTGAATCACACAAGAGTTCAAGCCCAGGTGGACCCAGTCTTCTCTTCTTACCGCCATACAAATGTTCACAGCTAAAACCAAAACACCCCAACATGGCCCTCATCTTCTTCCATGTAGACACTCATCATAACCTCCGGCTGGAGGTTTCCATGAGGTACACAGCCCACGTCTGTGTCCAAAATAAGCTCCCTTGCCCCTCATTTGCCTAAAATCAGGGTGGCCTGGAATCCCTTCCTGTGAAACAGAAGTGAAAAAATAGGCCTGCCCTTAATACTGCTCTGCTTCTCCAACTTGAGGCCTACTGAGTGTGGCATTTAGATTCTTTAGTGAATTCATTTTTTTTGTTGTTGTTGTACTTTAACGTTTTAAAATGTTTTCATTTTAAAATATTTTTATTTTATTATTATTATTATTATTTTAAATTTTAATATTCATTTTTTAAATGATCATTATCTTTAATTTTTTTTCTTTCTTTCTTTCTTTTCTATTTTTTTTCTTTTGTCTTATCGTTTCTTTTCAATTTTCTTATTTCCCCTTCCTTTAATTCTACCTGCCTACTCTCATTCTCTTTAGTGACTTCTTCCCTTTCCTTCTAATATCTTTCCTCCCAAGCATCAAATAAAATTATAAGAGTAAACAGTAACTCAGCAGTGAAACAGAGCAAAAAGTAACATGAGCAGCACAAAAAATCAAGGAAGAAAATAAGTACAAACAATGAAGGACAGCCTAAATATTCAGGAGGACCTATAGTCATCAGAAAAATGGTCATATAAAGAACTCAAGGAATACCTTAGACAGATGGAATGGAAACTTAAAGAGGATACGAGACAGCAAATCCAAACAGTGAAAGAACACATTGAAAATGAATTACATAAACAGATAAAAGAAGAAGTTATGAATCTTTATCAGGAGATAGAGATTATAAAAAAATCAAACAATAATTCTAGAAATGAAGGAAACGATAAACCAAATTAAAAAGTCAATTGAGAGTATCACTAACACTGTGGAGCAAGTAGAAGACAGAATGTTTGATAATGAAGACAAAATATATCATCTTGAAATGAATCTAGCCAACACAGAAAGGCTGGTAAAAAATCATGAGTAAAACATCCAAGAGATATGGGATAACATAAAAAAACAAATTTATGAGTCATCTGGATAGGTACACAGATTCAAACCAATGAAATGAGTAATCTATTGAATGAAATAATTACAGAAATATTTCCAGAAATACAAAGTAAACGGATATACAAATTGGACATGCTTACAGGACACCGAGCACACAAAATCACAGTAGATCAACACCAAGACACATCGTTATGAAGATATCCAATATACAAAACAAAGAGAAAATATTAAAAGCTCTAAGAGAAAGGAGACAGATTACATTAAGGGGTAAACCAATAAGGTTGAGAAGGGATTTTTCATCACAGTCGCTGAAAGAGAGAAGATCCTTGAACAACGTATTTCAAACACTGAAAGACAATGAATGCTAACCAAAAATTCTGTATCCAGCAAAATTAAGCTTCAGGTATGACAATGAAATAAAAATATTTCATGATAAACAAAAGCTAAAAGAATTTGTAGCCAGAAAAGCAGCATTGCAAAGCATCTTGAGCAAAACAATACACGAAGAAGAAATGAAAATCAACAACCAAAACCATCAGTGGGAAGTGCCTCAGTAATGACAGAGGGTGGGGGAAAAGCTAATCATGGAGAAACAAACTAAATTAAAAAAAAAAGAAGAATCATCAATTATGGGTGGCAGTACAAACCATATATTAATAGTGACTCTAAATGTTAATGGCTTAAACTCTCCAATAACGCGACATAGGCTGGTAACTTGGATTAAAAACGAATCCAACAATATGTTGCCTCCAGGAGACACATCTGAATGGAAAAGACATACAGGCTGAAGGTGCAGTTTTGGAAAAAATATACCATGCAATGGTCCTCGTAAGCAAGCAGGGGTGGCCATCCTCATATCGAATAAAATCGACTTCAAGACTAATTTAATCAAAAGGGATAAGAAAGGACATTATATACTGTTAAAAGGAACCATTCACCAACAAAACATAAAAATTATCAATATTTATGCACCAAATAATGGTGCTGCAACGTTCAAGAAACAAATTCTCCTCAAGTTCCAGAATGAAATAGACCACAACACAATAATTATGGGAGACTTCAACACACCTCTCTCACCATTGGACAGATCCTCCAAACAAAAGTTGAATAAAGAAAGTATAGAACTCAATATCACAATCAATAACCTACATGTAACTGACATATATAGAATATATCAACCATCATCAAGTGGATATACTTTTTTCTCAGTAGCACGTGGATCCTTCTCAAAAATAGACCATATATTATGCCATAGGGAAACCCTCAGTAAATATAAAGGTGTGGAGATAATACCATGCATTTTATCTGATCATAATGGAATGAAACTGGAAATCAATGATAAAAGAAGGAAGGAAAAATCCTACATCACATGGAAAATGAACAATATGTTACTGAATGATCAGTGGGTTAGAGAAGATATAAAGGAGGAAATCAAAAAATTCTTAGCGATACATGAAAATACAGACGCAACATATCGGAATCTATGGGACACAATGAAAGCAGTTTTAAGAGGGAAATTCATTGCCTGGAGGTCATTCCTGAAAAAAAGTAAAACCGAACAAATAAATGAACTCACACTTTAACTCAAAGCCCTAGAAAAGGAAGAGCAAAACCACAGAAAATGTAGCAGAAGGCAAGAAATAATTAAAATCAGAGCAGAAATCAACGAAATTGAAACAAAAGAAACTATTGAAAAAATTAACAAAACTAAAAGGTGGTTCTTCGAAAAAATATATATGTTTGACAGACCCTTAGCCATGCTAATGAAGAGAAGAAGAGAGAGAACTCAAATTACTAACATATGGGATGAAAAAGGCTATATTACAACAGATGCTTCCGAAATACAGAAGACAATTAGAAATTAATTGGAAAACCTATATTCCAATAAAATAGAATATAGTGAAGACATCAACAAATTTCTTAAGTCATATGATTTGCCCAGACTGAGTCAGGAGGATACACACAATTTAAACAGACCAATGTCAATGGATGAAACAGAAGAAGCAATCAAAAGACTACCAACCAAGAAAAGCCCAGGAACGGATGGCTATACAGCGGAGTTTTACAAAACATTTAAAGAAGATTTAATACCAATACTTTTCAAGTTATTTCAGGATAGAGAAAAAGAGGGAGCTCTGCCAAATTCATTCTATGAGGCCAACATCACGCTAATTCCGAAATCAGAAAAAGACACCTCAAAGAAAGAAAACTACAGACCAATATATCTGATGAACCTACATGCAAAAATCCTCAATAAAATTCTGGCGAATCGAATACAAAGGCACATCAAAAAAATTATGCAACATGATCAAGTAGGATTCATCCCTGGGATGCAACGATGGTTCAGTATACGGAAATCAATAAATGTTATTCACCACATCAATTGACTTAAAGATAAGAACCATATGATCATCTCGTTAGAAGCAAAAAAAGCACTTGACAAAGTACAGCATCCCTTTATGTTCAAAACATTAGAAAAACTAGGGATAACAGGAAATTACCTCGACATTGTAAAAGCTATCTATGCAAAGCCTCAGCTAGCATCATTATGAATGCAGAAAAATTGAAGGCATTTCCTCTAAAATCTGGAACAAGACAGGGATACCCTCTCTCACCACTTCTATTCCATATAGTTCTCAAAACACTGGCCAGAGCAATTAGACAGACTAAAGAAATAAAAGGCATAAAAATAGGAAAATAAGAACGTAAATTATCACTATTTTCGGGTGACATTATTCTAAACATAGAAGACACAAAAGGGTCTACAAAAACTACTAGAACTAAAAAATGAATGATCTGCGACCCACCGGCAGGTCAGGCCCAGAACCTGCGGAGGGGCACTGTTGCCCCACGCACCTGCAAGGTAGGCGGTACCGTGACCACTGACAAAACAGGCCAAGTGACCCGTCTGACACATCACCCCGGTTGGAGGAGGGGCAGGGCCGCCACCAGCGCCTGTTAGGTAGACAGACCTGCAAACGACAGACAGAACAGGCCTAGCAGCCAGCGGAGGGGCAGAGCCGCTGCTCACGCCTGCAAGATAGGCGGACCTGTGACCACCGAAAGAATAGGCCCACCGAAAGTACAGGCACAGCGACCTGCCGGCGTGGTAGGCACATTGCCCTAATTGGAGGAGGGGCAGAACCACCGCCAAAGCCTGCGAGGGAAACTTTGCAACTATACAAGAGCAATATAAATATATAGGGGGAAAATCAATAACACAACAGTTTCACCAAGCAGAAAGAAACACGATCAGTATGAAAAGAAAAGGAAAGAAAGGACCACAAGCAATGCAGGTCAACTCAACTTTAGAAGAGGTAATATCTGCAGCAGATGGAATGTCAGATAAAGAATTCAGGATATACATGCTTCAGATAATCTGGAGTCTCAAGGAAGACATTAGACAGCAAAATCAGACAATGAAAGACCACTTCAACCACTTCGAAAATGAATTACATAAACAAATCCAAGAAGCAAAAGATCAATTATACAGGGAGATCGAGGTTATAAAAAACAAACAAACAGAAATCCTGGAAATGCAGGAAACAATAAACCAACTTAAAAACTCAATTGAGAATACTACCAGCAGAGTAGAACACTTAGAAGATAGAACATCAGACAATGAAGACAAAGTATTTCAACTGGAGAAGAACATAGACAGCTCAGCAAAGCTGTTAAGAAACCATGAGCAGAACATTCAAGAATATGGGATAACATAAAGAGACCAAACTTAAGAGTCATTGGGATACAGGAAGGTATAGAGGTCCAAACAAAAGGAATGAGCAATCTATTCAATGAAATAATACGAGAAAACTTCCCAGACTTGAAGAATGAGACAGAATCCCAAATCCTAGAAGCCTACAGGATGCCGAATGTGCAAAATCATAAGAGATCCACACCTAAACACATTATAATGAAGATGCCCAACATACAGAATAAGGAGAGAATTTTAAAACCTACAAGAGAAAGGAAGCAGATTACATTTAGGGGTAAACCAATCAGGATAACAGCTGATCTTTCAACACAGACTCTGAAACCTAGAAGATCCTGGAATAACATATTTCAAACACTGAAAGAAAATGGGTTCCAACCAAGAATTGTGTATCCAGCAAAATTAAGCTTCAGTATGGAAGATGAAATTAAAACCTTCCACGATAAACAAAAGTGAAAAGAATTTGCAGCTAGAAAACCATCTCTTCAAAACATCCTCGGCAAAATATTACAGGAAGAGGAAATGGAAAATATCAATGAAAACCAACAGCGGGAAGGAGTACAGTAAAGGCTGGGGATAATCAAAGAGGAAAACAAACCATGTTTAGGAACATAAATAAACAAATATCGCTGGAAGAACAACCCATATCTCAATAAGAACCCTAAATGTTAATGGCTTAAACTCACCAATTAAGAGACACAGGCTAGTAGAATGGATCACAAAACAAGACCCAACAATATGCTGCCTTCAGGAGACACATTTGATAGGAAAAGACATACATAGACTGAAGGTGAAAGGTTGGGAAAAATCATATCACTCATATGGACTTTGGAAACAAGCAGGAGTGTCCATACTCATATCATATAAAATAGATTTCAAGCCAAAGTTAATCAAAAGGGATGAAGAGGGACACTACATACAGCTCAAGGGAACCATACACCAACAAAACATCACAATCATAAATATATATGCCCTAAACAATGGTGCAGCTATGTTCATCAAACAAACTCTTCTCAAGTTCAAGAGTCTAATAGACCACCATACAATAATTATGCGAGACTTCAACACACCTCTCTCACCACTGGATAGATGTTCCAAAGAAAAGTTGAATAAGGAAACTATAGAACTCAATAACATAATTAATAACCTGGACTTAATTGACATATATAGAATATACCACCCAAGATCAAGCACTTACACTTTTTTCTCAGCAGCACATGGATCCTTCTCAAAAATAGATTTTATATTATGTCACAGGGCAACTCTTAGACAATATAAAGGAGTAGAGATAATACCATGCATCTTATCTGAACATAATGGAATGAAATTGAAAATCAACGATAAAAGAAGTAAGGAAAAATCATGCATCACTTGGAGAATGAAAAATAGGTTACTGTATGATCAATGGGTTATAGAAGACATCAAGGAGGAAATTGAAAAATTCTTAGAGATAAATGAAAACACAGACACAACATGTCGGAATCTATGGGACACATTGAAAGCAGTTCTAAAAGGAAAATTTATTGCTTGGAGTTCAATCCTTAAAAAAAGAAAAAAAACAACAAATAAATGATCTAATACTTCAACTCAAAAGTCCTAGAAAAAGAAGAGCAAAACAACGGCAAAAAAGTAGAAGACAAGAAATAATTAAAATCAGAGATGAAATTAATGAAATCGAAACAAAAGAAACAATTGAAAAAATTGACAAAACTAAAAGTTGGTTTTTTGAAAAAATAAATAAAATTGACAGACCCTCAGCCACACTAACGAAGAAAAGAAGAGAGAGAACTCAAATTACTAGCATACGGGATGAAAAAGGCAATATCACAACAGACACTTCAGAAATACAGAAGATTATCAGAAATTATTTTGAATCCTTATACTCCAATAAAATAGAAGATAGTGAAGGCATCGATAAATTTCTTAAGTCATATGATTTGCCCAGATTGAGTCAGGAGGATATTGACAACCTAAACAGACCAATATCAATTGAGGAAATAGAAGAAACCATCAAAAGACTACCAACTAAGAAAAGCCCAGGACCGGATGGGTATACAGCAGAGTTTTACAAAACCTTTAAAGAGGAACTAATACCAATACTTTTCAAGCTATTTCAGGAAAATGAAAAAGAGGGAGAACTTCCAAATTCATTCTAAGAGGCCAACATCGCCCTGATTCCTAATCCAGACAAAGACACTCCAAAGAAAGAAAACTACAGACCAATATCTCTAATGAACCTAGATGCAAAAATCCTCAATAAACTTCTGGCGAACCGGATACAAAAACATATCAAAAAAATTGTGCACCATCATCAGGTAGGATTTATCCATGAGATGCAAGGTTGGTTCAATATACGGAAATCAATTAATGTTATTCACCACATCAATAGGCTTAAAAATAAGAACCATATGATCATCTCGATAGATGCGGAAAAAGCATTCGACAAAGTACAGCATCCCTTTATGTTCAAAACTCTAGAAAAACTAGGGATAACAGGAACATACCTCAATATTGTAAAAGCAATCTATGCTAAGCCTCAGGCTAACATCATTCTGAATGGAGAAAAACTGAAGGCATTCCCTCTAAAATCTGGAACAAGACAGGGATGCCCTCTCTCACCACTTCTTTTCAACATAGTTCTCGAATCACTGGCCAGAGCAATTAGACGAAAGAAATTAAAGTCATAAAAATAGGAAAAGAAGAACTCAAATTATCACTATTTGCAGATGACATGATTCTATACCTAGCAGAGCCAAAAGGGTCTACAAAGAAACTATTAGAGCTAATAAATGAATTCAGCAAAGTGGCCGGATATAAAATCAACACGCATAAATCAAAGGCATTCCTGTATATCAGCGACAAATCCTCTGAAATGAAAATGAGGACAAGCACCCCATTCACAATATCCTCAGAAAAAATAAAATACATGGGAATCAACCTAACAAAAGAGGTGTAAGACTTATACATTCAAAACTACAGAACCCTAAACAGAGAATTGAAGAAGATCTTAGAAGATGGAAAAATATACCCTGTTCATGGATAGGTAGAACTAACATCATCAAAATGGCCATATTACCAAAAGTTCTCAATAGATTTAATGCAATGCCAATCAAAATCCCAATGGCATTTCTTGTAGAAATAGAGAAAGCAATCATGAAATTCATATGGAAAAATAAAAGGCCCAGAATAGCAAAAACATTGCTAAGCAAGAAGTGTGAATCAGGCGGTATAGCTATACCAGACTTCAAACTATACTACAGAGCAATAGTAACAAAAACAGCATGGTACTGGTACCAAAACAGGCGGGTGGACCAATGGTACAGAATAGAGGACACAGAAACCAATCCACAAAACTACAACTATCTTATTTTCGATAAAGGGGCTAAAAGCATGCAATGGAAGAAGGCTAGCATCTTCAACAAATGGTGTTGCGAAAACTGGAAATCCATATGCAACAAATTGAAACTGAATCCCTTTCTCTCGCCATGCACAAAAGTTAACTGAAAGTGGATCAAGGAACTTGATATCAAATCAGAGACATGGCGTCTGATAGAAGAAAAAGTTGGCTATGAATTACATACTGTGGGGTCGTGCTCCAAATTCCTCAATAGGACACCCATAGCACAAGAGTTAATAACTAGAATCAACAAATGGGACTTACTCAAACTAATAAGATTTTCTCTGCAAAAGAAACAATAAGAGAGGTAAATATTGAGCCTACGTCCTGGGAACAAATCTTTACTCCTCACACTTCAGACAAAGCCCTAATATTCAGAATATACAAAGAACTAAAAAAATTAGACAATGAGATAACAAATAACCCAATCAACAAATGGGCCAAGGACCTGAACAGAAATTTCTCAGAGGAGGACATACAATCAATCAACAAGTATATGAAAAAATGCTCACCATCTCTAGCAGTCACAGAAATGCAAATCAAAACCACCCTAAGATACCATCTCACTCCAGTAAGATTGGAAGCCATTAGGAAGTCAAACAACAACAAGTGCTGGCGAGTATGTCGGGAAAAGGGTACTCTTGTACATTACTGGTGGGACTGCAAATTGGTACGGCCAATTTGGAAAGCAGTATGGAGATTTCTTGGAAAGCTTGGAATGGAACCACCATTTGATCCAGCTATTCCCCTACTCGGTCTATTCCCTAAAGACCTAAAAAGAGCACACTATAGGGACACTGCTACATCCATGTTCATAGCAGCACAATTCACAATAGCAAGACTGTGGAACCAACCTAGATGCCCTTCAATAGAAGAATGGATAAAAAAATGTGGCATTTATACACAATGGAGTATTACTCTGCATTAAGAAATGACAAAATCATAGAATTTGGAGGGAAATGGATGGCATAAGAGCAGGTTATGCTAAGTGAAGCTAGCCAATCCCTTAAAAACAAATGCCAAATGTCTTCTTTGATATAGGGAGAGTAACTAAGAACAGAGTAGGAACGAAGAGCATTAGAAGAAGATTAACATTAAACAGGGATGAGAGGTGGGAGGGAAAGGGAGAGAGAAGGGAAATTGCATGTAAATGGAAGGAGACCCTGAGGGGTATAGAAAATTACATACAAGAGGAAGTGAGGGGAAAGGAGGAAAAATATAAGGGGGAGAAATGAATTACAGTAGAGGGGTAGAGAGAGAAGAGGGGAGGGGAGGGGGAGGGGGGATAGTAGAGGATAGGAAAGGCAGAAGAATACAACAGTCACCAGAATGGCAATATGTAAATCAATGGTTGTGCAATTGATGTGATTCTGCAATCTGTATATGGGGTAAAAATGGGAGCTCATATCCCATTTGAATCAAAGTGTGAAATATGATATATCAACAACTATGTAAGATTTTGAACAACCTACAATAAAATTAATTAAAAAAAAAACAAAATAAAACAACAACAACAAAAAAAACAGCATGGTACTGGTACCAAAACAGGCGGGTGGACCAATGGTACAGAATGGAGGACACAGAGACTAATCCAAAAAGCTACAACTATCTTATATTTGAAAAAGGAGCTAAAAGCATGCAATGGAGGAAATATAGTATCTTCAACAAATGGTGTTGGGAAAAATGGAAATCCATATGCAACAAAATGATACTGAATTCCTTTCTGTCACCATGCACAAAAGTTAACTCATAGTGGATCAAGATGCTAGATATCAAATCAGAGACTCTGTGTCTGATAGAAGAAAAAGTTGGCTCTGATCTACATATTATGGGGTTGGGCTCCAAATTCCTTTATAGGACACCCATAGCACAAGAGTTAATAACAAGAATCAACAAATGGGACTACTTAAACTGAAAAGTTTTTTCTCAGCAAGAGAAAGAATAAGAGAGGTAAATAAGGAGCATACATTATGGGAACACATTTTTCTCCTCACACTTCAGATAGATCCCTAATATCCAGAATATACAAAGAACTCAAAAAAATAGACAATAAGATAACAAATAACCCAATTAAAAAAATGGGTCAAGGACTTGAATAGACACTTCTCAGAGGAGGACATACAATCAATCAACAAGTACATAAAAAATGCTCACCATTTCAAGCAGTAAGAGAAATTCAAATCGAAATCACCCTAAGATACCATCTCACTCCAGTAAATTGGCAGCCATTATGAAGTCAAACAACAAGTGCTGGCAAGGATGTGGGGTAAAAGATACTCTTGTACATTGCTGGTGGGACTGTAAACTGGTGTGGCCAATTTGGGAAGCAGTATGGAGATTCCTGGGAAAGCTGTGAATGGAACCACAATTTGACTCAGCTATTGCCCTTCTCGGACTATTCCCTGAAGACCTTAAAAGAGAGTAATACAGGGATACTACTACATCGATTTTCATAGCAGTACAATTCACAACTGAAACACTGTGGATCCAACCCAGATGCCCTTCAATAGATGAATGGATAAAAAACATGTGGCATTTATACACTATGAAGTATTACACAGCACTAACAAATGACAAAATCATAAAATTTGCAGAAAAATGGATGGCACTGGAGAAGATTATGCTTAGTGAAAATAGCCAATCCCTAAAAAATAAATACCAAATGTCTTCTTTGATATAATGAGAGCAACTAAGAACAGAGCAGGGAGCAATAGCAGGAAGAAAAGATTAACTTTAAACAGAGACATGAGGTGGGAGGGTAAGTAAGAGAAAAGGGAAATTGCATGGTAATGGAGGGAGACCCTCATTGTTACACAAAATTACATATCGTTGTGAGTGGAATGGGAAAATAAACATGGAGTGAAATGAATTGCAGTAGATGGGGGAAAAAGAGAAGATAGGAAGGGAGGGGAGGGGAGATAGTAGAGTATAGGAAAGGTAGCAGAATACAACAGTAACTAATAGGGCATTATGTAAAAATGTGGATGTGTAACCGATGTGATTCTGTAATCTCTATTTGGGCTAAAAATGGGAGTTCATAAGCCACTTGAATCTAATGTAAGAAATATTATATGTCAAGAGATTTGTAATGTTTTGAGCAACCAATAAAAGAAAAAAAAGTAGCAATATATATGCCAATCAAAATTCATCATGAAATATATATAATCCACAGATCGAAAAATATTCATTTTATTGAACATGGATTAATGTATAATGATATTCAACTAGGAAGCTCACCCATAGGTTGAATTTTCAGTTCCAACAGCATTTAGGAGGAGTGATCCTTTAGCACAATTTGCATCTGCCAATTCAGTTACCTCACAAGTATGTACGTGTGGTACCAGGTAGAATTCTATATGTGCATATAAAAATACATGTGCTGAATATGCTACAGAGAAAGGGAGACAGGAATTCACATATTTTTTAATTTTAAAAACACATGTAGAACTATTTCAACAAAAAAAATTGACTAGATTTATAACTCCTACACTATATAATGCAAAAACCAATTGTAACAATACACCATGCCTCCTCGGAACTGCTTGTATTTTTATTCTGTTTGGGTTATTTTTCACCATCATATTAGAATTATAAGTCAGAGTATAGAAGGGTATGTGTTAGTTTCAGGGCTTCAGTATTTCAAATAGAAAATTGAAAAATGAATCGAATGTGTATGTAAATATGTGTTACACAAAAATCTTTCCACTCACATTCAGAACAATGCCTTGATATTAGCTTGGCCCCAAGTAAGACACAATTAGAGTAGAAAAGTGTGAAAATCTGTGAATACATATCTGGAATGGAATATGCTCGGGAGTTCACAACCTTGGAGGTGGTAGAGGAGTTTCCAAAAGTAAAGAACAGGGTAAACACTCCACAAACATGGAGCTCTGCTGGCCTAAGACTTCTTGGGAAACTGCCTCTGAGGTTGGGCACTTGAAATATATGTTGTTGTCATGAGCTTTAAATTCCTTTGTAGTGAGACCATCAAAGATGGGTCTGCATCTATGTGACCTGGAAGACATGGTTTCTTATATTCCAACGACCATGAGGCAGCAGTGCTGAATTCTCTCTTTGTAGGTAAACTGTGGCCACTGGAGGCTAAGTGTCTCCTCGTGTGGACTCTGAAGACATTTGGTCATCCTCCACTTTTCGTGGTGTTTCTTGCTGCTGCAGTGGGAATTTGGTATTTGCTTCACCAAATACAAGGAGTTCTACTAGAATACAGTGCTGGAGGGAGTTCTGTCACGTGTGGTGGGTCAGGGTCTGCAGGAGAATGCACCAACCATGCTTCTATCCAACATAGCTTGCCCCAATAACCATAGTTAACTGATTCTGAACATTGCCCTGAAACCTCTCCATATAAAAAATGCCTTTACATATAAGTGTCTGATTTCTGCACTATGTCAGTCATAATCCATTTGGAAGCCAATGGCCGATCCACATGGCCCCACCATGGTGTTTTATCACACACCTGCCCACCACTGCTCTAGGCCCACTACTCAGCAGGATACTAATTACTGGCATCTCTGTTCTACACCATTTACATAAAACCCAGTAAAACAAGGCATTCTCTGGTATACACATGATCAACCACAGGACTTCCAAAGTTTCTCCAGTGCCACCTGGTCATGGGAATTTCAAAAATTTCATGGTATTTATCTAGCCATTTTTCAAAGATTAAGTTGGAGGCACTGTGGGTTTCAAATCATTCAGGAACCATTAAGTGTTGAGAAAGCTCATTTCAATGAAAGCTTTGGAGAACACTCACATTCAAGGCTTCTCAAAGAGTTGCCAAAAGGTCACATGAAGCCAGGCAAATTGAGGTCTACAATGTGAGGTCCATGTGTGTTTTGACTCTCAACTATACCTGCCAATCTTTCAGAATAAAATCATGTGATATCCTGCCTGAGATTCCCATTGTTTTGTGGAAAGACACCCTGGGCCTAGATCTCAGTTTTCATGGGTGAGTCTCATGCATGGCCTTCTAAAATCTAAACATGATTCATGGCAATACTTCTCTGAGTTCAGTTCTAGAACTCAGTCTCTAAGGGGAATCACACCAGAGTTCAAGTTCAGGTGGACCCAGTCATTCTTTCCAACCACCACAAAAATGACCGCAATTAAAATCAAAACACTCCCACAGGGCCCTCATCTTCTTCCATAAAGACACTCATCATAACCTCTGGCTGGAGATTTCTTTGAGGGGCACAGCCTAAGAAAGTGTCCAAAATAAGCTCACTTGCCCCTCATTTGCCTAAAATCATGGTGGCCTGGACACTCCTCCTGTGAACCAGGAGTGATCAAATATTCCTGCTGTTAAAGTGTTCCGCTTCTCCAATTTGAGGCCTACTGGCTGTGAGGTATGGATTCTTTAAGTGATTTGGAGTCATGAGAAAACCCAAGCAAATATGGGCTAGCCTCTGCAGGGATTTGAAGAACTCATTTAATCCAAAGGATCCCTATTCTCACTTGATGGAGGTCAGGAACCTAAACCAAGAAGGCAAAAAAATTCATCCACAATGACTTCTCTTTTGGCCATTTCGGTTTGGGAAGCACATGGGATTTTTATTCAGATCCATTGGGTGCTGAGAATCTAAGTCACAGCCTCACACAAGGACCAGAGACTGATTCAGACACATCCCATTCCAAAGCAATTAAGCAAAGAGCCACAGGTGAAGCCCATTCATTTCCATATGAAAACAGTTTTCTTCAGGCTTCACAAAGGGTTGGCATGAGGCAAAGACCTTCCTGACATTCAGGATAATTGAATCAGAAGTAAGCAAATGGCCCAAGAAGGGTTTCTTCACTGAGACTTTACTGGTCACAATGATATCTGAGTTTTCTGAGATGCTCTCATTCTCTTCAGCTATCCAGTACATGGCCATGTCACAGAGCCTTGTGGTGTTACATATCTGGGACACAAAACCATGAGCGTATTCTGTAGAGTGGCCAGAATTCATGAAGAAAAGAGTAACTTAAGAAGACAGTAGGTGTTGCCCATCCATAAGGCAAAGTGAAGTCCATTAATCAATTGGGCAGTATTAATGTGGGGAAGCTTTCTACTAGAGAAAACAAGTCCATTGATGCATTCTCTTTTCTAATGTCTACAACCACAGATACAGCGGGATACACAGACATAGAAACCCTCACAATGTCAAAGGACTTACTAGAAACAGTCCACTCCACACCAAAAAAAACCGCCTTTCCTACCTATTCTCAGAACATGAGAAAAAAACCACAAACGGCAAAGCCACCTCCTTCCCCCAAGTAGGTATGTGACTATCCAGAGTGTCTTCTGACTGGTGGGCCATATTATGTTCCCACGAAATGGCCTGTCCTGTCTCAGATCTGGTCTCATTGGCCAACTCTGTGAAGTTGTCAGGAGACAGCGGTGAGCCACTACCTGCTTTCTCAGGGAAGGTACCTCTTCAGAGATCTGCTGGAATTTGGCCATCCTCACATTAGTAGGTACCAAGAAAGACTGACTCTGTTCTTGGGAAAAGCAAACAAGTTAGCCCAATGGGACTAGGACTGGGTCTGGCTCTGGGTGCCTGGCTTCCTGGATCCCAAGTTCAGAGAATTCCATCACCAAGGAAGTGAGAAGAGGTCACTTCCTTCAGGAACTGAATGAGGTCACTGCCTTGAAAACCACTTTGTCCTAACAGTTGCTTCCAAGGTTCCCATGAGATGAAGGCTGCCCCAACATCCTGTGACACATTCAGAAGTTAGAATGGAATATCAACCTTAGGCACCCGGGAACAGCTCTCCACACAGGCCTGGTTTCTTCCAACTTCTCTACAATAAGAAGAGAGAGGCTGATTTAGACCCATCAATTCATCCTGACCAGGTTGTTTGCCATGGAAGATTTCTATTGCTCTCTCAGGTCCTACATAGCTGCATAAATCTTCTCCAAGGATCATTTCTCCATGGATCTTTGAGGTTCTCAGAAGGTGGAAGATCACCTACATTCCTATATTGTAAGACCAACTCTGCCCTGCTTTTCTGTAAGTTATATTGAGGGAACAGTGTATGTTTAGGGTTAATAACATGTTTGATTTGGGTTACGAATCATTTTGCGAGATGAATAATGGTATTGGCAACCTTCGATATTTACAAGAGTATATAGGTGAAATATAAGTATGAAAGCAGAAAATTAGGAAAGATTTGAAGCCCAGAAGGGAATTGGAACCTTAAGTGGTATTCTTAGCTTTGAGTTATGTGCTGCACAGTTGTCTCAGATAAATCAATATACAATGGCATAGGACCTTGTACCTTGGATGATTGAATGTTGAAGAGAACATCCAGTCAAAAAGCGATATTCAGTACGATGAGGAAGGTACTAGTTAGGTTTAGAATGAAGAGTGAGTATAGGATTTCTACAAAACGTTTTTTAGCAATAGGGTTTCGGTTAGAGAGTGAGTGTAAATGTCAGCACATGTGAAGAGTCAGTCATAATGATGAACTGGGAAAAATATGAGGGAAAGCAGATATCAATAAAGACATTAGGAAATCAAGCAAAGTACAAAGTGAGTGATAGGATTAGACATTTTCAACAGGCTTGAGGTTGAACATATAATCTTAGGAAGAAACAAATATGTAGTCACCAATAGGATTGACATTTGAGAGCATTAGGCAACCTGGACATGTATGTTTTTAGTAATCCATGCTCACTTTCCATTTAGGCTTTGGTACAATTGAAAGTGTGACCTTTGCTTTTTGTGTCCAGAATATTTCTGTGATAAAATGTATATGTATATCACGTGACATGAGTATTTCTTCCACCATTTCCAGGAGCAATATTTTGAGAACATATAAATTTGTATTGGGGTACAAATGGGTATACCCTCTGTCTATGAATATAGCAATAACGCATGAATAGACCATACTGGGAATAAATAATATAACTGGATCCACTTTAAATAATGGATTGAATGGATATCTGAAAATATATAAGAAATGTTATAATGATACACAATCAATCATTCCAACCAGTTATATATCTAATGGTCATCTTAGGGTTATGTTTTATCATGAAGGGTGTGTGAGTTTTGCTTAAAAATTGATCATGGAAATCGAAAATAATATATTTGAAAAAAAGTCTCATGAAAAGACCAGTCAAGAAACATAGGGAAATACATGTGTTCTGGAGCAAGAAGTGATTGAAAGTGAAACAAATGCCTATAAATTTGCTAAGTAGTGGATGAAATATATATCCTATGATGTGTATAAACTGAAGAAATAGTAATGTACCAGTATTGAATAATAATTAATGTCAAAATACACATCATGTCCCATAGGAATCTACTTGCATTGATGTTAAACTAGGTCAGTTAATGTAGAAATACTAGGATTTGTTTGCACCTTTCACTGAAGTTAGTTTTCAGTACTAGAAAACAAATATGTATTTCAGGTGGATGAATATTTCTGAGAATAATCTTGTGAAAAGTTGAATATAAATCCACATACATGAACATGAATGAATTTAGGGAGTGTATATAAGACACATATATTTCATATTTTGAAAAATCTAGAGATTTATATATTGTGTGTTTGTGTGGGTGTGTGTATATATATATATACACACACACACACAAACACACACAAAGACATTCAAAAGTAGAATTATATATGCCAATCGAATTTCACCATGAAATATATATCATCCACAGATCCAAAAATATTCATTTTACTGAACATGGATTTATGTATAATGTTATTAAACTAGGAAGCTCACCATTAGCTTGAATTTTCAGTTCCAACAGCGTTTAGGTGGAGTGATCTCTTCTCACAATTTGTATCTGCAATGTCAGGCACCTCACAAAAATGTACGTGTGATATCAGGTAGGATTCTATATGTGCATATAAAAATTAATGTGCTGAATAGGTTACAGCGAAAGGGAGATAGGAATTCACATATTTGTTAACTTTAATACACATATAAAACAATTTCAATTAAAAAATGACTAGATTTATTACACCTACCATTTATCTTGCAAAAGGCAAGTCCAATATACACCATGCCTCTTCTGAACTGCTTATATTTCAATTCCGTTTGGGTTATTTTTCTCCATCATATTAGTATTTGTAGTTAGCGTCTAGAAGGGTATGGGTTATTGTCAGGAATTCAGTATTTCAATTGGAAAATTGGAAAGTGAATCCAATGTGTATGCAATTATGTGCTGCACAATATTCTTCCCACTCTCATCCAGAACAATGGCTTGACATTACCTTCGCCCCAAGTAAGACACAATTAGAGAAGAAGAGTTAGAAATTCTGTGAATACATATCTGGAATGGAAAATGCTCAGGAGTTCACAACCTTGGAGGTGGTAGAGGATTTTCCAAAAGTAAGGGACAGGGTTGATCACCCAACATGATCTTTCATTAAAATTGTGAGCCATCTTGCCACAAAGCCATGAAAAGATAATTTTTGCTTTAGTATAAATTACTGCAAATTCTGAACCTGCTTAGAATGAATGACCATGTTTTGAACTCACTCATGCCTGGCTCTCTGACCAGATAACAGCCCATTCTGAAACTTTAATGACACCTCATAAATATTCGCCTTCCCTGGCCAGACAACGACCCTCTCAGAAGCTCTAATGGTCCTCATAATTTCTGATGCTGGGGCCAGAAAAAAAAATGTAAACTACAATTAGTGTGATGCTTGTCAAAGTTCTGTTTTCTGTAACCCTCCTTTTGTGTAACTTTCTGGGCTATAAAGCTGGGCTGTAGGAAAGGTGGGGTTGCTGTCTTGTTCCCGCCAGTTTGAGAGGGAGAGGCAGCCCGGCTGCTTGAAATATTAAGCTTGCCTTAATTTGATTTTAATTGGAGTCAGTGGTCTTTTCTTGTGTCCTGGACTAACATTTTGGAGTTCCCCAGCAACATGACCCGACCAGATCACAAAGCCAGACTGCTGGAAATTCTGAAGCTGGCCTATCCTCCAGGACTCCGGGCTGGAGAGCCAAGTTCCAAAACCTTGTAATGAGCCTTCAGTCCGTGGATCACTGCAGTGAACCATCGCACTAAAACTATTATCAAGCACCTGGTGGAGGAGGCCTTCATAGGTAAGAGGCGCCTTTATAACATCTGATATCCGGTTAAGGGAGTACTCTTCTGATGACAGAGAGGTGGCCTGGGAAGGCTCACATATACTCCTGTCTGGGACAGTAATAGGAATCCTTCTTTCCTCTGTTCTGTTCTGTAGGGAATACCTCTGAAAGTGTAGAGAGGTGCCGACTGGCATGCAGGAGCTCTTACCCCAGAGCTTTAGCAAGACGCTGCATTGCTCCTCTGGTTTTCTGTTTATTTGCCGAGTTTCTGTTTTTTTGTGTGTGTGTTTTGTTCTGTGTTCTAAATGTTTTTTATTTGTTTGTTTTTGTGCGTTTTGTTGTGTGATTTCTGTGGTAAAAACTTAAGGATATTGGACTTGAAAATGGGTAATAAATCATGTAAGCCTGACACCCCTTTGGACGGTGTTTTAAAGAAATGTGATGCACTATACCCGCCTTTGTTAAGCAGGATGAGAGAAGCCCCTAGCTGGCTGTCTGGAGCACACCCACGGCAGAGGGCAATGCCTGCTGGGGACCTAATAACTGAGTATCTCCCAGGTTAACAAGTGAAACTCCTTTAAAACCCCTTGTCCCTCCAGATCAAGAGAGTCACAACTTTGGACAAAGTCCCCTGTTTTTCTCCTTTGTTAGCAAAGCAGTAAACCTCCCTTTTACTTTTTCTCAAACGCTGTCCTTATATTAAATTGGTATTAATTGGCTTCAAGGTCCGGAACCGAAATTTAAGTTACAAATTTTGATACCTCCCCTGACCCTGGAATTTTTGAGAGCTGACTACTGAAATGTTAGGAGATTCAGCGTGCTTGGGGTGGAACCGAACCAGAGGAGCTAATCCTGTAAGTAAAAGACGGGACTGAGGGACTCCCAGCAGCTGCCGAAGTCCTGTTGCTTCAGTGAATTCCCTCCTTCCTTCCCTGCACTGTAAGTATTATGCCACCTCTGTCTTCTTAAAAAAGAGAAAAAGAAAAAGGAGACACTAAATGCAGTAAAGTCACCATGGAGACCTTTGATATTGCATTTCAGGTTCCCCCTCTGTGAAAACATCTGATGCCCTTGTGGGGACATATATCGTGCCACTGGTGTAAGAGATTTTTCTCTTTTCTGCTGTTTTAAAGGCTTCTGTCCTGTCAGCCATAGTCTGGACCTCCTTTCTGTCTGTCTTTTGTCTTTGTTTCTGGCCATTTAAGACATGTGCAATAATGTGTTGATATTATAAATTGTTTCTTGGGAATGATCTTAGCTGAATGTGTGTCTAAAGGATGATGTTTTATTGTAACAATATGGTATCTGAATGGGTTTTTGAAGCATTGCACAATCTTGAAGTTAAAAGTCGGGTTTAGGTAATTTTTTAGTTTATGATTTCAGATAATTCATGCCAGAGAGCTTAAATACTTAAAATGGAAAACTAAAGAATTCTACTTCCAAGTTGGCAAGTAACTTCCCAATCATTCAGTCTTTTTTTTAACCAATTTTTAATTGGGTAGCCTGGGAAAATGTCACAGTGTGTATCAGTGCATTAATTTGGACAAGGATAGTAAATCATAGTATGGTATCTGTTGACAAAAAAAGATGTTAAGGTATAAAATTTTGTGAATTGTATCTTAAAATTGTATCATAATTTTCAACATCCTCACCTGAAAATTATGGTTAAAGTGCCTTAGGCCTGAGGTGTCTGCTTAGAATAGCAGTTTTGTCCAGCTCCTTCCAGAACTCAGCAAGGACTTATGTTGAAATGTAAATGAAAGAAGCCTGCAAACTCAGTAGGAGACTGATCTGATGTCTAAGTGGGAAAAAAAAGGTATATCGTATGGTATTTACTAATTACTGGCCAGTCATTTTTTCTAGGACTCTCATTTTTTTCCTTAGATTCTGTATTTTTTTTGAGCTCATTATTTTGATCCTACAGAACTAGGTTAATATTTTTCTGATCCGTTCTATATTTGACCAACAGTGGAGTTTTGAAACATTGCAATGGAGATTTCACCTGCGAAAAGCTACAAGGCCTTACTATTATTATTTGTGCACACTTTTGTTATGTGTTGTATGTCTATATATCCATATGTTCGTATATCATATATGTGATATACAAATTAACATATATAAGGAGCGATCATTAAAAAAAAGCACTCATGAAAACAAATTTTAAAAAGTGGATTCAAAGATCTTTAATTCACGTGATTTAAATGATTCACTTTAAATTTGGATAAGCAAATAACAATAAATGTCTTTAAATTTAAGCTTACAAGTTTTTCTAGCTGCTCAAAAATCTAATAAAATATTAATGTCTATAAAATGTCTAATATGCCTTGGTTCTAGGACTTTTCCTTTAACAAAGAAATGGTTTACACTGTTCAATACATTTTTCTAATATTTTGATAAATAAGTGAAGTAAATTTGATATGGGATTACTCATTCATGAATACTTTTGTTAGATATCTGATTGATTTAGTAAGGTCTGTATAAGTTTGTACTAAAGTCTGTATAAGATTGTAAAAATCAGTCATGTGATAAAGCGACACAAATTTCTTAAAACAAAAGTTTACCCATAACATTGTGTTTATAAAGTTTTATTTTTCTAGAACAAGCAACCATAAAAATTAAACAACTGATTAAATAAGAACTGTTATTTTAGAGCACTCTACTGCCATTTCTTTAAAAGCTAAACTTGGTTAATGTAAAAACATCAATGTCATTGTGATGCTATTAATGTGCTCATATCTTCCAGGTATACAATTCTGTAAGGTAGAAACTTTAAAAGAGCATTTCATCAAGCTGGTGTTCTGAAGTTGTATGGTAAAAAAATATATATATTGGGGATTTATTTACTTGTTATCAATAAGATATATAAAGTTTTATGTTACTTTTTACATTGGGAAAAAATTTAAATATATTTTTAAGTTAATGAGCGCCTAATCTATGTAAAGGTTAAAAACTTTCAGCCTTTCTTTAATTCATGTTTTAAATGTGATATCATATGGTGTTAGCTAATATTCATGTGACCTCAAACAATTTATGTAAACTGTGTAAAATCATATTTAAAAAACAAAGATCAGCTTTAGAACTAAAACACTTAAGATTTATATAGAGCCCTGCCTTACCTGAGATAAGGCTCTGTGTCTCATCTTACAACATGTGAGAATAACTACGAAAGCAGTAGGTCAGATGTTATTTAATTTAAAGTTATGTTTTTCTGTCAAGATTACTAGGATCTCAAAAAGGGGATATAATGTATAACTCAGCCTAAAATTCAGGGTAGCTATTACACGAACTAAGTATTTTTACTCTTGTTAATTTTATTTTGAATTTCCTTATAAGTTAACTAAAGATTCCCTGTTAGTGTTTTACAAAAGAGTTGCTTTTAGAACACAACATTGGTTAATTTAAGATAATAAGTCATCACCTACAAGACAGAAAAATACAGATCCCAAATAATAAAAAGATAAATAATTTTAAATTATAGACATTAAAGCACAGTACTCTTAATATAAGGCTGTTAAAATTTATTTGCTGGATGTTTAAGATTAGGATTTAAAATTTAATTTAAATGAAAAGGGACAATAAAACAAATATTTGGCTCTTGCCCTCTGAGTCAGTCTGTATCCAGGGAACAGGAGACTTCTCTAAAGAACTTTGCAACTCTGAGCCACATAACCTCCTGATCAGGAAGATTAATGAGACCACTGGAGAACAGAAAGCCAATCAGTGCATTTTCTACGAAGAAGAGAGTCATCAGAGAAGGGAGATATTCCTGATGCTTCCGAGAGAAGCCACATGGTCAAGCAAGACCTGGACTCACCTAGCGCAAATGGCACTAGCAGAACTGAGAAGCTGCTCTCAAGTTTCCCCAGGAATGACTCCCATAAAATCTCAGCTGACTGTTAACAATAGATAGAAACAAAAGTCAGTTTTACTGCTTCATCTTAAACTCTTAGCAAAGACAGATAAACCCAAAATACAGCCATTCCTGGGCATTTTAAAAAATAATAGTTATAATAATATTTTAACGTATACACTTTATGGTAGCCTCCCAAAATAAGTAAGACTGGAGGCTACAAAGAAGGATTCTCAGACAGTAATGCCTGATGAGTATAAAAAGAGACTATCAAGAGGAGGTACCAGAGGCAGAAGTTTTTTGTTTAAGGCCTACAGATATTCCTAACCTACACAGGTAGGCTTGGTGTTTGCTAGTACGATTATCCAGCCCTGAATAACAGAATTAAAGGTTTATCTATTACACACAGAGGTCATACTAGTAAAAGGAATTTGCAAGATCAGATGACATTAAATTATTAAACTGTATCTTATGGGGTGAAACAACTGTGACACTAAAAGTTAAGTTGAAAGTCCTGATAACTGGGGATATTGAATACAGATGAGGGGACATCTATACAGTGACATGTTTCAGCTGCTGCAACATTTATTCAGTACTCATGGTTTTTGTTTCTCTCATAGAAGAACCCATCCCCAGATGACTTTACAAACTGTTCTACCACAACCAGACTTCAAACCGAATTGACTTCTAAAAGGCAACTCATATCCCTCATGTTGTGCCCCCTCATGTCACCCTCTCTCAGCTCAGAAGAAGCCAAAATGAGTGACGACTCTCTTCTTACAACAATGGAGCCAAAAATAGATAGACTTTCATTTTAAGTAATTAATTAAGTCAGGTAAAATCAGGGAGACTGGTTTTGTGTGAGTTCAAAAAATATGGAGACTGTTACGTGAGGTATTAAAATTCCCTCAGTGCCCTTCCCCTACCCTATCAAAGATTTGAAAGGGACACATTAGAAAAGGGGGGAATGATATACCCAACCTGATCTTTTATTAAAATTTGGATCCATCTTGCCACAAAGCCATGAAAAGAAAATTTTGGCTTAACTATAAATTACACCAAATTCTGAACCTCCTTGGAATGCCTGCCCGTGGCCTTGAACTCACCCATGCCTGGCACTTTGACCAGGAACAGCCCTCTATGAAACTTTATTGACACCTCATAAATATTGGCCTTCCCTGGCCAGACAATGACCCTCTCTGAGGTTCTAATGGTTTTCATAAATTCTGATGTTGGGGCCAGCAAAAAAAAAAAAAAAAAAAAAAAAAAAAAAATATATATATATATATATATATATATATATATATATATATATATATATATATAAACTACGATTAGTGTGATGCTTGTCAGAGTTCTGATATTTGTAACCCCCCTGTAGTGTAAAATTCTGGGTTATAAACCTGGGCTGTAGGAAATTTGGGTGGCTGTCTTGTTCCCACTGTTTTGGGAGGGAGAGGCCACCTGGGCAGTGGAAATTATAAGCTTGCTTTAACTTGATTTTAATTGGAGTCAGTGGTCTTTTCTTGCATCCTGGTCTAATAGGTAAACGCTATCAAACATGCAGCTCTGCCGGCCTAAAGACTTCCTTAGAAACTGCCTCTGAGGATGGGCACTTGACATATATGTTGTTGTCAGGAGCTTTAGCTTTCTTTCTAATGAGACCATCAAAGCTGGATCTGCATCTATGTGACGTGGAGGAAATGGTTTCTTATTTTCCAAAGGACATGAGGCAGCAGTGCTGAATTCACTCTTTGTAGGTAAACTGTGGCCACTGAAGGCTAAGTGACTCCCCGTGTGGACTGTGAAGCCATTTGGTCATCCTCCATTTTTCATGGTGTTTCTTGCTGCTGCACTGGGAGTTTGTTATTTGCTTCACAAAATACAAGGAATTCAGCTGGGACACAGTGCTGGAGAGAGTTCTGTCACATGAAATAGATCAGGGTCTGCAGGAGAATGCATCAACCAGGCTTCTATCCCACATAGCTTGTCCCCTTGACCATAGCACCTGATTCTGAACATTGTCCTGAAACATCTCCATATAACAAGATGCCTTATATGGAGAGTTATCAGACATATAAGTGATTCCTGGCTGCACAATGTCAGCCACAAGCCATTTGGAAGTCAATGTCAGATACACATGGCCCGACCACAGATGTTTTATCACACACCTGCACACCACAGCTCTGGGCCCACTACTCAGCAGGCTCCAACATACTGGCATCTCTGTTCTACATCATTTTCATGAAACCCAGTCAATCAAGGCACTGTCTGGTACACACTTCATCAGTAAGAGGACATTGAAAGGTTCTCCAGTGCCACCTGGTCATGAAAATTTCAAAAATTTCATTGTATTTATCTAGCCATTTTTCAAGGATGAAGTTGGAGAAATTGTGGGTTTCAATTCATTCAGAAACCATTAATGTTTGAGGAAGCACATTTCAAGGAAACTCTGGAGAACTCTCAGAGGCAAGGCTTCCCAAAGAGTGGCCAAAAGGACACATGAAGCCAGGCCCATTGAGGTCTACAATGTGAGGCCCATGTGTGTTTTGACTGTCAACAATGGCTGCGAAGTCTTTCAGAATAAAATAATGTGATGCCCTGGCAGAGATTGACAATGCTCTGCGGAAAGCACCCTGGGCATTGATCTCAGTTTCCAAAGGCAACTCTCATGCGTGGTCTCCTAAAATCCCAACACAATTCATGGCAATACTTCTCTGAGGTCAGTTCCTGAACTCAGTCTGTAAGGGGAATCACACCAGAGTTCAAGCCACGTGGACCTAGTCATCTCTTCCAACCACCACACAAATGACCACAATTAAAACCAAAACACTCCCAAATGGCCCTCATCTTCTTCCACATAGAAACTCTTCATAGCCTCTGACTGGAGGTTTCCATGAGGGGCACAGCCCAAGACAGTTTTAAAAATAAACTCCCTTGCCCCTCATTTGCCTAAAGTCAGGGTGTCCTGAACTCCCTTCCTGTGAACCAATAGTGATCAAATAGTCCTGCTCTTAATACTGCTCTGCTTCTCTAATTTGAGGCCTACTGAATGTCTGGTATAGATTCTTTATGTGAATTGGTGTCATGAGAAAACCCAAGCCCTTATGTGCTAGCCTCTGTAGGGCTTTGAAGAACTGATTTGACACAAAGGATCCCTATTCTCACTTCATGGAGGTCAAGAAGCTTACAGAGGAAGGCGAGAGACTTCGTCCACAATGACTGCTCTTTTGGCCATTTTCATTTTGCATGCAAACTGGGAAACTTTCTTTAGATCCATCAGGTGCTGAGAATCTAAGCCACTGCCTCACAAAGGGCAAAGAGGCTTATTCAGCCACATCTCTTTCCAAAGCAATTAAGCAAAGAGCCACAGGTGATGCCCATTCATTTCCATTTGTAAACTCTTTTCTTCTGGCTTCACAAAGGGATGGCCTGGGGCAAAGATCTTCCTGACATTCAGAACAACAGAACAATAGGTAAGCAAAAGGCCCAATGCAGTGTTTTTCCACTGAGACTTTAATGGTCACACTGATATGTGAGTTTTCTGAGATGCTTCTATTCTCTTCAGCTATCCAGTACATGGCCATGTAACAGATCTTGAAGGTGGTACATATCTTGGAAACCAAACCATGAGGCTATTCTGGAGAGTGGCCAGTATTCAGGAAGAAAACAAGAACTTAGGAAGATATTAGGTGTTGCCCATCCATAAGGCAAGCCTCTCTCCATTCTTTAATTGTGCAGGATGAATGCTGGCAAGCTTTCTACTAGACAGGACACAACCATTGATGCATTCGCTTTTCAAATGTCTACAACCACAGATACAGTGGAATGCACAGACATAGAAATACTCACGTTGTCAAACGACTTTCTAGAAACATTAAAGTCCAAACAAACAAACAGTCTTTCCTACCTATTCTCAGAAAAGAGACAAAACCACAAACTCACACCAACACCCACAACCGCACCTCCTTCCCCCAAGTATGTTGGTGAATATCTTGAGTGTCCTCTGACTGGTGGTCCATACTATGTTCCCCAAAAATGGCCTGTTCTGTCTCAGATCTGGTCTTCTTCACCAACTCTGTGAAGTTGTCAGGAGCCATGGTTGAGCCACTACCTGCTTTCTCAGAAAAGGCTCCTCTTCAGAGGTCTCCTGGCATTTGGCCATTCTCACTTCAGTAGGTACCAACAAAGACTGACTCTGTCCTTGGTAAATCCAAACATTTGAGACCACTGGGACTGGGACTGGGACTGACTCTGGGTGCCTGGCTTCCTGGATCCCAAGTTCAGAGTGTTCCATCACCAAGGAGGTGTGTACTGATATTTGCTTCTAAGGGTCCCAGTAGATGGAGACTGCCCGTACTTCCTGTGACAGTTTCACAAGTTAGAATGGTATATCAACAATAGGCACCCGGGAACAGCTCTTCTCACAGGCCTGGTTTGGTCCATCTTCTGTACATTAAGACGAGAAAGGCTGATTCAGATACATCTCTTCATCCTGACCCGGTTGTTTAACATTGAAAATGACTTTTGCTCTCTCAGGTCCTTCATAGCTCCCTTCTTCTTCTCCACGTATCATTTCTGCATGGACCTTTGAGGTTGTCATCAGATGGAAGATACCCTACAATCCAGTATTGGAAGATCAACTCTTTCCCTGCTCTTCTGTAAAGTTAGATTGAGCGAACAGTGTATGGTTAGGGTTAACAACATGTTCGATTGGGTTAGGAATAATTCTGCAGGATGAATAATGGTTATGGGAACATGCGATATTTACAAAATATACAGTTGAAATATAAATATGAAAACAGAAATCTAGGTAAGATTTGATGCCCAGAAGGGCATTGGGCCCTTGATTGGGATACTTAGCTTTGAATTAATTTCTGCACAGATGTCTCAGATAAATCAATATACAATGGTATAGGACATTGTACCTTGGATGATTGAATGTCGAAGAGAACATGCAGTCAAAAAGGGATACTTGGTAGGATTAGAAAGATAGTCGGTAGTTTTAGAAAGATGAGTGAGTATAGGATTTGGACAAAATGGTCTTTAGCAATAGGGTTTCATGTAGAGAGTGAATGTAAATATCAGCACATGTTAAGCGGCAGTCACAATGATGAACTGGGGAAAATATATATCAATAGAGACATTAGGAAATCAGGCAAAGTATAAGGTGAGTAATAGGATTAGACATTTTCAACAGGTTTGAGGTTGAATATATAATCTTAGAAAGAAACAAATATGTAGTCACCAATAGGATCGACATTTGAGAGCAATAGGCAACCTGGACATGGATGATTTTAGTAATCCATGTTCAATTTCCATTTAGGCTTTAGTACAATCATAAGTGTGACATTTGCTTTTTGTTTCCAGAATATTACTGTGATAAAATGTATATGTAGATCAGGTGACATGAGTATTTCTTTCACCATTTCTAGGAACAGTATTTTGAAGACGTGTAAATTAGTATTTTGAATACAAATAGGTGTACACTGTGTCTATGAATATAGAAATAATGCATGAATAGACCATAATGTAAATAAATAATATAACTGGTTCCAACTTAAATAATGGTTCGAGTTGATATCTGAAAATATACAGGAAACCTTATATTGATATATATCCATTCATTCAAACCAGTTATACATCTAATGGTAATATTAGGGTTATGGTTTATCATGAAGAATGTGTGAGTTTTGCTTCAAAGGTAATTGTGGAAATCGAAAATAATGTGTTTGGAAAGAAGTCTCATGAAAAGCCAGTCATGTAACCTGGAGGAATACATGTGTTCTGAAGCAGGAAGTGATTGAAAGTGAAACAAAAGCCTTTAAATTTCTGAACTTGTGGATGAAATATATATCTTATGATGTGCATAAACTGAGGAAATAGTAATGTACAAGTGTTGAAAAAAAATGAACGTCAAAATACACATCATATCCCATAGGAATCTACTTGCATTTATATTAACCTGGGTCAATTAGTGTAAAAATATTAGGATATATATGCACAATTCACTGAACTTAGTTTTCAGTACTAGGAAACAAATACGTATTTCAGGAGGATGAATATGTCTTAGAATAATCTTATGAAAAGTTGATTATAAATACGCACTTAAATATTAATGAATTTAGGGAGTACATAATAAGATACATTTATTTCATATTTTGAAAACTCTGGAAAAAAATATATATATATATACAGACATTAAAATACACACACAGAAATTAAAAAGTATTAATATACAAGAAAAATGAAATTCACCATGAAATATATATCATCCACAGATCTAAAAATATTCATTTTACTGAACATGAATTTATGTATAATGTTGTTCAGCTAGGATACTCACGCATAGGTTGAATTTTCAGTTCCAACAGTGTTTAACAGGAGTGATCTCTTCTTACAATTTGTATCTGCCAAGTCAGCCCCCTCACAAGAATGTACGTGTGGTACCAGGTAGGATTCTATATGTGCATATAAAAATATATGTGCTGATTAGGCTACAGAGAAATGGAGACATGAATTCACATATTTGTTAACTTTAAAAACACATGGAGAAGTGTTTCAACAAAAAATTCACTAGATTTAAAACTCCTACCATATATAATGCAAAAGGAACGTCCAAATGTACACCTGGCATCCTCTGAACTGCTTGTATTTCAATTTGGTTTGGACTATTTTTATCCATCATATTAGGATTTGTAGTCAGAGTCTAGTAGGGAGTGGGTTACTATGAGGGATTAAGTATTTTGAATGAATAATTGGAAAATGAATCCAATGTGTATGCAAATATGTGCTACAAAAAAATCTTCCCACTCTCATCCAGAACAATGCCTTGACATTACCTTCTCCCCAAGTAAGATACAATTAGAGGAGAAGAGTTAGAAAATCTATGAATACATATCTGGAATGGAAAATGCTCGGGAGTTCACAACACTGGAGGTGGTAGAGGAGTTTCCAAAAGTAATGGAGACTGTAAACACTCCACAAACATGGAAGTGTGCAGGCCTCAAGACATCTGGGAAACTGTCTTTGAGATTGTACACTTGAAATATATGTTGTTTTCAGGAGCTTTAGCTTCCTTTGTAGTGAGATCATCAAAGCTGTGTATGCATCTATGTTACATGGAGGACATGGTTTCTTATTTTCCAATGAACATGAGGCAGCAGTGCTGAATTCTCTCTTTGTGGGTAAGCTGTGGCCACTGGGGTCGAAGAATCTTTCCGTGTAGACTGTGAAGCCATTTGGTCATTCTCCAATTTTGTTGTGTTTCTTGTTGCTGCACTGGGAGTTTGGTATTTGCTTCACAAAATACAAGGAGTTCAACAGGAACACAGTGCTGGAGGGAGTTCTGTCACGTGTGGTGGGTAAGGGTCTGATGGAGAATGCACCAATCAGGCTTCTATGCCACATTGCTTGCCCCCTTCACCGTAGCAACTTGATTCTGAACATTGCCCTGAAAACTCTCCATCTAACAAGATGTCTTAATATACAAAAGTCTGCTGGCTGCACCATGTCAATCACAAGCATTTGGAAGCCGAAGTAAGATCCACATGACCCCACCACAGATGTTTTATCACACAACTGCACACCACAGCTCTGGGCCCACTACTCAGCAGGCTCCACCATACTGGCAGCTCTGTTCTACACCATTTTCATGAAACCCAGTCAAGGAAGGCACTGTCTGGTACACTCTTGATCAGCAACAGGACATCCAAAGGTTCTCCAGTGCCACCTGGTCATGGAAATTTCAAAAATTTCATGGTATTTATCTAGAAATTTTTCAAGGATGAAGTTGGAGAAACTGTGGGTTTCAATTCATTCAGGAACCATTAAATTTTTAGGAAGCACATTTCAAGGAAACCTCTGGAGAATTCTCAGAGGCAAGGCTTCCCAAAGTGTGGCCAAAAGGCCACATGAAGCCAGGCCCATTGAGGTCTACAATGTGAGGTCCATGTGTGTTTTGACTGTCAAAAATGGCTGCCAAGTCTTTCATAATAAAATCATGTGATGTCCTGGCTGAGATTGACAGTGCTTGGTGAATAGCCACCCCAGGCTTAGATCTCAGTTTCCAATGGCGACTCTCATGCATGGCCGCCTAAAATCCCAACACAATTAATGGCAATACTTCTCTGAGGTCAGTTCCAGAACTCAGTCTTTAAGGGGCATCACACCAAAATTCCAGCCCAGGTGGACCCAGGATTCTCTTCCAACCACCAACAAATGACCACAATTAAAACCAAAACACTCCCACATGGCCCTCATCTTCTTCAACATAGACACTCTGAATAACCTCTGGCTAGAGGTTTCCATGACGGGCGCAGCCCAAGACAGTGTACAAAATAAGCTCCCTTGCCCCTCATTTGCCTAAAGTCAGGGTGGCCTGGACACCCTTCCTGTGAACCAAGAGTGATCAAATAGCCCTTCTTTAATACTGCTCTGCTTCTCCAGTTTGAGGCCAACTGACTGTCTGGTATAGATTCTTTATGTGAATTGGTGTCCTGAGAAAACCCAAGCACCTATTGGCTAGCCTCTGCCGAGCTTTGAAGAACTGGTTTGACCCAACGGATCCCTATTCTCACTTGATGGAGGTCAGGAAGCTTACAGAGGAAGGCGAGAGACTTCATCCACAATGACTGCTCTTTTG